>NC_041386.1:165653829-165904716 GCF_002162155.2 Triticum dicoccoides
GACCCGGGCCACGGGGGCCTCCCGCGGGCTCGGGCGGGCCGGCGGTGGCGGCGGTGGCACCTGCCACGTGTCGGCGCGCGAGTGGGCTGAGGCGGCGGTGGCGGACGCGTCCGGCCGGGTCGGACAATGTCCGGCCGGCGCGAGGGATTTTTAGGGTTTCGTGGGGGGAATGAGATCCGAAAAACGGGGGGTCTATTTATAGGCATAAGTGGAGCTAGGAGGGTCCAAATGAGGTGCGTTTTTCGGCCACGCGATTGTGATCGAACGCTCTAGGTGATGGAGCAGAGTTTGGTGGGTTTTGAGCCAAATTGGAGGGGTGTTGGGCTGCAACACACACGAGGCCTTTTCGGTCCCTCGATTAACCGTTGGAGTATCAAACGAAGTCCAAATGATACGAAACTTGATAGGCGGTCTACCGGTAGTAAACCAAGGCCGCTTGGCAAGACTCGGTCCAATCCGGAAATGTTTAATTGCCACACACGAAAGAAAGCTAGAAATGACCACCGGAGGAGAACGAATCGCCGGAATGCAAAACGGACAACGGGGAAAATGCTCGAATGCATGAGATGAACACGTATGCAAATGCAATGCACATGATGACGTGATATGAGATGCATGAAAATGAAAACAACATACGGAGACAAAGACCCGAACCCGAGAAATAAATATAACTTAACGCCGGAAATGGCAAGAGTTGGAGTACAAATAGGGAAAGTTACATCCGGGGTGTTACAAAGACGTTGGCCATCTTGCCCACCATGGCACCTCCGCACTCCGCCTGGTTGCCATGCACCACTTTCGGCTTGACATTGAAAGTCTTGAGCCATAGGCCGAAATGGGGGCGGATGCGAAGGAAAGCCTCGCACATGACGATGAACGCCGAGATGTTGAGGACGAAGTTCGAGGCCAGATCGTGGAAATCCAGGCCATAGTAGAACATGAGCCCCCGGACAAATGGGTGGAGGGGGAAGCCCAGTCTGCGGAGGAAATGGGGGAGGAACACCACCCTCTCATGGGGCCTAGGGGTGGGGATGAGCTGCCCCTTTTCAGGAAGCCGGTACACAATGTCGTTAGACAAGTATCCGGCCTTCCTCAGTTTTTTGATGTGTTCCTCCGTGACGGAGGAGACCATCCACTTGCCTCCCGCTCCGGACATGGCTGGAGAAGGTTGAGGTGGGGAGTGCAGACTTGGGGCTGGAGCTCGACTGCGCGAGAATGGATAAGCAAGGGAGGAAGAAGGCGTAGGTAAAAAGGTGGATCCTTATCCCCTTATATGGGTGGACGCAACTATGTGTCCCCACTAGCCTGGTGAAACTCACTTATCTCCAAGCGTCGTAATCAATGGCGCGGTTGGGTTATCTACGCCCGTATTGATGAGAATCCCGGAATAAGGGGACACGATCTCTGCTTTAACAAGACGTGCCAAGGAAACCACCTCGCATGACGCACTGAGGTGGGATAATGAAACGACTCGGATAAAGGCTTGGCCATGGTGTGTCACACTACAGAATACGTTAGCAGATTAGATTTGTGTAAATATTATTCTGTCTATGGAAATATGTGGAAACTTATTTTGCAGAGCCGGACACTGTCTTTGTCTTCAAAATATTCTATGAAGTACTTGGAGGAGGAGCCCGCCTTGCAATGCCGAAGACAATCTGCGCACTGGACTCGTCGTCATTGAAGCCTGGTTCAGGGGCTACTGAGGGAGTCCTAGATTAGGGGGTGTCCGGATGGCCGGATTATACCTTCAGCCGGAGTCCTGGACTATGAAGATACAAGATTGAAGACTTCGTCCCGTGTCCGGAAGGGACTTTTCTTGGCATGGAAGGCAAGCTTGGCGATACGGATATGCAGATCTCCTACCATTGTAACCGACTTTGTGTAACCCTAACCCTCCCCGGTGTCTATATAAACGGAGGATTTTAGTCCGTAGGACAACATACACAACAACAATCATACCATAGGCTAGCTTCTAGGGTTTAGCCTCTCCGATATCGTGGTAGATCTACTCTTGTACTACCCATATCATCAATATTAATCAAGCAGGACGTAGGGTTTTACCTCCATTGAGAGGGCCCGAACCTGGGTAAAACTTCGTGTCCCTTGCCTCCTGTTACCATCCGGCCTAGACGCACAGTTCGGGACCCCTACCCGAGATCCGCTGGTTTTGACACCGACAATCTCCATCTCCAAAGTACCGTCATGATCTGCATTGTAACCGGCATGACACCATGATCTCCATCATCTTGATCTTTATCAACGTGTTGTCACATGGTCGTCTCGCCAACTATTGCTTTTGCAACTATTTCTATCGCATAGCGATAAAGTAACACAATTATATGGCGCTTGCATCTTATGCAATAAAAAGACAACCATAAGGCTCCCGCTAGTTGCCGATAACTTTAACAAAACATGATCTTCTCATACAACAATTTATATCTCATCACGTCTTGACCATATCACATCACAACATGCCGTGCAAAAACAAGTTAGACGTCCTCTACTTTGTTGCTGCAAGTTTTACGTGGCTTTTACGGGCTTAGCAAGAACCGTTCTTACCTACGCATCTGTCGGCATTCTGGGAACGGGGGTCCCCAGACTTTCCTACCTGCGGCCTGCGGCGTGGCTCAAAAGGGGGCCCAGCACGGCCCATCTTCATCAACACAGACCCAAGACCCTCGCGAGGGGCCAAGCCTCGCGGGGTGGATGACACGGAGCTTCCTCAGGCACGGCCTCATCAGGCTGGCTCGCGAGGAGGCGCAGAGATCAAGGCGGGGTACCTCACGAGGTGCCCGTGACGCAAGCCATGACGACCAAGGGTGCCAGGCGGGCGCCAGCCCGCACAGTGTCCTCCTTTCCTCTTTGGTGCAAAGGGAGCAAGCGCAGGCGAGAGCATCAAGCAAAGGCACCCGTTTCGGTGCAACGAGACCAAGACCAGTCCACCGGCAGGGAGGAAGTCATTGTGGAGCCCAAGTCAGCGTCACCACTAGTCTTTGGCAGGCGAGGACCAACTTTAGTCAGGATAAGTGTACCAGATGTTCCCCTTCAAATTGGCCAATTGTTGGCGCCCTTCTCGCTCAATATTTGGGAAGAGGCCCAGGGCCATTGCCTATAAATAGGACTAGCCACCCCCAGGGTAGGGGGATCGAGAATCGGCCAACTCAGAAACAAGCTGGGATCGGAATCGGAGAGAGAATGAAGAAGAGAGAAAGAGAGAGAGAAGGGTGACTGAACTCCTCCTAGCAGTTCATCCCCCCAGCCAAGAACAGACCCTCGCGAGGCTGTTCTTCCTTGTATTGTTCATCATCATCAGCCCAAGAGGCAATCCACCACACCACACACTGGAGTAGGGTATTACACCACAACGGTGGCCCAAACCAGTATAAACCATGTGTCTCTTGTGCTATTCTTTCCATAGCTTAGATCTTAGTGAGGCGGAGGGGTGAAGGTAGGTAGAAGGCGAAATCTCCGCGCGCACCCTAGTGTTTGAACCTCAAGGGTCTGCGGAACCCGAAATCCGATATTTGGCGCGCCAGGTAGGGGTGCGCCGGAGTCCACCTTCTACCGCTTCGTGTCCCGTCGCGTCGCCATCACCATGGCCCGCGACCAGGCGGGCAACCCAGATCCATGGGCGGCGTGGCCCGCCCGCACAGAGCCGCTCGCCTCGGGCGACCCCGTGCCCCAGGCAGCTCGCGGTCCACAGGGCGCTGCGGGCCGTGGGCGACGCGGACAGGCTTCGACAGCTCTTGCACCACAGCAGGCGCGGTCGGCAGCAAGGGCCTCCAATCACGCCGCGACCACGACACCGTACACCCGCCGGGAGCAGGCGAACTCGAGGGCCGCGCTCACGGTGGCCCGAGAGCTGCTGCAGTGCAGGCTGCTGGAGGGCGGCCGCGACGTGCTGCTGGAGCGGGTGGCAGAGCTCCTGGGCTTCGCCGCCTCGGGGGCTCACCCCTTCTGCACCCAGCTCCCATCTCAAGCCCAGGGTGGCCCGCGCGGGCGCTCCGCGCGCGCCCGCGGGCTCCAAGGCTACTCCAACGCTAGCGAAGCTGTCGGCACCGGACCGGCGGCACCGCTGCCCCCGCTCCCGGTCCGCGAAGAAGAAGGACTCGACGCGACCCGGGGCCCCAGTGGACAGCCGCGCTACCACCCCACGGTGGGCGCGTCAGGCGGGACCGAGTGGCACGCGGAGCACTACGGCGTGGCCTTCAGGATGACGGCGCCAGAAGAATACGTGCCCCTCATGATGGACCAAGGACACCCTCACGAGGGCGAACAAGGCTCGCTCCTCAGCCCAAGCTAGGGGGACGAGGCACCAGAAGCTGAGCCCTTCCAGGAGCCCAGGGACGGTCCCACTGGCCACGCTGGAGGCAACGATTAGCAGGTACCGCTAATTCCTCAGGAGCAGGCATACGCTAATCATGGATCGCAGGAGGTGCAGGTCGCCACAGCGAGCAGCTACCCCGCTGCCACAGTCTCCTACCCCTCGGGAGGAGGGCGCAGGGGGCTGCAGGAGAGGGGCCGAGATCCGACATCACCACTGCGGCGTTCGGAGCAAGGTGTCCTTAGGAGGTAGGCCCTCAGCTGGGGAGGTGCCTCAAGGCCTGCCCCTGGCGGAGGACCCGTGGTCGTCGGGGGAACCACTGGCGACCACTCTACCCCATCGGCGGCGTCCTGGTTTCCGGTCGTCGTTGATGGCACTAGAGTGTGGCGCAAGGCGGGGCCCTCGTCTGGCGATATGAAGCAAGGCCGGTACCTATGAAGAAGGCCCAGTGCCTGTGAAGCTCGCCGCCCCGTAACACTCTCACATAATAATGAGTGGGGTTGTACACACCCCGGAGTCTCAGGGGTGCCGGCCTCAGGCCCTGGGGCTCCCTCCCACGCCCAGTGGCAGCACTTTGCTCCGCGCTGGTGAGAAGACGTCCAAGACTAGATTAGGTGCCGGACGCGGCCTTTTGTCTGCTTTCATTGCTTTTCCCTTTGGCTGTCACTTTCCCCGCTGGATTCAACTTGGATTCGAATTTGAGATTTGCGTGTGTTCGGGGAAGGGGTGCTTAGTCTCGTTCGAGCAATTTCTCGCGTTTTGATTACCACTTCGCCTCAGCTGCCTCCCCTCGTGAGCCCCTTGCGAGCCGGGTCAGGCCTAGCTTGCGCGCAGCCTAGACTGCCGCCGCCGTGTCCTCTCAGGAGGGTTTTTTACTGCAGACCCTACGGATTCGATCAGGGAACACTCGGGACACCACAGCCTCCCACAGGCTACCTCAGGGCCCGCACGGGACAAAGGTAAACTAGCCGACCAGCGTGTCGCTTAAGCCAACCACTTGGCGCGGGCGCATGGGCAATGTAGCGTCTACTAATACGATGAACACAAGTTTTACATGAGGGGCTCCCCCTCCAAAATGCTCTCACAACCATCAGGCCAAAACCTGAGTTCTATTCATGCAGGGTAAGGAAGCAGGAACGATGCACAATCAGTCAGATAAATCCCCCAATGCGTCCTCATGAGCACCACCCAAACTGTTGCTGGCGTCGCTGAACTCGCCATCACTGTCCGCGTCGCCGCCAGCGGTGTCAGGGCCGTTCACCACACCGCCCTCGTCGGCAGCCACGATCACGCCGTCGTTGTCTGAAGCAAAGGCCCTGACAAGAGCATCCACATTGTCTTCCACCCAGTGCGCCAGGTCGTCTCGGACGGCCTGGGGGACTGGGGCGATGTCGGCGTCGAAATCGAAGTGGGGATCCATGTTCCGGAGATGGCTGAAGACGCGAGAATAGGCGCGCCCGAGCAGGGTGCGGCTCCTCTCCTCCACCAACCTGTCAGCCCTGACCGACCGTGCCTCCAGCTGCATCACCACGTCGGTGAAGAACTGAAGGTTGCCGGCGTAGTTGACTGCGTGCGGCTCGCCAATAGCCGCCTCGCAGATGTTGCCCAAGGCTGTGTTGGCTCTCTCCCGGAGCGTGGTGAGCATGGGGCCGTGCTCATGCTCCAGGATCCGCCGCTGACGTATCTCATCTGCATTCTGGCGCGTGACGACCTCAGCCTCCTCCACCCGCTGGCGAAGAAGGAGCACCTCGGCCTGGGAGGTGGTTGACTCCCCTTGCGCCACCTCAAGGGCGGCCCGGAAAGCATCGGCCCGCCGCGTCGCTTCCTCCAGCTTGGCCCTCAAGGCAGCAGTCATGCCTTCAGCCTCAGCCCGGATCAACCCCAGCTTCTCCTCGAACTCGTGCTCGAGGTTCGAACGCGCCATCGTCACCCGACGTCCGACCTCCTCCAGGACACGGGCTTCCTGTGCAGCGACATCATCCTTCGCCCGCGTCACCAAGCGCTCCCTCATCTCTAGACGCTCGTACTCGCGGGTACGTTCGGCGGCTTCCAGCGTCAGCGCCTCCTCACGCTTCTGGAGCTCTACTGAGTCGCCAGAGGCCACCTTCATCGACGCGAGGGCTGCCTCGCGCAGCTCCACTTGCTCCTCCAGTGAGTGGCACCAGGCCAAGAGCTCTTGAGCCCGCTCCTCCGCCGCCTCTCGCCGCCGGTCAGCCTCCCGGGCCTCCTCAGCGGCCCAAGATCGGGCCTCCCGAGAGGCCACCAGCGATGCCTTGGCCTCTGCGTCGTCAAGATCGCGCTGACGGCGCGCAAGGGCGATGGCGCCCTCCAGCTCGCGCCTCTCTGCAGCCAGGCGCAGGCCCTCGGCCTTAAGGCGCGCGTCTTCATCAGCAAGCTCCTCACCAAGCAGGCTCACCGCGTCAGCCGCCCTTCGAAGGAATCCTTGGCAAAGAGCGCGACGCTCCCGGGCGCGCTCGAGCACGTCTTCCACACCATCATCTGCCCCGAGCAAGCGCCGGGGGCCACGAATCAGCATTCCCCCTCCGGGTAGGGGGCTGGGGGCTGGCACCCTCGCAACGGCCGGGCATGCCACGCCAGAAGCCCGGCCTGGAGCCAGCCCGTCCCCAGATGAAGAGCGCAGGGAGCGCCTCAGCCAATCGCAGTCCACGACCAGGCGAGAAGCCCACGGCAGGCTGGCTATGCCACGAGAAGGCCCGCGAAGGAGGATCGCGAGGTGCGCAGGGCCACGATGCGCCTCGGGACGGTTCGCCTCTCTGATCGCCCTCACCACAAGGGCTCTGCTGCTCGGAGCGCTTGAGGACGGTGGAGGGGGCGAAGCCAAGGGGGACGGCACCTCAGCCGTATCCGCGAGCTCGATTGGAAGGGGCCTGCGGAGCAAGGATCAGTAAAAGCAACAGAAGGATCGGGAGCTGGGAAAGGAGAAGGCTTACTCATCAGTGGCGAAGTACTTCCTACGCTTCAGCAGGCGACAAGGGTAATCGTCGCCCGGGGCCTCCCTTCTCTTCCGGAGGGCCTCAAAGTCCACGCAGAAGCGACCCAAGAGTTGAGCGTAGGGATCAACCTGCGACGAAGATGGAGCGGCAAGGCGATCTGCGTCAGGGGCGCCTGCCTGATGCACGCTGCCAATCGCCTCGCCAAGAGAAGCAGCTGGAGCCTCAGGAGCCTCAGTCACAGCTGAGGGCAGCTGCTTGTCACCCTCAGCCTCAGCGGCACGGGCCCCAAGAGCTGCTCCCTCATGAGCATCGCCCGACGCTGTCACCCCGCCGAGAGCCCCCTCGGCCTCTGGCGCCTCATGCCTCCCTGCTCCGCCACTTGAGGAAGAGTCACCTTGGCCGACTGGAAGGGCAGTCACCATCACTGGGTTCTCGCGAGGCCCCTGGAGGCCGGCGGGGCGCGACCCCCACTCATCAAAGATAGGCATCTGCTTCACAAAATCGCCCCTGTTCTGGCAGAGGTACAGCAAGGCCCCTCCCTGCTGGATGTTGCCAGGGTTGGGGTCCCCAGTCAGGATCAAGAGCGCTGTCCTCAGCACTTCAGGCATCAGGTCCTCTTCCTGGAGCCTCATACGATCATCAGGCCCGCTGAAGGCCCACATCCGGCGGGAGTGGCGTTGGAGAGGAGCAACGCGGCATAGCAGGAACTCCTTCACCACCTTGGGCACTATCACACCAAGTGACCTCAAGAACGCGAAGCGGTGCTAGACGAAGACGAGCCCGGGGCTCTCAAGCGTCTCCTGGCACCAGCCCGAATTGGGGACAGCAGGCGAAGTTGGCTCCGATAGCACGGGGCTGGGCACCCCCACATCCACATACAGCCACCGCTCGTGGAACCCAGCCGCGGGCAGAGGGAGCCTGAAGTCAATCCTTGAGGCCGTTGTCTCAGACGCGGCAACGAAGCTCACGCACGACCAGCATTGGGTAGGGTCGACAAGGCGCAGAGAGAAGAAGTGGCACAGCAAGGCAACTGAAGGAAGGATGCCCATCATTGCCTCGCAAACAAAGGCGAAGACCGAAAGGAGGGTGATGGATTTAGAACCCAGATGCATCATGTGGATCTGATAGTGGGAAAGCACGACATTGAAGAAATCAGAAAAGGGGGGAACCAGACCCGCCCACAGGGCGTCAGCAAAATACAGGACCTCCGTGACTATCCTGTCGATGGAGAAGTGGGATGCGGGCCAGGCCGTCATCCTCCCACATTCGTTGAAGATAGTGGCCAGAGCTGAGCTGACCTTGCCCAAGCCCTCGGCGGGGGCCACCGACGGCGGCGAGCAAGGCGGAGGCATGGGTTTCTTCCCTCTTCCCTTCTTCATCGGAGCCATGGCGATGGGAAGGGGGGAAGGTTCGAGATTGGGTTGAAAACAGAAGCTGGAGTTCGAGAGGAGGAAGGACAGAGGGCGCTCGAGCAACAGAAAGGGGAGCAGCTGTGTACGACTACGAGTCCGCCTAGCATGGCGCAAAATTAAGGGGCGTGGGGGAACAGTGCCGCCCACGCCCAATCAACCGCCACACGGCGCCCGAGGCCGCAGGCTGTTAGGGCCCGCGGCGCTTCGCTCTTGCCCTTTCGCCTCCCTGCACGGCCAAGTCCGGGCACGCCTTGGGCCCGGGGGCTACTGTCGGCGTTCTGGGAACGGGGGTCCCCAGACTTGCCTACCTGCGGCCTGCGGCGTGGCTCAAAAGGGGGCCCAGCACGGCCCATCTTCATCAACACAGACCCAAGACCCTCGCGAGGGGCCAAGCCTGGCGGGGCGGACGACACGGAGCTTCCTCAGGCACGGCCTCATCAGGCTGGCTCGCGAGGAGGCGGAGAGATCAAGGCGGGGTACCTCACGAGGTGCCTGTGATGCAAGCCATGATGACCAAGGGTGCCAGGCGGGCGCCAGCCCGCGTAGTGTCCTCCTTTCCTCTTTGGTGCAAAGGGAGCAAGCGCAGGCGAGAGCATCAAGCAAAGGCACCCGTTTCGATGCAACGAGACCAAGACCAGTCCACCGGCAGGGAGGAAGTCATTGTGGAGCCCAAGCCAGCGTCACCACCAGAGTCTTTGGAAGGCGAGGACCAACTTTAGTCAGGATAAGTGTACCAGATGTTCCCCTTCAAAATGGCCAATTGTTGGCTCCCTTCCCGCTTAATATTTGGGAAGAGGCCCAGGGCCATTGCCTATAAATAGGACTAGCCACCCCCAGGGTAGGGGGATCGAGAATCGGCCAACCCGGAAACAAGCTGGGATCGGAATCGGAGAGAGAATCGAGAAGAAAGAGAGAGAGAAGGGTGACTGAACTCCTCCTAGCAGTTCATCCCCCCAGCCAAGAACAGACCCTCGCGAGGCTGTTCTTCCTTGTATTGTTCATCATCATCAGCCCATGAGGCAATCCACCACACCACACACTGGAGTAGGGTATTACACCACAACGGTGGCCTGAACCAGTATAAACCCTGTGTCTCTTGTGCTGTTCTTTCCATAGCTTAGATCTTAGCGAGGCGGAGGGGTGAAGGTAGGTAGAAGGCGAAATCTCCGCGCGCACCCCAGTGTTCGAACCTCAAGGGTCTGCCGGAACCCGAAATCCGACAACATCAAAGACCAGAACGCGGTATAGTGATTGCTTTTTGATCTTCAGAAAGAACCTTGTTCATTGAATCTGATTCAACTAAAGTTGGAGAAACAGACACCCACTAGACATCTGTGTGCGAAGCACATCGGTAAAACTAGTCTCGCGTAAGCGTACGCGTAATGTCGGTCTGACCCGCTTCATCCAACAATACCGCTGAATCAAGAATCAACTAGTGACGGCAAGCAATATGTATATATATCCACGCCCACAACTCCTTTGTGTTCTACTCGTGCATATAACATCTATGCATAAACCTGGCTCGGATGCCACTGTTGGGGAACACAGTAATTTCAAACATTTTCCTACGCACACGCAAGATCTATCTAGGCGATGCATAGCAACAAGAGGGGAGAGTGTTGTCCACGTACCCTCATAGACCGTAAGCGGGCGCATTATGACAACGCGGTTGATGTAGTCGTACGTCTTCACGATCCGACCAATCCTAGCACAGAAGGTACGACACCTCCGCGATATGCACACGTTTGGCTCGGTAACGTCCCGCGAACTCTAGATCAAGTTGAGTGTTGAAGGAGAGTTTTGTCAGCACGACGGCGTGATGAGGGTGATGATGAAGCTACCGGCGCACGGCTTCACCTAAGCACTGCAACAATATGACCGAGGTGGAAATCTGTGGAGGGGGGCACCGCACACGGCTAAATAATTAACTTGTGTGTCTATGGGGTGCCCCCTTCCCCGTATATAAAGGAGTGGACGAGGGGGAGGGGCCGACCCTCTATGGCGCGCCCAAGGGATTTCTAGTCCCACTAGGAGTAGGATCCCCCCTTCCCTAGTTGGATTGGGAGAGGAAGGAAGGGGGAGAGAGGAGGAAGGAAAGGGAGGGGGGCGGCCCCCACCCAATTCAGATTGGGCTTGGGATGGGGGGAGCCCCCTCCTAGGCTCCCTTCTCCTCTCTCCCACTATGTTCCAATAAGGCCCATATACTTCCCCCCTGGGGGGGGGTCCGGTAACCTCCCGGTACTCCGATATATGCTCGAACTCACCCGGAACCATTCCAATGTCCAAACATAGTCATCCAATATATCGATCTTTATGTCTCGACCATTTCGAGACTCCTCGTCATGTCCGTGATCATATCCAGGACTCTGAACAACCTTCAGTACATCAAAACACATAAACTCATAATATCGATCGTCACCGAACGTTAAGCATGCAGACCCTACGGGTTCGAGAACTATGTAGACATGACCGAGACTCATCTCCGGTCAATAACCAATAGCAGAACTTGGATGCTCATATTGGTTCCTACATATTCTATGAAGATCTTTATTGATCAAACCGCATAACAACATACGCTGTTGCCTTTGTCATCGGTATGTTACTTGCCCGAGATTCGATCATTGTTATCTCAATACCTAGTTCAATCTCGTTACCGGCAAGTCTCTTTACTCATTCCGTAATGCAACATCCCGTAACTAACTCATTAGTCACATTGCTTGCAAGGCTTATAGTGACGTGCATTACCGAGAGGGCCCAGAGATACCTCTTCGATACACAGAGTGACAAATCCTAATCTTGATCTATGCCAACTCAACAAACACCATCAGAGACACCTTTAGAGCATCTTTATAGTCACCCAGTTACGTTGTGACGTTTGATAGCACACTAAGTGTTCCTCCGGTATTCAGGAGTTGCATAATATCATAGTCATAGGAGCATCTATAAGTTATGGAGAAAGCAATAGCAGTAAACTAAACGATCAAAGTGCTAAGCTAACGGATGGGTCAAGTCAATCACATCATTCTATAATGATGTGATCCCATTCATCAAATGACAAGTCTTGTTCATGGCTAGGAAACTTAACCATCTTTGATTAACAAGCTAGTCAAGTAGAGGCATACTAGTGACACTCAATTTTATGTATTCACACATGTACTAAGTTTTCGGTTAATACAATTCTAGCATGAATAATAAACATTTATCACGATATAAGGAAATAAATAATAACTTTATTATTGCTTCTAGGGCATATTTACTTCAATTATGCCTACCGAAAGAAATCATATCCTGCTCGTTCTACTATTTCGAAGCCACCTGCAAAGATGTGGGTGGTTAATAAAGCCTAATTCTCCTACATGACTATGTCTCCGGGTGTACAGAATGGATAATGGATAGTGGATGCACTAGTCATATGACCGGAGACAAGTCGTTGTTTGTTGACCCCAACTTAACTGCTTCTCCTCTAAAGTATATTACTTTTGGCGACAACAACAAAGGGAAGGTAATTTGGCTAGGTAAAATTGCTATGTCCAAGGACAAATCCATTGATGATGTTTTACTTGTTCAATCTCTTGGATTCAATCTTATGTCTGTTTGCAAGCTATGTGATTTAGTCATGCTAGTTCTCTTTTCAATATCCAAATGCATTGTCTTCATGGCCTCTGACAATTCCTTCGTCTTTGAGGGAACTAGAAAAGGTGATCTGTATATTGTGGATTTCTCTAAGGGCCCCTCAGTCCAAACTTGTTTGCTTGCAAAAGCAACCGAGGGATGGCTGTGGCACCATAGACTTGGTCATGTAGGTATGAGAAATTTGCAGACCCTGGTGAAGAAAAATAACACCCGTGGCATTCTTGATGTAAAATTCGACAAGAATCGTCTCTGTGCTGCATGTGAGGCTGGTAAATTGGCTAAGAAGCATCACTCATCCAAGACAGTTATGACCACAACAAGACCACTGGGAATTCTTCATATGGATTTATTCGGTCCTCAAAATTATGCAAGCTTTGGTGGCAGTCATTGTGGTCTGGTTATTGTTGATGATTATTCTCGATACACCTGGGTATTTTTTCTCGAAGACAAGACTTGTACTCAAGATATCTTCAAAAGTTTTGCTAAGAAGGCCCAGAATGAATATGATGTGCAAATTAAGAATGTCAGAAGTGACAATGGAACTAAGTTAAAAAAATACTCATATTGCTGAATTTCATGATGAACATTGCATTACTCATGAGTTCTCTGCTGCATACACTCCCCAATAGAATGGGGTTGTTGAACGAAAGAACAAGACTCTTATTGAAATGGCAAGAACTATGCTCAGTGAGTACAAAACTCCCATTCGCTTCTGGGCTGATGCTATTAACACTGCTTGTCATGTTATCAATGGTGTTTATCTTCACAAGTTCCTTAAGAAAACTTCTTATGAGCTTATCACTGGCAAGAAACTGAATGTTTCTTATCTACATGTTTTTGTGTGCACCTTGTTACATTCTTGATATGAATCATTCTTCCAAGTTTGCACCTAAGGCACATGAAGGTTTTCTTCTCAGTTATGGCTCAAACTCGCATACGTATCATGTCTATAACTCTCAGCACATGAAAGTTATGGAAACGTTAAGTGTGCGATTTGATGAATCTAACGGTTCTTAAAAGGAGCACCTGCCAAATGTGATAGATGAACCACTGATATCGGATGCTATTCGGAAAATGGCCATTGGGAGTGTCAAGCCTGTTGAAGGAAATGCACCCGAGTCCTCTGATGATGATGCTCCTATGACTCGAAGCAGAACTCGTCAAGCCACCACCGAAGCAAATGCTCCTCCGAATGGCAATCAAAATCGAAATGCCAATCAAAATGCAAATCCCGAAGGGAATGATGATACAAATGCTGATACGGATGAAAATGATCATCAAGATGAAAATCCTCATCCTTGAGTGGTAAATCGAGTTGATCCTTCATTAATTCTCGATGACATTGAGAATCCAGGTTATTGACCAACAACTCGTTCACGCACTCGTTTAGCTAACTACTATGGAAGTTTCTCCTTTGTCTCATTGACAGAACCTACCAAGTATGAAAAATCCATGAATGATCGAGATTGGATGAACGCAATGCAAGAGGAGTGCAATTTGAACTGAATGATGTGTGGAACTGGTTGACAAACCGAATCCCAAGAAGCATAATATCATCAGCACAAAAAGGATTTTCCGCAATAAGCAAGATGAGAATGGCATTGTGGTGAGAAACAAAGCACAACTTGTTGGTCAAGGGTACACTCAGGTAGAAGGTATTGATTTCGGTGAGACATATGCTCTTGTTGCGCGCCTTTAGGCAATTCGCATTCTTCTCGCTTATGCAAATTTCAATGATATCTTTCTTTATCAAATGGATGTGAAAAGTTCTTTCCTCAATGGTGAAAATGATGAGGAAGTTTATGTTAGAAAACTACCTGGCTTTGAACACCCTGAGTTTCCTAACAAAGTTTTCAGGTTGCAAAAGGCTTTATATGGGCTGAAGCAAGCCCCTCGAGCTTGGTATGACACCTTGAAGAAGTTTTTGCTCGACAAAGGGTTCAAGGCAGGATCCATTAATCCCACACTTTTCACTCGTGCTGTAGATAATGATCTATTCGTATGTCAAATCTATGTGGATGATATTATCTTCGGCTGTACTAACAATGATTGCAGCTTAGAGTTCGGGACAATGATGTCCGATAAATATCAAATGTCTATGATTGGTGAACTCAAATTCTTTCTCGAACTGTAAATTCGTCAACAAGCAAATGTCATTTTCATTTCTCAGGAGAAATATCCGAAATAATGCCTGAAGAAGTTCAAATGCAAGATTCCAAAACGAAGGGCTATAAAACTCCAATGCCCACAAATGGTAAGCTAGATGCAGATGTGTATGGTAAGGATTATGATCAGAAAGCTTTGATTGGTTCTCTTCTTTACCTATGTGCATCTAGATTTGACATTATGTTGAGTGTTTGCATGTGTGACCGCTATCAAGATGCACCGAAAGAATCACATTGTCACATCCCTAGCTTCTGGTGCTGTCTGGTGTGTGCATCATGTTTAAATTCAAATGAAATTTGAATTGAGGAATTTTCAAAAGCCTCAGGAAACCTCTAAAAATAACCAACATTTAAATCTTCTCAAATGTGTCCAAGAAAATGTTCCTGTTATTCCATGGAAATATTGGTAAGAGGTAAAATTTAAACCAATATTTTTGGAGTCACAGAGATAATTATTTTGGCCATTTGAATTAATCCAATAACTATTTGCTTTGGATTTATATTTAATATATATTAAATATGACTCCAATAATTCTGGAAGTTTGTGAGTGGCTTTGTATATATTTTAGCAAGCCACATAAAAATCTACAGAATTTATTTAAATGATTTAGTTGCTAAACTAAATCAAAACAAACTACAGATAATAGAAAAAAAGTAAAAGAGAGAGAGCAGAAGGACTTACCTGGCGCCACTTACCTGGCCCAACACTGTGCAGCCAGCAGCGGCCCAGCCCACCTCCCCCCCTTGTCCTCTTCCTCCTCTGCCAGGAGGACGAACAGAGGCGAGGCGTGGCGCGCGCCGACGCTGCCTCGGCCACCTCCTGCTTACCTGCTCGCCGCTGGAGGCACCCGAGGGAGCCACGCACTCCCCCTCGCCCCCCCTGCACCTCTCTCCTCTCCCTCACTCGCTGCTCTCTTTCCCCTCTCCCTCTTCGTTCTTCGCCCGAACAGAGAGCCGCCGTCGTCGTTCGCTGCCACCACGCCCACCATGCTCCTCTCGCCTCCCCGTGTAGTCTGCAAACTCCGCCACCGCCTGTTACGTCGCCTCGAGCAAGCCCCGAGCGCTCGGACGCCCCAATTCGACCGCATCGACTCGTCTTCAAGCTCCGGTCGCCGGAGATCGCCGTCGCTGTCCCGTCGCCCCAGGCCTTCCCCGAGCACGCCGACCGTCTCATCGTGATCTCCGTGAGCCCCTGCTTCGTTTCCCCCTAACCCCATGTCCGATTTCGAGCTCCAGCCGCTCCCTCCACCGGAGCCGAGACGCTCCGCCGCACTGGCTCGTCGCCGGTGAAGCTCCGGTGACCTTTTGGTCCCACGCATGCGTCCGTTGCACTCGTTGCGTCCCGTAGAGTAAAACTAGCGCGACAACCGTCTTGTTTGCACACCGCAGCGCCGGTCCCGCGAACCCCCGAGCTCCGGCCGCCGCCGGGGTCGATGCCGCGCTCAACTCCGGCCACCCCACGCCCTCTCGTGGGTCCCCCTAGATGCGCGGGAGCACGAGCTCACTCCTGGTGCCCTCAGCGCGACCAGCCGCGGGCCGTAGCGCCGTCCCGAGCAACTCCGGCGAGGTCTCGCCGTCGCCGTGGTCGCCGGCGTCACTTGCTGACGTGGCTGGCTTAGTTAGCCACTAATCACCGCACCGTGTCACTGACACTGGGCCCCACGCCTTAATTAATCCTAGTTTATTTTCTGTTTAGTTTAACTAACCACATGGGCCCCACCCGTCAGCTTTGACCACGCTGACATGGACATTGACCGACCCCACACGTCAGTATTGACCTGCTGACGTGTCTGTTGACCGGCCCCACCTGCCATTGACACTAAGCACCCCCAGTCACTGACCAGTGGACCCCACTGGTCAGGTTTGACCAGCAGCAGCGTCTGTTGACCTGCTGACGTCATAGTGACGCAATGCTGACGCAATAAGTATTTTCTGGATTTATTAATATTCAGGAAATTCCAGAAAATGCCTAAAACTTCTAAAAATCATAGAAATTCAACCGTAACTCCAAATTAAATAAATTATATATGAAAAATTATCAGAAAAATTCAAGGAATCCATCTGTACCATTTTCATGCATGTTAGAACAACTTATAGCTGCTGTTTAGCACAAATCAATTAAAGGGCATTTAAATAATCACATATGGAGTTTGAATTTGAATCTTGTATTCAAACCAACTTCATTTAATCTGTTGCTAGTTGCATTAGCTCAAAACACATTCATATTGCCATGTCATGAGCATGCATCATATTGTGCATTGCATTGATTGTGTTCCTTTCTGTGTTGCCGGTATTTGTCCCCTCTCGATAGACGCGATACCGATGATGTGATCGTTGACACTGATGAAGACTCAATGTTATCTTCAGAAGTGCCAGGCAAGCAAAACCCCCTTGTTCATTCCGATACAATCCCACTCTCTCGCTCCTGCTCTCTTTTACTGCATTAGGACAACAACGATTCATCTGTTACCTGCTGCGGTAGCTGAACCCCTTTATCCTTTGCATGACCTGTCATTCCACAGTAAATAGATGAAACCCACTAGCATGAGTAGGAGTTGTTTGAGCCCTGTTGTGCCTACTCATTCATGTTTGTTTGTCATGCCTGCTACTGCTTAGAGTTGAGTCAGGTCTGATTCATCGGGGATGAATCAGAGGCGTGTGAACATGTCCTACTGTGTGTGAGCTAAGTGTGTGAACACGATTTGGTAAAGGTAGCGGTGAGAGGCCATGTAGGAGTACATGGTGGGTTGTCTCATTGCAGCCGTCCTCAGGAACTGAGTTCTGTGTTTGTCATCCATGATTCAGCTACTACCACGCATTGGGCCCGAAACCAATGGACCCGCTCGGCTTCTTGATCACCCTTGTCCTCTGTCCAGGAGTTGCAAGTAGTTTCTGGTGTTTGTAGTATGCTGGAGGCCGTGCGCAGCGCTGACCGTAGGGGTGGGCTATGATGCGGTAGGCACGTGGCCGGGTAAACCGGGCGCCCGTTTGGTGTCACGGAACCCTGTTCACATCGTTTGGGGCTGTGAGAGAAACTCCGGCCGGATCTCCTCATGGATGGAACCCGAATAGGCGATAAACCTGGACTAGAGACTTGAGTGTTTAGGTAGGCCGTGGCCGACACCCACGTTGGGCTTCCGCTTGAAGGTTGCCGAGTACATGTCGTGTAAACG
Organism: Triticum dicoccoides; assembly: GCF_002162155.2. Taxonomy (NCBI): domain Eukaryota; kingdom Viridiplantae; phylum Streptophyta; class Magnoliopsida; order Poales; family Poaceae; genus Triticum; species Triticum dicoccoides. Next base: position 165,671,494 of record NC_041386.1, read on the forward strand.
GCGGTAAGTGGTGAGAGCGTGTGTGAAGAAGTACACCCCTGCAGGGTTAACATCATCTATTCGAATAGCCGTGTCCGCGGAAAAGGACTTCTGGGTTGCTTATATCAGTTCATAGACAAGTGAAAGTGGATACTCTAAAATACGCAAGATAAGCGTGAGTGCTATGGATGGCGTTCTCGTAGGGAGACGGGAGCGGATCCATAGTGGTGTATTGATATGGTGAATATGTGGACTCGTGTGCGCCACCTCAAAAGAGTTACTTGCAGTCGTAGTTCAGGATAGCCACCGAGTCAAAGCTGGCTTGCTGCAGTTAAACCCCACCACCGCTTTGTTGATAATGATGCATATGTAGATAGTTCTGATGTAAGTCTTGCTGGGTACATTTGTACTCACGTTTGCCTATTTTATGTTTTTGCAGAGAGATTTCGGTCTCACTAGTAGTTCCACGTGGTCTTCGACGTTTAGCTTGTTACCTCAGCTACGATCTTGTGCCTCGGCAGGATTTGGTAGATAGTCAGGCTTCTCAGCCTTTTTCATTTATAGATGTCTGTACTCAGACATGATAGCTTCCGCTTGTGCTTTGATTTGTATGCTCTGAATGTTGGGTCATGAGACCCATGTTTGTAATATCTCGCTCCTCGGAGCCTATTGAATAAATTACTCGAGTCGTAGAGTCATTTTGTGATGCCATGTTGTATTGCACATATCGAGCATATTGTGTGTATGTTATTGAAATGCTTGGTATGTGTGGGATCTGACCATCTAGTTGTTTATCTTTAGTAGCCTCTCTTACCGGGAAATGCCTCCTAGTGTTTCCACCGAGCCATGGTAGCTTGCTACTGCTCCGGAACACCTAGGCTGGCCGGCATGTGTCCTTCTTCGTTCCTGTGTCTGTCCCTTCGGGGAAATGTCACGCGATGAATACCGGAGTCCTGTTAGCCCGCTACAGCCCGGTTCACCGGAGTCCTGCTAGCCCAGTGCTACAGCCTGGATTCACTCGCTGATGACCGACATGTTCGATGCTGGGTCATGGATGCCTGTCTCTGTAAGTTTGTGCCACTTTGGGTTTACGACTAGCCATGTCAGCCCGGGCTCCTTATCATATGGATGCTAGCGACACTGTCATATACGTGTGCCAAAAGGCGCAAACGGTCCCGGGTAAAGGTAAGGCGACACCCGTGGGAATACCGTGCGTGAGGCCGCAAAGTGATATGAAGTGTTACATGCTAGATCTATGTGGCATTGAGTCGGGGTCCTGACAGCGTTGGTATCAGAGCTTGACTGCCTGTAGGATTACCAAGCCAAACTGGTTGAAGTTGAGTCTAGAAATTCTTTAGTTATATAAGGGAATTGATTGTGGGATGGAACGTAAGGCTCTTTTACTCCTTATACCTCATGCCCTTTTGATCTGAGTCATCTTATCTTTCCTGCGGGGATTAAGAACTAGGCTATCTCTTCTTTCTATCAGGATCACGTGTTACTAATCCGTAGACTTATAGATTGTTGGATTTAAGCTTGAGTTTAGTTTCTACTACTTCCGTACGTTAACTGTTGATCTCGAAACCTTGATATTGTGCTTCTGAGTGGTTATGTCACCATTTTTGTGAATGTCTCAAATCTTTCTGAGCATTTACAGCCGTTATGTTGTCCGAGTCATTCCAGGTTTCTAAATAGTCTGATACATTTGCAAAATCCTTTCCCTCTGGTTTCGATGTTCCTTTATGCCAGCTCAATCACACTAATTGTTGAGTTGAGGTATTCTATTGCCTTGACATTATGTTGGAGTTACTATTATGACCCTAGGTGTCTCAGGGGATCATCTAGTAGTCTAGCCATGATTTATGTTCCAGTGTGATGACTCTGGCCGTCATTATCGAAAGCATCCCGTGATGCCATTTAGTAGTAGGTATTCTATCCCTGGGTTTTGAACCCGAGATTCACCCTACTTGCTTCATGTTGATAGTTTTGCTCGTTCCTTTAGGTTATTAGTAACCTTTGCATTAGTCCTTGATGTTCGTGGTATTCCTTTCTTCCAAATACTATGAACCGCTTATGGCAGATGTTCCTCGCTGATCGAAAGATCACAATCAGAGTGCTCTCGATGGGTTCTCGATTCTACATTGTGACTCTGCCAGTTCTACCTTTCTGCATGGGTTATCCGGAAGAAATATGTGGAATTCGTTCGACATGCTAAACCATGCATCCACAACTCAGAAAATCGTATGTTCCTTTGAGTTGTCCCTCTTTAGTTGTCTTCTGACCCTCGTCTATCAATTGATAGTCAAGAGTATGCGTGCATTCGTTCATCGATGCCTATTACCCTTGTGGTCCGCCAAGCCATTCTATTTCAGAATGAATAGGAGAAACAAACTCCAGTACCTCATCCATATTTAGGATTGGGTCAAAGTAGTTGTGTTCCGCAGATCAAGTTACAATCCAGCTTCTGGTCTGCTCTACCCTGAAGTATTACCTTCTTTATGACAGGAATTTCATGAGAATTGCACCACCTTTTGTGAATTCTTGACATAGTGATACTTCTCGCCATCCTTTTTCATTCCTCGGTTCCGTGTTGTTGCAGCCGGAGTGCCGACAAGTGAATCATGATGTGTGAACTCAATACTCCTAGCAACCCCATTGCTTGGTAGTTAATGGACGATAACCTCATTCTCAGCATATTGATTATTGAATCGTCACCCTAAGACTGATCGTGCTATCTAGTTCTTATTTCGGTGCACCCTTCGGTCAATGAGTTAGGACTGTGTCAAGTCCTCACTCATTTGATCATATCATCTTGCCCTGAAAAGCAAGATTGTTCTCGATCTTAGTAACATATCGGTGGTTCGTGATTTTCTGAATATCTTCTCGGAAGTATTACCAGGCTGTCACCTGACCGCTATGTTGAGTTCGTGATCAAGTTGGTTTATTCCTGTAAACCACCCCTTCTCCAAGAATCCGTGTTGGATAGCCTGAGCTAGTTGGTTAAGCTAGACAACAACTTGGAGAGTTGGAGGATAAGAGCTTGCCTGACTTAGTTCGTTCCAAAGGGATAATCTTGTGTAGTGTGTGTTGAAGAAAGATGATATCTTCATCGATTGGTCCCTGTGATCAGTTGCTGGACCTATTGTCTTATCAATCCTTTGATTTGAGTGTGGGCTATAGTCAAATCAAATCAGTACCAATGATGCTCGTAATGTTGTCTTATTCGTGGTTGATCCCTCGAGCATACACCATTGCATCTTTGGCCTGACCAATGCTATCACCTGTTCACTTAACTATGGAATTCCTTTTAAAAGGAAACCCAGATGAATTGTTGTTGAGCCCATTGACAACATCCTTATCTCCTCCATGATTTTGTTGAACATTAAGCTAGTGTTGGAAACTTTTGAAAGCATTTCTTCATGCTAACTCATGAAGTATTTGTTTGATGAAAGGAGTGACTTCCTCTAGTTCATGTGCATTTGATGCAAGTTGCCGCCGTGGACTCGAGAAAGTCAATGTTGCTTCCTCTGGAATCATCCCAAGTCAGTCATGCATACGTGCGAAGTATTCTGTGGTCTGGAGACTTGCAACCTTCATTCCATATGTGTTCCGAGCACACCAAGCCACTGATTGAGTTGTTCAAAGATAAAGGAGTCTGTCCAAGGTGAACTCTTTGGACTTCCACGCGTGGAGACTTCGATGTCATTAATGATGGTTCCCCCTCCTGAACTCGGTAGTGTTTTGTTATAAGACTACTTTGTGGTCATGCTTGTCTTGGACAACATGTTCACATGTTTGTAGCAGAACCAGCTCATGTTTTGGAGCTTGCTATCGTAGTTCATCTCCCGAGAATCCCGCAACGTCATCTCGTCGATTTGTGTTGCAAACTTTCATTTTTCTTCCTAGACTCGATGAGTCTGGAATATCCTGACACCAACCAGATCTGAATCTCAGGCAGATATGATGGTTTGGAACATTTCCCAAGAACTATAATATCGGTCCCTCGAAAACCGGTAAAGTGGATGTCGTGGCCAACACACCCAGCCGGAAGACCTGTTATCATAATATCTTGATTGAAGAAGTTGGCCACCCTCCCCCATAGGGATTTCGTAGGATTACTCCCTAGTTGCCCCTATGGATTTCTGTGTTCCAAAGTCTGACCTTTTTACTTGATGTTCTAGATATCAAACCATATCTATGGGTGGATTACGCTAGCACATCAAGGAGAACATTAGAAGCGGAGTGCTAAATGTCTCTCGGTCGATCATCCAGATTTTATTTGCTTGACCTCGCTAAGGTGAAATCTGAGAAAGTGTTATCCTCCTTCGCATCTGCATCCTCCATCACCATTCATCATGGTAGTAAGTTGTGTTACCGGACCCTTGACACGGATGTTGATAAAACCTTGATGATTATGGAAATGCTCAAGTTCTTGAGAGCACGCACAAGCGCTACGTGTTATCATCATCTCTAACTGGGATTCCTCTCAGTTTCCTCGGCAATGCTATGACCTTCTCAAACAGTGAATTCACTCTCTATTGTTGGGTTCTTCCCCAGTTACCAGAATCATTCCCAGCATTTGCATTTTGTTCCCAGCTTGCACCGCCAATGTGTCATTCTACCATGGGTCTCTTCCATTACCGGTGATAAGCAAATTCATCCATTACGTTGTCTTCAACAAGGTAATCCACATCATCCAAGTCCAAGTATGCCATTCTACCGACCCCGCCAATCGATTGCTGTGATTTGCCTTAGGCTGGTATAAAGAGTTTCAATGATCTCTGAATCAAAGGTAATTCTTTTTGCCACTTAAGACAATAATCTACGAATCACCCTCCTCCAGGATGTTTCGTCGTGGTATCATGGCAACTCAACTCCTCGCTACGTGGGCAATCGTTTACCACCTTCTTAAGCGTGAAATTGTTGTCCACCTAGTGAACCTTCGTCATCCGTTTCTTTCCACCCCTCTTGATGTGTATCTCGTGTCTCAACCCGAGAGATGGCTCTATGTCTCATTCCGTGAGTTGTTCGGTCTTCTAGAAGATCGATCCTGCTAGAGTTTCCCTTTCCTCTCATTGTCATGTCAATTGGAGTTCTCAGAACAAGACGACAAGACAAAGATGGTGATCGAAACAACGTTCATTTGAAGTGCACCCTGGATCATGAAGATTATACTAGTTTGCGTTTCCCCTTCACCCTACCCTACGCTTGAATCTCGGGACGAGATTTTTGTTTAGTGGGGGTGAGTTGTCACATCCCTAGCTTCTGGTGCTGTATGGTGTGTGCATCATGTTTAAATTCAAATGAAATTTGAATTGAGGAATTTTCAAAAGCCTCAGGAAACCTCTAAAAATAACCAACATTTAAATCTTCTCAAATGTGTCCAAGAAAATGTTCCTGTTATTCCATGGAAATATTGGTAAGAGGTAAAATTTAAACCAATATTTTTGGAGTCACAGAGATAATTATTTTGGCCATTTGAATTAATCCAATAACTATTTGCTTTGGATTTATATTTAATATATATTAAATATGACTCCAATAATTCTGGAAGTTTGTGAGTGGCTTTGTATATATTTTAGCAAGCCACATAAAAATCTACAGAATTTATTTAAATGATTTAGTTGCTAAACTAAATCAAAACAAACTACAGATAATAGAAAAAAAGTAAAAGAGAGAGAGCAGAAGGACTTACCTGGCGCCACTTACCTGGCCCAACACTGTGCAGCCAGCAGCGGCCCAGCCCACCTCCTCCCCCTTGTCATCTTCCTCCCCTCGCACCGAAGCAGCTCGGTGGCGAGCGCCGATGCCGCCTCGGCCACCTCCTGCTTCCACTGATGCGTTCCTGAGCCTCCCCCTCACGCCACCACGATGCCCCGACCCCCCTGGACCCCCTCGCTCTCTCCCTCTCCCTTGTATCTCTCCTCTGCTTCCTCTCTCTCTCACTCGCCGAGCGCAGCCGCAGCCGCGCCACCGTAACGCCGCGGCCACCGTCTCCCCCTCGACCCCTCGCTGTGCTTGCGAGCTCCACCTCGACCCCCTCTTCCTTCCCACCGATCCACGGCCCTCCGGAAACCCTGCATCGCCGCCCACGTCGTCGTTCCCCTCCTCGGCCACCGGAGATCGTCGCCGTCGATTCGCTGCACTCTGGCCGCCCCCGAGCCCACTAACCCTCCCTACAGCTCCGGGTGAGCCTCCGTGCAGAACCCCTCTCTCTCCCCTCGCGTTTGCGAGCTCTAGGCCATAGCTCCGCCGCGGCCGAACTCCGGCCGCCGCTGACCTCGTCACCGCCGTCACTACAGCCGCTTGAGCTCGTCTCGGAGCGTGTCACCGCACTCAGGAAGCCACCAGGAGCCTAACGCATATCCTAACTCGCCCTCCCGTGCACCACAGCGCCAACCCCGCACTCACCGAACTCCGGCGCCGCCGCGAGCTCGACTCCGGCGAGCCCGCTCCACCCCAGCTCCTCCCACTTGCACTACCAGACGCGCGCGAACCCCAGCTACGCGTAGGACCAATCCGCCGTCCAAATGGTCGCCTGTGGGCGAAACCCGACGCGTTCCGCCGCCACTGACCTCGCCGGCGACGAGCCGTCGGCCTAACCCCGGTCTAGTTAACCACTAATGACCCAACTAACCCTCCCCAGAGCCACTGACGTATGGGCCCCACGCCCTTAGTTAATTTTTATTATTTTCTGTTAAGTGTTAACCTAACCACCATGGGCCCACACGTCAGCTTTGACCGTGCTGACGTGTCTGTTGACCCGGCCCCACCTGTCATTGGCACTAAGCAGCCCCAGTCACTGACCAGTGGACCCCACTGGTTAGGTTTGACCAGCAGCAGCGTCTGTTGACCTGCTGACGTCATAGTGACGCAATGCTGACGCAATTATGTTTTCTGGATTTATTTTTATTCAGAAAATTCCAGAAAATGCCTAAAACTTCTAAAAATCATAGAAATTCAACCGTAACTCCAAATTAAATAATTTATATATGAAAAATTATCAGAAAAATTCAAGGAATCCATCTGTACCATTTTCATGCATGTTAGAACAACTTATAGCTGCTGTTTAGCACAAATCAATTAAAGGGCATTTAAATAATCACATATGGAGTTTGAATTTGAATCTTGTATTCAAACCAACTTCATTTAATCTGTTGCTAGTTGCATTAGCTCAAAACACATTCATTTTGCCATGTCATGATCATGCATCATATTGTGCATTGCATTGATTGTGTTTCCTTCTGTGTTGCCGGTATTTGTCCCCTCTCGATAGACGTGATACCGATAATGTGATCGTTGACACTGATGAAGACTCAATGTTATCTTCAGAAGTGCCAGGCAAGCAAAACCCCCTTGTTCATTCCGATACAATCCCACTCTCTCGCTCCTGCTCTCTTTTACTGCATTAGGACAACAACGATTCATCTGTTACCTGCTGCGGTAGCTGAACCCCTTTATCCTTTGCATGACCTGTCATTCCACAGTAAATAGATGAAACCCACTAGCATGAGTAGGAGTTGTTTGAGCCCTGTTGTGCCTACTCATTCATGTTTGTTTGTCATGCCTGCTACTGCTTAGAGTTGAGTCAGGTCTGATTCATCGGGGATGAATCAGAGGCGTGTGAACATGTCCTACTGTGTGTGAGCTAAGTGTGTGAACACGATTTGGTAAAGGTAGCGGTGAGAGGCCATGTAGGAGTACATGGTGGGTTGTCTCATTGCAGCCGTCCTCAGGAACTGAGTTCTGTGTTTGTGATCCATGATTCAGCTACTACCACGCATTGGGCCCGAAACCAATGGACCCTCTCGGCTTCTTGATCACCCTTGTCCTCTGTCCAGGAGTTGCAAGTAGTTTCTGGTGTTTGTAGTATGCTGGAGGCCGTGCGCACAGCTGACCGTAGGGGTGGGCTGTGATGCGGTAGGCACGTGGCCGGGTAAACCGGGCGCCCGTTTGGTGTCACGGAACCCTGTTCACATCGTTTGGGGCTGTGAGCGAAACTCCGGCCGGATCTCCTCATGGATGGAACCCGAATAGGCGATAAACCTGGACTAGAGACTTGAGTGTTTAGGTAGGCCGTGGCCGACACCCACGTTGGGCTTCCGCTTGAAGGTTGCCGAGTACATGTCGTGTAAACGGCGGTAAGTGGTGAGAGCGTGTGTGAAGAAGTACACCCCTGCAGGGTTAACATCATCTATTCGAATAGCCGTGTCCGCGGAAAAGGACTTCTGGGTTGCTTATATCAGTTCATAGACAAGTGAAAGTGGATACTCTAAAATACGCAATATAAGCGTGAGTGCTATGGATGGCGTTCTCGTAGGGAGACGGGAGCGGATCCATAGTGGTGTATTGATATGGTGAATATGTGGACTCGTGTGCGCCACCTCAAAAGAGTTACTTGCAGTCGTAGTTCAGGATAGCCACCGAGTCAAAGCTGGCTTGCTGGAGTTAAACCCCACCACCCCTTTGTTGATAATGATGCATATGTAGATAGTTCTGATGTAAGTCTTGCTGGGTACATTTGTACTCACGTTTGCCTATTTTATGTTTTTGCAGAGAGATTTCGGTCTCACTAGTAGTTCCACGTGGTCTTCGATGTTTAGCTTGTTACCTCAGCTACGATCTTGTGCCTCGGCAGGATTTGGTAGATAGTTAGGCTTCTCAGCCTTTTTCATTTATAGATGTCTGTACTCAGACATGATAGCTTCCGCTTGTGCTTTGATTTGTATGCTCTGAATGTTGGGTCATGAGACCCATGTTTGTAATATCTCGCTCCTCGAAGCCTATTGAATAAATTACTCGAGTCGTAGAGTCATTTTGTGATGCCATGTTGTATTGCACATATCGAGCATATTGTGTGTATGTTATTGAAATGCTTGGTATGTGTGGGATCTGACCATCTAGTTGTTTATCTTTAGTAGCCTCTCTTACCGGGAAATGCCTCCTAGTGTTTCCACCGAGCCATGGTAGCTTGCTACTGCTCCGGAACACTTAGGCTGGCCGGCATGTGTCCTTCTTCGTTCCTGTGTCTGTCCCTTCGGGGAAATGTCACGCGATGAATACCGGAGTCCTGTTAGCCCGCTACAGCCCGGTTCACCGGAGTCCTGCTAGCCCAGTGCTACAGCCTGGATTCACTCGCTGATGACCGACACGTTCGATGCTGGGTCATGGATGCCTGTCTCTGTAAGTTTGTGCCACTTTGGGTTTACGACTAGCCATGTCAGCCCGGGCTCCTTATCATATGGATGCTAGCGACACTGTCATATACGTGTGCCAAAAGGCGCAAACGGTCCCGGGTAAAGGTAAGGCGACACCCGTGGGAATACCGTGCGTGAGGCCGCAAAGTGATATGAAGTGTTACATGCTAGATCTATGTGGCATTGAGTCGGGGTCCTGACACACATCACCAAGCGGTCAAGCGCATTCTGAGATATTTGGATCACACCCCACCTTAGGTTTATGGTATCCTAAGGGAGCATAGTTTGATCTTGTTGGATATTCGGACTCAGATTGGGCTGGTGACTTGGTTGATAGGAAATCTACTTCGGGGACATGTCATTTGCTCGGTAGATCATTGGCCTATTGGTCATCAAGGAAGTAGGATTGTGTATCTCCCTCCATGGCCGAAGCCGAATATATTGCTATTGGCGCTTGCTGCACTCAGTTATTATGGATGAAGCAGACTGATAACCCACAAGTATAGGGGATCGTAACCATTTCGAGGGTAGAGTATTCAACCCAAATTTATTGATTCGACACAAGGGGAGCCAAAGAATATTCTCAAGTATTAGCAACTGAGTTGTCAATTCAACCACACTTGGAAACTTAATATCTGCAGCAAAGTGTTTATTATCAAAGTAATATGATAGTAGTGGTAACAATAGGAAAAGTAACGGTAGCAAAAGTAATATTTTTGGGTTTTATAGTGATGGTAACAGTAGCAGCGGAAAAGTAAATAAGCGAAGAACAATATAGGAAAAGCTCGTAGGCAATGGATCGGTGATGGAGAATTATGCCAGATGCGATCGATCATGTAACAGTCATAACCTAGGGTGACACAGAACTAGCTCGAGTTCATCAATTTAATGTAGGCATGTATTCCGAATATAGTCATATGTGCTCATGGAAAAGAACTTGCATGCCATTTTTTTCCTACCCTCCCATGGCAGCGGGGTCCAAATGGAAACTAAGGGATATTAAGGCATCCTTTTAATAGAGTACCGGACCAAAGCATTAACACATAGTGAATACATGAACTCCTCAAACTACGGTCATCAATGGGAGTGGTCCCGATTATTGTCACTTCGGGGTTGCCGGATCATAACACATAATAGGTGACTATAGACTTGCAAGATAGGATCAAGAACTCTCATATATTGATGAAAACATAATAGGTTCAGATCTGAAATCATGGCACTCGGGCCCTAGTGACAAGCATTAAGCATAGCAAAGTCATAGCAACATCAATCTCAGAACATAGTGGATACTAGGGATAAGACCCTAACAAAACTAACTCGATTACATGATAAATCTCATCCAACCCATCACCGTCCAGCAAGCCTACGATGGAATTACTCACACACGGCGGTGAGCATCATGAAATTGGTGATGGAGGAAGGTTGATGATGACGATGGCGACGGATTCCCCTCTCTGGAGCCCCGAACGGACACCAGATCAGCCCTCCCGAGAGAGTTTAGGGCTTGGCGGCGGCTCCGTATCGTAAAATGCGATGAATCCTTCTCTTTGATTTTTTTCTCCCCGAACACGAATATATAGAGTTGGAGTTGAGGTCGGTGGAGCATCTAGGGGCCCACGAGGCAGGGGGGCGCGCCCAGGGGGGTAGGGCGCGCCCCCACCCTTGTGGACAGGTGGAGGCCCCCCTGACGTGGATTCTTCTTCTAGTATTTTTTATATATTCCAAAATAATTCTCCGTTGATTTTTAGGTCATTCCGAGAACTTTTATTTCAGCACAAAAATAACACCATGGCAATTCTGCTGAAAACAGCGTTAGTTCGGGTTAGTTCCATTCAAATCATGCAAGTTAGAGTCCAAAACAAGGGCAAAAGTGTTTGGAAAAGTAGACACGACGGAGACGTATCAACTCCCCCAAGCTTAAACCTTTGCTTGTCCTCAAGCAATTGAGTTGATAAACTGAAAGTGATAAAGAAAAACTTTAACAAACTCTGTTTGCTCTTGTTGTTGTAAATATGTAAAGCCAACATTCAAGTTTTCAGCAAAGATTATGAACTAACCATATTCGCAATAACATTTAGGTCTCATGTTTACTCATATCAATGGCATAATCAACTAGCGAGCAATAATAATAAATCTTGGATGACAACACTTTCTCAAAACAATCATGATATGATATAACAAGATGGTATCTCGCTAGCCCTTTCTGAGACCGCAAAACGTAAATGCAGAGCACCTTTAAAGATCAAGGACTGACTAAACATTGTAATTCATGGTAAAAGAGATCCAGTCAATTCATACTCAATGTAAACTAACAGTAATGAATACAAATGATAGCGGTGCTCTCCAACTGGTGCTTTTTAATAAGAGGATGATGACTCAACATAAAAGTAAATAAATATGCCCTTCGCAGAGGGAAGCAGGGATTTGTAGAGGTGCCAGAGCTCGGTTTTGAAATAGATATGAGTAATATTTTGAGCGGTATACTTTCATTGTCAACATAACAACCAAGAGATCTTGATATCTTCCATGCTACACACATTATAGGCAGTTCCCAAACAGAATGGTAAAGTTTATACTCCCCCTCCACCAACAAGCATCAATACATGGCTTGCTCGAAACAACGAGTGCCTCCAACTAACAAGAGTCCCGGGGGAGTTTTCTTTGCAGTTATTTTGATTTGATTTGCATAAAGCATGGGACTGGGCATCCCGGTGACCAGCCCTTTTCTCATGAGTGAGGAGCGGAGTCCACTCCTCTTGAGAATAACCCGCCTAGCATGGAAGATACAGACAACCCTAGTTGATACATGAGCTATTCGAGCATACAAAACAGAATGTTTATTTGAAGGTTTAGAGTTTGGCACATACAAATTTATTTGGAACAGCAGGTAGATACCGCATATAGGCAAGTATGGTGGACTCATATGGAATAACTTTGGGGTTTATGGAATTGGATGCACAAGCAGTATTCCCGCTTAGTACAAGTGAAGGCTAGAAAAAGACTGGGAAGCGACCAGCTAGAGAGCGACAACAGTCATGAACATGCATTAAAATTAATCAACACCGAATGCAAGCATGAGTAGGATATAATGCACCATGAACTTAAATATCGTAGAGGCTATGTTGATTTTGTTTCAACTACATGCGTGAACATGTGCCAAGTCAAGCCACTCGAATCGTTCAAAAGAGGATACCACCCTATCATACCACATCACAACCATTTTAATAGCATGTTGGCACGCAAGGTAAACCATTATAAGCTCCTAGATAATTAAGCATGGCATAAGCAACTATAATCTATAATTGTCATTGCAAACATGTTTATTCATAATAGGATGAATTAGGAACGATGAACTAATCATATTTACAAAAACAAGAGAGGTCAAGTTCATACCAGCTTTTCTCATCTCAATAAGTTCATCATATAATCATCATTATTGCCTTTCACTCGCATGACCGAATAGTGTGGATAATAATAATAGTGCACGTGCATTGGACTAAGCTGGAATCTGCAAGCATTCAATTCAAGAGAGAAGACAAGGTAACATGGGCTCTTTGTTAGATCAACAATAATGCATATAAGAGCCACTCAACATTTTCATCATGGTCTTCTCATCTCGATCCCCAAAGAAAAGAAACAAAACTATTTACACGGGAAAGCTCCCAACAAGCAAAAGAAGAACGAGAAATCTTTTTGGATTTTCTTTTTAATTACTACTACATGCATGGAAAGTAAACTAGCTAAAAGCTACAACTATTTTTTTGCTTTTTTCTTAAGGTTTATCAAACACACAAGAAGAAAACATAAAAATAAAATAAACTAGCATGGATATTACAATGAAAAAGTATGAGCACCGACAACTAGCATGAGTGTGTGAGCATAAATGTAATGTCGGTGAGAAATACATACTCCCCCAAGCTTAGGCTTTTGGCCTAAGTTGGTCTATGGCCACGGCTGGCCTGGCGGATATACAAAGTTATAGCTGGGGTTGTACTGAGAAGGATCCCCCTGGTGCCACTGGTTGGCAATCTCCTCCGGATTCCACTGATAAACAGACTGCCGGTGAGGATCAAATTGTGGTTCCAGCTCTGGCTCTATAGCTGATGTGGGGTTTCCGTAGGCGTAAATGGCCTCCGGCGAAACAATGTACTTGTCTGCAAATAAGTCAAACAAGGAAGGAGCAGGCAAAGTAATAGTCTCAGGGTGATTTTTATCAAATATCAACTTGTACTTAAGCATCTTTTCCTTATTCTTAATGATAAAATCATGTGCTACCATACTCTTATAGTCTAGAAAAACAGGAGGCAACAACTTCTCTTCCTTCTCATAATGCCTAATAGGTATGTTAAAATGTGCAGCTAGGCGCGAGGCAAAGATACCTCCCAAGATGGGGCCCTTAGTACGGTTAAGATATAACCGCTTTGCAATAATAGCGCCCATACCAAATGTGTCATCACAGAACAAGGCATGGCACAAAATAACAATATCGGGGGCACTAAGGTTGCCAAAGTTTCCGCGACCAATTAAGCATCTACTAGCAAATATTGCAAAGTAACGTAAAACAGGAAAATGTATGCTAGTGATTCTTGCATCAGAAACTTTCCTCGTTTCCCCTACAAGAATTGTATCAATAAACCCTTCCACATCGTCACGATGCGGTTCCTCTACACTGCCCTCAAAAGGGATCAAACAAATCCGACAAAAATCACAAAGTGACATCTCCTTATGCTCATCGTATAAATAAAATTCCACCAAAGGTGGTGAGCTCCTAGCATGGAAATGAAAGTTTTGCACAAAGATATTGGTGAGTAAGAGATACTGTTCGCGTTGGTCGTGGAGGAAGGCGGTGAGGCCTGCATTCTCAGCCAACTCATAAAAGTCATCATAGATCCCGGCTGCTCTCAAGAAATTATCACATGGCCATTCACAGGGCCGAACTTCCGTGATGCGAGGGAGATTATATTTGGGCCTCTTATCCTCCTCACTTTGCTTATCCTTCGAGCTTCGGCTCGATGAGCCCCTCAAAAATCTCTTCATCTTTTTCTGAAAATATCTGAAATTTTTAGTAACTTCAAAATAAAAGTGAACCAAACTCAACAATATTGATAGCAACTACTCCTACAAGTGCCTAGAGGCAATATCATGCATTAAAACTACTTTTGACCATATAAATTTGACATGCAAGCTCAAGAACAGGGTCACCTAAGCAGCAAAAATATGCAATGAATAAAGCACTAGAACAAAAACTAATTGGACCATTGGAGGAGTCACATACCAAAGAACAATCCCCCAAAGCAGTTTTTGTGAATGGAGCTTTGAGCTAGGAGATCGAAAATGGCAGCAAGATGAGCCTGAACTCGGGTTTGAGCTAGTTGGTGATTTTTGTGGGAGGAAGAAGGAGTGTGTGGTAGCTGGAATAAGTGGAGGGGAGCAAACGTGGGCCCATGAGGCAGGGGGGTGCGCCCAGGGGGTGGGCGCGCCCTGGACCCTTGTGGCCAGGTGATTGCTCCCCCTGCTGTGTTCTCAGTGCCAGATATTCTCAAATATTCCGAAAAAAATCATATTTAAATTTCAGGGCATTTGGAGAACTTTTATTTTTGGGGTATTTTTTATTGCATGGATAATTCAGGAAACAGACAGAAAAATTACTATTTTTGCTTTATTTAATATAAATAACAAAAAGTAAAAAGAGGGTATGGAGAGTTGTGTTTTCTAAATTCATCCATCTCATGCTCATCAAAAGAAATCCACTAACAAGGTTGATCAAGTGTTGTTAACAAACTCATTCCGAATTGCATGAAACCGGAGAATTTTCGAATAACACTAGGTTACCACAACGGGGATATGCACATCCCCAACAATAAGAATATCATATTTCTTTTTGACAGTAGGAAGAGGAAATTCAAAACCTCCAATAGTAATTGTTGAAAATTTTCCAATAGAATTGATACTGCAGACTTGAGGTTGTTTCCTCAGAAAGTGTACCGTATGCTCATTACCATTAACATGAAAAGTGACATTGCCTTTGGTGCAATCAATAACAGCCCCTGCAGTATTCAAAAAGGGTCTTCCAAGAATAATAGACATACTATCGTCCTCGGGAATACCAAGAATAACAAAGTCCGTTAAAATAGTAACGTTTGCAACCACAACAGGCACATCCTCGCAAATACCGACAGGTATAGTATTTGATTTATCAGCCATTTGCAAAAATATTTCAGTAGGTGTCAACTTACTCAAATAAAGTCTATGATATAAAGAGAGAGGCATAACACTAACACCGGCTCCAAGATCACAGAAAGCAGTTTTGACATAGTTTCTTTTAATGGAGCATGGTATAGTTGGTACTCCTGGATCTCCTAGTTTCTTTGGTATTCCACCCTTAAAAGTATAATTAGCAAGCATGATGGAAATTTCAGCTTCCGATATCTTTCTCTTATTAGTAACAATATCCTTCATATACTTAGCATAAGGATTCATTTTAAGCATATCAGTCAAACACATACGCAAAAAGATAGGTCTAATCATTTCAGCAAAGCGCTCAAAATCCTCATCATCCTTTTTCTTGGATGGTTTAGGAGGAAAAGGCATGGGTTTCTGAACCCATGGTTCTCTTTCTTTACCGTGCTTCCTAGCAACAAAGTCTCTCTTATTATAAGGTTGATTCTTTGGTTGTGGGTTATCAAGATCAACATCATGTTCAATTTCTACATCATTATTATGTTGGATTTCGGGTTCCGGCAGACCCTTGAGGTTCGAACACTGGGGTGCGCACGGAGATTTCGCCTCCTACCTACCTGCACCCCTCCACCTCGCTAAGATCTAAACTATGGAAAGAACAACACAAGAGACACAGGGTTTATACTGGTTCGGGCCACCGTTGTGGTGTAATACCCTACTCCAGTGTGTGGTGTGGTGGATTGCCTCTTGGGCTGCTGATGATGAATAATACAAGGAAGAATAGCCTCGCGAGGGTCTGTTCTTGGCTGGGGAGATGAACTGCTGGGAGGAGTTCAGTCACCCTTCTCCCTCTCTCTCTCTCTCTCTCTCTGATCCTTTTATCCTTTCCGAACCTCCTATCCTCATCCAACTTCCTTTGCTCTGTGGGTCGCTGGTCCTATTTATAGAGGCCCTGGTCCTCTTCCCAAATATCGAGCGGGAAGGGAGCCAACAATGGCAGGCTAATTTGACGGGGGACAGCTAGTACTAGCTACCCTGACAAAAGTAGTCTTCGCCTACACAAAGCTCTGGTGATGACGCCGTCTCGGGCTCCACAATAACCTCCATCTTGTAGTCCTCATGGTCTTGGTCTCGTTGCACCGAAATGGAAATCTTTGCCTGATGCCTCGGTACTCCGCGGCTGCGCTTTCCCCCTTAGCACCAAAGAGGAAAGGAGGACACGACGCGGGCTGGCACCCTCCTGGCGCCCTCGGTCGTCATGGCTTGCGTCACGGGCACCTCGTGAGGTACCCCGCCTTGATCTCTCCGCCTCCTCGTGAGCCGGCCTGACGAGGCCGTGCCTGAGGAAGCTCCGCGTTGTCCGCCCCGCGAGGCTTGGCCCCTCGCGAGGGTCTTGGGTTTGTGTTGGTGAAGACGGGCCGCGATGGGCCCCCTTTTGAGCCACGCCGCAGGCCGCAGGCAGGCAAGTCTAGGGACCCCCGTTCCCAGAACGCCAATAGTAGCCCCCGGGCCCGCCCGGACTTGGCCGTGCGAGGAGCCGGAAGGGCAAGAGCGAAGCGCTGCAGGCCCTAACAGCCTGTGGCCTTGGGCGCCGCGTGGCGGTTGATTGGACGTGGGCGGCACTGTTCCCCCACGCCCTCCTTATTTTGCGCCATGCTAGGCGGACCCATAGTCGTACATAGTCGTTCCCCCTTCTGTTGCTCGAGCGCCCTCTGTCCTTCCTCCGCTCGAACTCCGGTTTCTGTTTTCAACTCAATCTTGAGCCTTCCCCCCCCCCCTTCCCATCGCCATGGCTCCGACGAAAAAGGGAAGAGGGAAGAAACCCATGTCTCCGCCCTGCACGCCGCTGTTGGTGGCCCCCGCCGAGGGCTTGGGCAAGGTCAGCTCAGCTCTGGCCACCATCTTCAATGAATGCGGGAGGACGACGGCCTGGCCCGCTTCCCACTTCTCCATCGACAGGATAGCCACCGAGGTCCCGTATTTTGCCGACGCCCTGTGGGAGGGTCTGGTTCCTCCCTTTTCTGATTTCTTCAATGTCGTGCTTTCCCATTATCAGATCCACATGATGCATCTGGGTCCTGGATCCATCACTCTCCTTTCAGTCTTCGCCTTTGTTTGCGAGGCTATGATGGGCATCCTTCCTTCGGTCGCCTTGCTGCGCCACTTCTTCTCACTGCGCCTTGTTGACCCTACCCAATGTTGGACATGTGTGAGCTTCGTTGCCGCGTCTGAGATGGCGGCCTCTGGGATTGACTTCGAGCTTCCTCCGCCCGCGGCTGGGTTCCACGAGCGGTGGCTGTATGTGGATGCTGGGGTGCCCAGCCCCCTGCTGTCGGAGCCAACTTCGCCTGCTGTCCCCAATTCGGGCTGGGGCCAGGAGACGCTTGAGAGCCCCCGGCTCATCTTCGTATGGCACCGCTTCGCGTTCTTGAGGTCGCTTGGCGCGACAGCGCCCAAGGTGGTGAAGGAGTTCCTGCTATGCCGCGTTGCTCCTCTCCAGCGCCACTCCCGCCGGATGTGGGCCTTCAGCGGGCGCGATGATCGTATGAGGCTCCAGGAAGAGGACCTGACGCCTGAAGTGCTGAGGACGGCGCTCTTGACCCTGACGGGGGACCCCAACCCTGGCAGCATCCAGCAGGGAGGGGCCTTGCTGTACCTCTGCCAGAGCGGGGGCGATTTTGTGAGGCAGATGCCTATTTTCGATGAGTGGGGGCCGCGCCCCGCCGGCCTCCAAGGGCCTCGCGAGAACCGAGTGGTGGTGACTGCCCTTCCAGTCGGCCAAGGTGGCTCTTCCTCAAGTGGCGGAGCAGGGAGGCACGAGGTGCCAGAGGCCGAGGGGGCTCCCGGCGGGGCGCCAGCGCCGGGCGATGCTCATGAGGAAGCAGTTATCGGGGCCCGTGCCACTGAGGTTGAGAGTGACAAGCAGCTGCCCTTTGCGCCTACGACCGAGGCCACTGAGGCTCCGGCGGCTTCTCTTGGCGAGGCGATTGGCGGCGCACATCAGGCAGGCGCCCCTGACATAGATCGCCTTGACGCTCCATCTTCGTCGTAGGTTGATCCCTGCGCCCGACTCTTAGGCCGCTTCCACGTGGACTTTGAGGCCCTCCGGAGGAGAAGGGAGGCCCTGGGCGACGATTACCCTTGTCGCCTGCTGAAGCGTAGGAAGTACTTCGCCACTGATGAGTAAGCCTTCTCCTTTCCCAGCTCCCGATCCTTCTGTTGCTCTTACTGACCCTTGCTCCGCAGGCCCCTTCCAGCCGAGCTTGGGGAGACGGCTGAGGAGCCGTCCCCCTTGGCTTCGCCCCCTCCATCATCCTCAAGCGCTCCGTGCAGTGGAGCCCTTGTGGTGAGGGCGATCGACGAGGCGAACCGTCCCGAGGCGTATCGTGGCCCCGCTCACCTTGCGATCCTTCGCGGGCCTTCTCGTGGCATAGTCAGCCTGCCGTGGGCTTCTCGCCTAGTCGTGGACTGCGATTGGCTGAGGCGCTTCTTGCGCTCTTCACCTGGGGACGGGCTGGCCCCAGGCCGGGCTTCTGACGCGGCGTGCCCGGCCGTCGCGAGGGTGCCAGCCCCCAGCTCCCAGCCCGGAGGGGGAGTGCTGACTCGCGGCCCCCGGCACTTGCTTGGGGCAGATGATGGTGTGGAAGAAGTGCTCGAGCGCGCTCGGGAGCGTCGTGCTCTCCGCCAAGGATTCCTTCAAAGGGCGGCTGACGCGGTAAGCCTGCTTGGAGAGGAGCTTGCCGATGAAGACGCGCGCCTTGAGGCCGAGGGCCTGCGCCTGGCTGCAGAGAGGCGCGAGCTGGAGGGCTCCATCGCCCTTGCGCGCTGTCAGCGTGATCTTGACGATGCAGAGGCCAAGGCGTCGCTGGTGGCCTCTCGGGAGGCCCGATCTTGGGCCACTGAGGAGGCTCGGGAAGCTGACCGGCGGCGCACAGCGGCGGAGGAGCGGGCTCGGGAGCTCCTGGCCTGGTGCCACTCACTAGAGGAGCAGGTGGAGCTGCGCGAGGCAGCCCTCACGTCGATGAAGGTGGCCTCCGGCAACCCAGCAGAGCTCCAGAAGCGTGAGGAGGCATTGACGCTGGAAGTCGCCGAACGTACTCGTGAATACGAGTGTCTGGAGACGAGGGAGCGCTTGGTGATGCAGGCGGAGGATGATGTTGCAGCACAGGAAGCCCGCGTCCTAGAGGAGGTCGGACGTCGAGTGGCGATGGCGCATTTGAACCTCGAGCACGAGTTCGAAGAGAAGCTGCGGTTGATCCGGGCCGAAGCTGAAGGCAGGACTGCTGCCTTGAGGGCCAAGCTGGAGGAGGCGACGCGGCGGGCCGACGCTTTCTGGGCCGCTCTTGAGGTGGCGCAAGGTGAGTTAACCGCCTCCCAGACCAAGGTGCTCCTTCTCCGCCAGCGGGTGGAGGAGGTTGAGGTCATCGCGGGCCAGAACGCGGACGAGATACGTCAGCGGCGGATCCTGGAGCATGAGCACGGCCCCATGCTCACCACGCTCCGGGAGAGAGCCAACACAGCCTTGGGCAACATCTGCGAGGCGGCTGTTGGCGAGCCGCACGCAGTCAATTATGCTGGCAATATTCAGTTCTTCACTGACGTGGTGACGCAGCTGGAGGCGCGGTCGGTCAGGGCTGACAGGTTGGTGGAGGAGAGGAGCCATGCCCTGCTTGGGTGCGCCTCTTCTCGCGTCTTCAGCCACCTCCGGAACATGGATCCCCACTTTGATTTTGACGCCGCCATCGCCCCAGTCCCCCAGGCCGTCTGAGGCGATCTGGCGCACTGGATGGAAGACAATGTAGATGCTCTTATCAGGGCCTTCGCTTTAGACAACGACGACGTGATCGTGGTGGCCGACGAGGGCGGTGTGGTGCACGGCCCTGCCGCCGCTGGCGGCGACGCGGACAACGATGGCGAGTTCAGCGATTCCAGCAACGGCTCGGGTGGTGCTCCTGAGAACGCATTGGGGGATTCGTCCGACTGATCGTGCATCGCTCCTACTTCCTTACCCTTTGTCCCATGCTGGCCCTGAGGCATCCCGTGGGAGGTTGTGGTGTCTCGAGTGTTCCCTGATTGGGTTCGTAGGATCTGCAGTAAAACACCCTCCTGAGAGGTCACATCGGCGGCAGTCTGGGCTACGCGCAAGCTAGGCCTGACCTGGCTCGCGAGGGGCTCGCGAGGGGAGGCAGCTGAGGCGAAGTGGTAACCAAAACGCGACAAATTGCTCGAATGAGACTAAGCACCCCTTGCCCGAACACACGCAAATCTCAAATTCGAATCCAACTTGAATCCAGCGGGGGAAAGCGACAACCAAAGGGAAAAGCAACGAAAGCAAACAAAAGGCCGCGTCCGGCACCTAGTCTAGTCTTGGACGTCTTCTCACCAACGCGGAGCTAAGTGCTGCCACTGGGCGTGGGAGGGAGCCCCAGGGACTGAGGCCGGCACCCCTGAGACTCCGGGGCGTGTATAGCCCCACTCATTATTACGTGAGAGTGTCACGGGGCCGCGAGCTTCACAAGCACCGGGCCTTCTTCACAGGTACTGGCCTTGCTTCATATCGCCAGATGAGGGCCCCGCCTTGCGCCACACTCTAGTGCCATCAAGACGACCGGAAACCAGGACGCCGCTGATGGGGTAGAGCGGTCGGCAGCGGTTCCCCCGACGACCACGGGTCCTCCGCCGGGGGCAGGCCCTGAGGCACCTCCCCAGCGAAGGGCCTACCTCCTGAGAACACCTTGCTCCGAACGCCGCGGTGGTGATGTCGGATCCCGGCCCCTCTCCTGCAGCCCCCTGCGCCCTCCTCCCGAGGGGCAGGAGACTGTGGGAGCGGGGCAGCTGCTCGCTGTGGCGGCCTGCACCTCCTGCGATCCATGGTTAGCGTATGCCTGCTCCTGAAGAATTAGCGGTACCCGATAATCGTTGCCCCCAGCGTGGCCAGTGGGACCGTCCCGGGGCTCCCGGAAAGGCTCAGCTTCTGGCGCCTCGTCCCCCCAGCTTGGGCTGAGGAGCGAGCCTTGTTCGCTCTCGCGTGGGTGTCCTTGGTCCATCATGAGGGGCACGTATTCCTCCGGCGCCGTCATTCCGAATGCCATGCCGTAATGCTCCGCATGCCACGCGGTCCTGCCTGACGCGCCCACCGTGGGGTGGTAGCGCGGCTGTCCACTGGGGGCGCGGGCCGCGTCGAGTCCTTCTTCTTCGCGGACCGGGAGCGGGGGCAGCGCCGCCGCCGGTCCGGTGCTGACAGCTTCGCTGGCGTTGGAGTAGCCTTGGAGCCCGCGGGCGCGCGTGGAGCCCCCGCACGGGCCGCCCTGGGCTTGAGATGGGAGCTGGGTGTAGAAGGGGTGAGCCCCCGAGGCGGCGAAGCCCAGGAGCTCTGCCACTCGCTCCAGCAGCACGTCGCGGCCACCCTCCAGCAGCCTGCACTGCAGCAGTTCTCGGGCCACTGTGAGCGCGGCCCTCGAGTTCGCCTGCTCCCTGTGGGTGTACGGCGTCGTGGTCGTGGCGTGATTGGAGGCCCTTGCTGCCGACCGCGCCTGCCGCGGTGTGAGAGCTGTCGAAGCCCGTCCACGTCGCCCGCGGCCCGCAGCGCCCTGCGGACCGTGGGCTGCTTGGGGCACGGGGTCGCCCGAGGCGAGCGGCTCTGCACGGGCGGGCCACGCCGCCCACGGATCTGGGTTGCCCGCCTGGTCGCCGGACATGGTGATGACGACGCGACGGGGCGCGAAGCGGTAGAAGGTGGATTCCGGCGCACCCCTACCTGGCGCACCAAATGTCGGATTTCGGGTTCCGGCAGACCCTTGAGGTTCGAACACTGGGGTGCGCGCGGAGATTTCGCCTCCTACCTACCTGCACCCCTCCGCCTCGCTAAGATCTAAACTATGGAAAGAACAACACAAGAGACACAGGGTTTATACTGGTTCGGGCCACCGTTGTGGTGTAATACCCTACTCCAATGTGTGGTGTGGTGGATTGCCTCTTGGGCTGATGATGATGAACAATACAATGAAGAACAGCCTCGCGAGGGTCTGTTCTTGGCTGGGGAGATGAACTGCTGGGAGGAGTTCAGTCACCCTTCTCCCTCTCTCTCTCTCTCTCTCTCTCTCTCTCTCTCTGATCCTTTTATCCTTTATGAACCTCCTATCCTCGTCCAACTTCCTTTGCTCTGTGGGTGGCTGGTCCTATTTATAGAGGCCCTGGTCCTCTTCCCAAATATCGAGCGGGAAGGGAGCCAACAATGGCGGGCTAATTTGAAGGGGGACAGCTAGTACTAGCTACCCTGACAAAAGTAGTCTTCGCCTACACAAAGCTCTGGTGATGACGCCGTCTCGGGCTCCACGATGACCTCCGTCTTGTAGTCCTCATGGTCTTGGTCTCGTTGCACCGAAATGGCAATCTTTGCCTGATGCCTCGGTACTCCGCGGCTGTGCTTGCCCCCTTTGCACCAAAGAGGAAAGGAGGACACTGCGCGGGCTCGCACCCGCCTGGCGCCCTCGGTCATCATGGCTTGTGTCACGGGCACCTCATGAGGCCTTGATCTCTCCGCCTACTTGTGAGCCGGCCTGACGAGGCCGTGCCTGAGGAAGCTCCGCGTCATCCGCCCCGCGAGGCTTGGCCCCTCGCGAGGGTCTTGGGTTTGTGTTGGTGAAGACGGGCCGCGCTGGGCCCCCTTTTGAGCCACGCCGCAGGCCACAGGCAGGCAAGTCTAGGGACCCCCGTTCCCAGAACGCCGACATATTATTGCTAGGTTGAGCATCAACATGAACATCATCATTAAAATTATCACTAGGTTCATGTTCATTGCCATATTGTGTTTCAACATTAGAGATAGAAAAATTATTGGGATTCTCAGGTGTGTCAATAGCAGGTTCACTAGAAGCATGCAAAGTCCTATCATTTTTCTTTTTCTTCCTCTTAGAAGGACTAAGTGCATCTACATTAGCTCTCTGAGAATCTTGCTCAATTCTCTTAGGATGACCCTCAGGATACAAAGGTTCCTGAGTCATTTTACCACCTCTAGTCATAACTCTAACAACATTATCATTCTTCTTATTATTTAATTCATTGAGCAAATCATTCTGAGCTTTAAGTTCTTGTTCTACTTGAGTGGTAACCATAGAAGCATGTTTACTAATAAGTTTAAGTTCACCTTTAACACTAGCCATATAATCACTCAAGTGTTCAATCATATAAGCATTATGTTTCAATTGTGTACCAACATAAGCATTGAAGTCTTCTTGTTTAACCATAAAATTATCAAACTCATCTAAGCATTGGCTAGCAAACTTAGTAGGAGGGATTTCAGCTTTATCATATCTATAGAGAGAATTTACCTTTACTACCTATGTCGGGTTATCAAGACCGTGTGTTTCTTCAATAGGTGATGAATTAAGACCATGTATTTCTTCATTAGGTGGTAAATTCTTAACATCTTCAGCTTTAATACCTTTTTATTTCATAGATTTCTTTGCCTCTTGCATATCTTCAGGACTTAGAAATAGAATACCCCTTTTGTTCGGAGTTGGCTTAAGAGTTGGTTCAGGTAGTGTCCAATTATTTTCATTAGTCAACATATTATTCAATAGCAATTCAGCTTGATCAACTGTTCTTTCCCTGAAAACACAACCAGCACAACTATCCAGGTAATCTCTAGAAGATAGGTTAGTCAATTATAAAAGATATCAAGTATTTCATTTTTCTTGAGAGGATGATCAGGCAAAGTATTAAGTAATTGGAGAAGCCTCCCCCAAGCTTGTGGGAGACTCACTTCTTCAATTTGCACAAAATTATATATTTCCCTTAAAGCAGCTTGTTTCTTATGAGCGGGGAAATATTTAGCAGAGTAGTAGTAAATCATATCCTGGGGACTACGCACACAACCAGGATCAAGAGAATTAAACCATATCTTAGCATCACCCTTTAATGAGAACGGAAATAATTTAAGGATATAATAATAGCGAGTTTTCTCATCATTAGTAAACAGGGTAGCTATATCATTTAATTTAGTAGTATGTGCCACAATAGTTTGAGATTCATAGCCATAAAAAGGATCAGATTCAACCAAAGTAATTAACTCAGGATCAACAGAGAATTCATAATCCTTATCAGTAACAAAGATAGGTGAAGTAGCATAAGCAGGATCATATTTCATTCTAGCATTCAGAGATTTTTGTTTAAGCTTAGCTAATAACTTCTTAAGATCACTTATATCATTGCAAGCAAGAAAGTCTCTAGAATTTTCTTCATCCATAACATAACCCTCAGGAACAACCGGCAATTCATATCTAGGGGGAGAATCTTCCTCATCACTTTCATCAACATTATCAGTTTCAATAATTTCATTCTCTCTAGCTCTAGCAAGTTGTTCATCAAGAAATTCACCAAGTGGCACAGTAGTATCAAGCATAGAAGTAGTTTCATCATAAGTATCATGCATAGCAGAAGTGGCATCATCAATAACATGCGACATATCAGAATTAATAGCAGAAGCAGGTTTAGGTGTCGCAAGCTTACTCAAAACAGAAGGTGAATCAAGTGCAGAGCTAGATGGCAGTTCCTTACCTCCCCTCAAAGTTGAGGCAAAAATCTTGGTTCTTTGATCTTTCAAGTTCTTCATAGTGATAAACAGATATAAATCCCAAGTGACTCAAAGAATAGAGCTATGCTCCCTGGCAATGGCGCTAGAAAATAGTCTTGATAACCCACAAGTATAGGGGATCGCAATAGTTTTCGAGGGTAGAGTATTCAACCCAAATTTATTGATTTGACACAAGGGGAGCCAAAGCATATTCTCAAGTATTAGCAGCTGAGTTGTCAATTCAACCACACTTGGAAACTTAATATCTGCAGCAAAGTGTTTCGTATCAAAGTAATATGATAGTAGTGGTAACGATAGCAAAAGTAATGGTAGAAAAAGTAATATTTTTGGACAATATAGGAAAAGCTTGTAGGCAATGGATCGGTGATGGAGAATTATGCCAGATGCGATCGATCATGTAACAGTCATAACCTAGGGTGACACAGAACTGGCTCCAGTTCATCAATGTAATGTAGGCATGTATTCCGAATATAGTCATACATGCTTATGGAAAAGAACTTCCATGACATCTTTTGTCCTACCCTCCCGTGGCAGTGGGGTCCTAATGGAAACTAAGGGATATTAAGGCCTCCTTTTAATAGAGTACCAGACCAAAGCATTAACACATAGTGAATACATGAACTCCTCAAACTACGGTCATCACCGGGAGTGGTCCCGATTATTGTCACTTCGGGGTTGCCGGATCATAACACATAATAGGTGACTATAGACTTGCAAGATAGGATCAATAACTCTCATATATTGATGAAAACATAATAGGTTCAGATCCGAAATCGTGTTACTCGGGCCGTAGTGACAAGCATTAAGCATATCAAAGTCATAGCAACATCAATCTCAGAACATAGTGGATACTAGGGATCAAACCCTAACAAAACTAACTCGATTACATGATAAATCTCAACCAACCCATCACTGTCCAGCAAGCCTATGATGGAATTACTCACACACGATGGTGATCATCATGAAATTGGTGATGGAGGAAGGTTGATGACGATGATGGCGATGGATTCCCCTCTCTGGAGCCCCAAACGGACTCCAGATCAGCCCTCCCGAGAGAGTTTAGGGCTTGGCGGCGGCTCTGTATCGTAAAACGCGATGAATCCTTCTCTCTGATTTTTTTCTCCCCGAACACGAATATATAGAGTTGGAGTTGAGGTCGGTGGAGCATCAGGGGGCCCACGAGGGAGGGGGGCGGGCGCGCCCCCACCCTCATGGACAGGTGGAGGCCCCTCTGACGTGGATTCTTCTTCCTGTATTTTTTACATATTCCAAAATAATTCTCCGTTGATTTTCAGGTCATTCCGGGAACTTCTATTTCTGCACAAAAATAACACCACGGCAATTCTGCTAAAAACAGAGTCAGTCCGGGTTAGTTCCATTCAAATCATGTAAGTTAGAGTCCAAAACAAGGGCAAAAGTGTTTGGAAAAGTAGATACGACGGAGACGTATCACAGACACTGAAGGATTACGGCATCAAGGTCAAGCATATCCCTCCGTATTGTGATAATGAGAGTGCCATCAAAATTGCAGCATTCTCGCACGAAGCATATTGCCATTGGACATCATTTCATTCGCGATCATGTGGCTCGAGAGGATATCGTTATCAATCATGTCAAGACCGAAGACAATCTCCCTGATATTTTCACCAAGCCTCTCGACGAGAAAAGATTCTGTGAGTTACGGTGTGAGCTAAATATCGTGGACTTCGCAAATGTGCAGTAAGCTGGACTCGGTACCCATGCTAACACTTCCACATCTTCGAAGGAATGGTTGCATAACACTCTAAGAGTTTGAAATTTCAACCAAGTGAAATTTTCTTTCCGAGAGCGAATACATTAACGAAGAACTAGACTAACCGGGTGCCATGATAGTTGTGCGACGCTTGGAGTCATACAGTTCTTATACGGTGGGTTACGCCACCACAATTCTCTTTCGTTGGATTTCTCTCTGATCGATAGATTTTGTTTTTTGTCCGAATGCATTTCTCTCATAGCTATTTGCTCGTGCCTTGTGTTTTTGTACCTCAGTGAAATGCCTAGGACCTTGTTTTCCATCTACTCTATCTCTTCCAGTCTATGATGATCCGTTGCAAATGCTCAAATTTTATCTGGAATGAAACTTTATCTGGTGTCCTTGACCACGATTAAGATTCGGTCTGAACATTAATCTGTTTTGGCGAAAGCTATCAAAAATTTGGGGTTTCCTGCCCAAGTAAGGACCACGATCTTTTATGACGGTTGCCACATGCAGTACATCAACTGTCAGTCCATCTTGACCATTGAATCGCAATCGTCGCTGCTTAGAGGCCATTCAATCAAAATCCTCTATGTGCGGTTATTTCCATTCGCCTATATAAACCGCACCGCTCCTTTCTTCCACTTTACTCTCTTTCTCCTCGCCTCCTCCCCACCGAAACTCTCGCCACTGTGCTCCACCTTGAGCTTGACCCCGACAATCCCTTCGCCACTTAACTGCCGGAAAGAGGTCACCAGAGTCATTCCACGTTGCCGTGGGACATCTTCCTCCCTCGCCGTCATAGCTGTTGCACGTCACCAAGCTAGGGTACGTGTGGTTCGAACTCGGATCTCCATCCCTCATGATTCGAGTTCATCCGTGATTAATTATCTCTGATTTTATCGCATATCTTAGATCTAGGTTTTTACCCTTCTAGTGCGTATGTGGTTTGTAGTTGTTCCTCGCATCCGAATCCTTCAGATCTAGGGTTTGTGTTATGTTTTGCTCGAATGAAATACCTAGCACGCTGTCTAGTATATTCTTCAGAGCTACTAGTTCGTTCTATACGTTTCCTTCATTCAAAACATTTCTCAAAGTCTAAATCTATTTCTTCCTCAAAAAGTTTTTCGTTCGGAAAATTATTCGTTGTGAGCATTAGTAACCCTGTCCACATTTTCCCTCGTACCTATTATAATTCATAGGTGTATGCATTCTGTTGAGGATTCCGCTCGACCAATGAGCATGGCTGATGAAGATGAGGTACTCATGGGCACAATAGATGAATCAAAAGCTCCAAATGCAAAGGGCCCAACGGTAGGCCCATCTACCAGCAAAAGAAAGAGATCCGAACCAAATGCAAATGAGCAAGAAGCAGATGCTCCAAAGAAAAGGAAAGGTGGCAGGAAACCTTTCACAAATTCAGCTCAGTATATCTCTCATGAAAACTACAACACAGTTCCTAGAGAAGATTCAACACAGAGAAGAAAGCATCTTCAAAGGATCCGACGCCACTGGGTGCGGAAGTGGTTCAACTATAAAATGGTTCATCCTCGGTTTGCCAAGAACTTTTCCTTTCATCCTTCGTGGGGTGGCTGTCGTGAGATTGGTCTAGTCCATGCAAGTGATCCCCAGGAAAGACCACCACCTCCTCCAGATGCACATGAGTCATCTCTCAAAACTCCTGAATCTTATCATGATGAATTGGCCAAGCGCCTGAAGAACACTGAAAAGAGAGCCAAGAAGGCTGAAAAGGAAAGAGAAAGAGAAGAATAAAATCATCGTCTCATCAAATCAGACGTCGAGAAAAAGGCTGAAGGAAAAGCAGAACGTCATTCAAAGAACAAACATGATCCCAGATCTACTGCTCCAAAGAAAAATTGCGCACCGACAAGAAGGCCTGCTAAACCAGTTGAGCATGAGAGTGATTCTTCCGATCAAGATGATCCTCCTCTCACAAGGGAAGAAGTTGAAGCAACTCTTTACGAGCAAGTGAACATCACTACCTCAACCGTTCTGCTTGATCTTCGTTCAAGTGTTGTCCCAATCGCACCTCCAAAGAAAAACACATTGAAGAAAAAGACTCCTCCTACCACTGTCACAATGGTTGATAAAGTAAATACAAATCCTCATCATGATGCAATAGATCTGCAAGATTTGGTAGTTGATGCCCATGTAGGCACAACTAAGCTAGGAGAAAAGCTCATGAAGCAAAAGGTGGAAAAAAATCAAAGCTACTTCTGCCGAGCAGAATGCTCCAAGTGCTGAGATTGTGAAAGAAAAGGATGCTAAATTTGCTCCAAAGTTGACTCAACCATTGGCTTCTATGCCTCCGACCCAGCAAAATGTAGCATAGACTACTTCTGCTGCACAACCTCAAGTTGATTCTGATGCACCGCATTATTTCAATCAAGTGTTCATCATGGAGCAGCTTGACAGATTTGTGGAAGATCTGTTTGATGGAGAAGTGGCATCTTTGCCCATTCCCTCTGAAGTGATTGCTCAAGGAGCTGATCTTGTTCGAGACATGCGCGATGATTCTGTGGAGATCAATGATCTTATCGCTCAGCTCAATGAGCTTGACACCCGTATGAAGGCTGCTATATCCAAGTTTGTCATCAAGCAACTTGAGGAATCTTATGTAGATGTCAATCGTGCTTTGACAATTATTTGGAACAGAAGATTAAGATTTCATTTAGATCTAGATCAAATTGTTCGCAAGGTCTACCTCGATAATTAAGCCCAAGTCACTGGCTCTAATGATCTTGTCAAAGGGCACATTGATCTGTCAAAGCAAAAGAAGAAGATATCAAAGAAGAATGCTCCTTCTCCTCCTCCTCCCAACGCTGAGACACAGAAAGAAAATTCTCCTGAACAAGCAATTCCTTCACCAACTCTTGAACCAGTTGCAGATGCATCTACTTCTCCAAGGCCAACTGAAACAGTGTTGTGTCCTTGTTGGTGTCAAAACCGGCGGATCTCGGGTAGGGGGTCCCGAACTATGCGTCTAAGGTCGATGGTAACAGGAGACAGGGGACACAATGTTTTACCCAGGTTCGGGCCCTCTCTATGGAGGTAATACCCTACATCCTGCTTGATTGATATTGATGAATATGAGTATTACAAGAGTTGATCTACCACGAGATCGTAATGGCTAAACCCTAGAGGTCTAGCTTGTATGCTTATGATAATGAGTATCCCCCTCCGGACTAAGTCCTCCGGTTTATATAGACACCGGGAGGATCTAGGGTTACACAAGGTTGGTTACAAAGAAAGGAATCTACATATTCGGCCACCAAGTCTTGCCTTCCATGCCAAGGAGAGTCCCATCCGGACACGGGTGCAGTCTTCGGTCTTCGTGTCTTCACAACCCATCAGTCCGGCCCATGGCTAACAGGCCTAATGCCTGAGGACCCCTTAGTCTAGGACTCCCTCAGTAGCCCCCGAACCAGGCTTCAATGATGAGGTTTTCGACGCACAGATTGTCTTCGTCATTGCAAGGCGGGTTCCTCCGACGATGACTTCCAAGTAATGTATTCGGCTTTTAATTCAGTGTTGCACCACTCGGCTTTTGTGCATCGTTGACTTCAGCTTCCACGTGTCGGGCGAATGCGGACGGTCAGGTTATTTTTTACAAATAACACCCTAGCCAAGCAAGAAAGAGCGTATATTTAAAGAGATTGGGTCTCGGATCCATTCGGCACCACGCGGAGAAAATCCTTAGAGATTACCAGGAAAGACCATTCCAACATGGCTGGCATTCCTAGCTCCTCCTCCCATTCCGACCCAGAGAAAGGCGAGTGGGAGAGGTGCTCTATGTCCCATAGTCAATTGGCAAAGTTGCAAACGGAGGGATTTCTCCCCCTGCGGATCTGATCCCTATTCGAGCAGGGTTGGCTTCCTTCAACGGCAAAACCCAGGCGAAGGATTTCCCCAATCCTTCCGCGGGGGAACGAGTGTGCTTCATCCCCTATCTGTTGAGGGGCGTGGGATTTCCAATTCATCCATTCCTCCGAGGGCTTCTGGAGTATTATGGCCTCCAGCTACACAATTTTACCCCAGCCTCCATCCTGCACATTGCGGGTTATGTCGCTTTATGTGAACTATTCCTGGGTTGTGAGGCCCATTTTGATCTATGGAGAAGGTTGTTTTGTCTTGTCCCGCACAACCATGAGGGATCGATATTTTAAGCGGGCGGGGCCGAAATATGGTGCATTGCTGAGACCGGATACCTATCCGGCACACCGAAGAAAGCTTCCGAAGAGTGGACCTCTGAATGGTTTTATATTGATGACGTCGCTCTTCCCGACCCAGTCCGGATGGGCCTCCCCAAATTTTCAAGTGCTCCATTGAAGAAACGCCATAGCTGGCATCCTCGGAGCCTCAAGGAAGAGGATAGCGCAGAGATCAGACTGCTGCTGGGTAAGATTAAGATGCTTGCCCAGTCCGGATTGTCAATAGTCAAGGTAATGTCGGTCTCTGTAACACGGGGGCCCAACCACTCCAATATAGAGGGCTACCCATGTGGCATTACAATGGGGAAGATGACGCCTCCCGCTACGGTCAGAAGGGCACGAAGACTCCCGCCGCTCTGGCCAAAATATTGGCCGAACTATATAAAGGGGAGCAGGAGGACTTCACCCATCTCCAAAATCGAGACGGATTTTCCATGTACAATTCTCCTAGCTGGGTAAGCTCTAACTCCACTATTCGACTCCTCTCCCTGAATTATTTTTGAAGGGCGGTATCTTATTCATTCATGATAGGAATGGCGAAAGGCTGTCAATGGGATCCATGACCCTGCCCCTCAGCTGGAGAATCACAATCGGGATCTTGACCCCGGATATGAGGAAGATCCGGACATATTCATGGAGCTGAAAGATGGAGTTTTCTATCAGACGAGCTATGATGGCACGGATGTACCCATCATCACCGATTACCCCGACCTCCTTCCTGTTTCGCACGTAAGTAATTCTAGACGGTACTTTCTTCTAGAGAGTTCCCTTACTATGCCTCACCCACCATACTATTCCGTGTTTCAATGGGGAGACGCTCAGTATAGAAACATGCACCAGAAGCATCCCCGAGGAGAGCAGTGCCCGCGCCTGGCACATCCTCAAAGAGGAAGGCCAATGATAGCACGGCAGAACCCTCATCAAAGAGGCAAGGCTTTTATTTTCAAGAATACCCGTTCTAATCGTCACATCCAACTAAGATGCCACTCGCCGTATTCCAGCAGGAAAAGTATCCGCCAGACTGTGTCCGGGGATCCATTTGGTCATGCCTTTACTAGCCATGTTCTGGACTGCACCCAAAGAATGGGGGCTGATACGAGAGCGGCGCCGGACTGTCCTCCCACGGAGGATTCAGACGGTGTGTTCGTCACGAACTCTGAAGTGGAGAGCGCTATGAATCATCGTCATCGAAGGGCCATTCTTTGTAACCCTAGTTTTTCGAAAGCATCATTTGATGCCTTCAATTCGCGGCTGATGCGTATATTCGAGCTGCCCGAGATGGGATTGTCAGAGCCACAGACCAGCATGTAAAAGATATGCAGATAAGCGTAGATTTAATAACCATACACCAGTAGCCCCCGAGACTTAAAGTAGTTGATACAACTGATTTAAGGATCAATGTATAACCAGGTGATTACGGAGAAGAACGACCTGCTAGCCCAAGAGCTGGAGCAGTGCCGGACACAACTAACTGCTACTACCACTGAACTGGAAAAGTTCAAGAAGGCGTCCTCCGGTAATATTTCCCTCCATCGAGAAACAAAAAATTATACGCCAGCTGTATTGCAACTGCTGCTTGTGTCATAACAGGGTCATCGGACCAACTGGGAGAGGAACTGAAGGCCGCTCAAACAAGCGAAAAAGAGGCGAAGAGACAACATGCCGCAGGCGAGCGCGTTCTGACCCGAGTCAGAGAGGAGAAAAACAAACTCCAGGATTCAAACACCAAACTGGGCGAAGAACTGAAAGATGTACGAGCCCAGCTAGCCGACTCCGTGAAGGAGAACAAAAAGCTGCGAGGCGGCATATTCAGTATGTGGCTGAATTTATCTTATAACAGTTTGGGGGTACAATTAGCTGATATAGCTGTGATTCCAGGTATGTTGACGGGCCATCCCGAAGAGGAGGTGTCCGGATCATCAAGTGATCTTCTGCAAGGGTTGTCGCAGTTACACGAGCAAGTTCGGCAGGCAATGCAGAGTGTAGCCAAGGCCTTATGGCCATCCTCCTCCCCTCCAAGGAGTATGGAGAAGCTTGTAGAGCTGTTCAAGGGAGCACGGCAGTGTATCCGATTATGGAAGATATCGGCCTGCCGAGAGGGTGCATGAGAGGCCTGGGCCATGGTAAAAACACGGTATACCAAGCTGGATCCGAATCACATGGCCCGGGTCGGACCGCTAGGGTCAAATGGGGAAGAAATTCCTGTTAGTTTAGTATATGACCAAGTAGAGGTGGCCGCGAGATATTCCCAACAGGATTGTAAGTTAGACCGCCTGTTGGACGGTATAGAGGAGGAAGCCTTCAAGTCCTAAGTGACTATGTACTTTCCTTCTAGCTGGATTGTAAAAATAATTGTCATGGCCGACCTTTTCGCTTCGAACTTTGGACCCGAAGGTGCGGAGTGTTTCCGAATACCCTAGCGGTAAAATATACCAGGGTATGCATGGGAACCAGGCATAGGGGTCATAGTTGCTTGAACAGACAATGTGTATCCGGCTAGTTATGTTATATTACATTATGTAAGAAACATCTTCTAGAGAGAATAGTTCCGTTAAGGGTTCCTTTCCCTGGGTGTGCATGTGTTTAATGTGCATGTCCGAACTGTGATTGAAAAATCGTAGAGTAAGTAACTTCTGGGGTTTCACAATGGAGTGAATGCGGAAACGTCTTTAATTCACCGACCGAATATTCCCTTAAGAACGCTAGCTTTCGGATTCACCTAGACTGAGGTACACATCCGTATGACCCGGCAGTAACAATAGCAGAAGTGCTCCCTTTATGTCCTAGCCGAACTAACGGGAACGTAGGGTATAAGCACAGGAGCCAGGCAACCCAGCTTGGCCAAAACTTAAGTCATATCGATGCATATAATGGCGAAGAAAAGGTACATATGGGAAGAACGCATATGTGGTGAGCATGATGCTCGAAGAATAATAGCAAGCTTTTGTACAAGAAGCCCCCAGGTATAATGGACGTACATATTTGGAGATGTACGCATCAGGGTAGCATGGTCTGGCCATATTAAAGCCGTAGGGCTAAAGAGCAAAACAAAAAGAGAGAAACAACGAAAAGAGAGAAAAAATAACGTTAATAACAGGAGGAAGGAGACGAACATAGAGTTCGGCGCTAGGCGTAGAATCGTCGGAGTCTGGCCGCATTCCAGGGGTTTGGCTCTAAGTGATTGTCTGACGCATCACGCAGGCGGTACGCTCCTCCGGTGAGAACTTCGTCAATGATGAATGGACCCTCCCACTTGGGCTTGAGTTTGTCCTTTTTCTTCTCCGGCAGGCGTAGAACGAGTTCACCAACATTGTAAGTCTTGGACCACACTTCTCTGCTTTGATACCTGCGAGCCTGCTGTTGATAAAATGCGTAACGGGCCTTTGCGACGTCGCGCTCCTCCTCCAGGGCATCTAAGTTGTCCTACCGATCAATCTCGGCCTCTCTCTCTCTCTCTCTCTCTCTTCGTACATGCACACTCAAGGTGAGTCATGAATAATGTCGCAGGGTAACACTGCTTCTGCATCGTACACCATGAAGAAAGGTGTATATCTGGTAGTGCGGTTGGGCGTGGTCCGCAGCCCCCAGAGTACGGAGTCAAGTTCCTCCACCCAGTGCTTGTCTGATTCTTTCAAAGACCGCACTAGTCTAGGTTTAATGCCGCTCATAATAAGACCATTAGCCCGTTCGACTTGACCGTTTGTCTGCGGGTGATAGACAGAGGCGTAATCGAGCTTAATGCCCAGATTAGCACACTAAGTTTTCACTTCATCGGCTGTGAAATTAGAGCCATTATCGGTGATGATGTTGTGTGGAACACCATAACGGTGTACCACACCGGATATGAAATCTATTACCGGCCCCGCCTCGGCCATTTTGACTGGTTTGGCCTCTATCCACTTAGTGAATTTATCCACCATGACCAGCAGATACTTTCTCTTATGGCTTCCTCCTTTAAGGGGTCCGACCATATCGAGTCCCCAGACCGCAAAGGGCCAGGTGATGGGAATTGTTTGTAAGCCAGTGGGGGGCATATGGCTTTGGTTGGCGAAGAGTTGGCATCCGACGCAACATTGGACAAGGTCTTGTGCATCTGCTCGCGCCGTCGGCCAATAAAACCCTATACGGAAGGCCTTGCTAACAAGGGCCCGAGCTGCGGCGTGGTGACCGCCGAGTCCGGCGTGAATTTCAGCCAAGAGCTGCCGCCCCTCTTCCTCGAAGATACATCTTTGAAGAACTCCAGTAGCACTTTTCTTATAGAGCTCTCCGTCATGAACCTTGTAGGCCTTCGAATGCCGAACAATGCAGCGGGCCTCATTCTGATCCTCGGTAAGCTCCTTCTTATTAAGGTAGGACAAGAAGGGTTCGGTCCATTGGGCAATGACTGCCATAATGAGATGGGCCGACGGTGTTATTTCGGTGGTTGAGCCTCCGACGATATCGGTGTGTTCGGAATCTGGGGTTGTGTTTGGATCTGGACTAGTGTTACCGCCCTCCCCCTGCCACACCACGGATGGCTTAAAAAGCCTTTCCAGAAAAATGTTAGGTGGGACGGGGTCGCACTTAGCGCCTATGCAAGCAAGAACGTCCGCCGCTTGATTACTTTCTCGAGCCACATGATGGAACTCGAGTCCCCCGAACCAAGCTGACATTTTTAGGACGACATTACGATAAGCTGCCATCTTTGTGTCTTTGGCATCAAAGTCTCCATTTATTTGAGATATTGCGAGGTTTGAGTCCCCGCGCACTTCCAGGCGTTGTATGCCCATGGAGACAACCATCCGGAGACCATGCAATAAGGCCTTGTATTTGGCTGCATTATTGGAGTCTGTGTATAGTATTTGGAGTACGTACTGAACGACGTCTCCAGTAGGGGATGTTAAATCGATGCCTGCTCCTAGCCCTGCCAGCATTTTGGAGCCATCGAAATACATAACCCAATTGGAATATGTGTCGTACTCTTTAGGGAGTTCGGCCTCTGTCCATTCGGCGACAAAGTCAGCCAGTACTTGGTATTTAATAGCTCGATATGGTTTATATGTAATGTCGAATGGGAGGAGCTCAATGGCCCATTTTGCAATCCGGTCTGTGGCATCGCGGTTGTTTATTATGTCGTTGAGTGGTACTTCAGAAGACACCGTGATCGAACACTCCTGAAAGTAGTGCCGTAGCTTTCGGGATGCCATGAAGACTGCGTATGCTATCTTTTGATAATGGGGGTACCGAGATTTGCATGGTGTAAGGACAGTGGATACGTATATACTGGCTTCTGAAGCGGGAATTTGTGTCCGTCCTGTTCTCGTTCAATGACAAGTACGACGCTCACCACCTGATGTGTTGCTGATATGTATAGCAACATGGGTTCACCAATGTTTGGTGCGGCCAGGATTGGGTTGCTTGCTAGAAGGGTTTTTATTTCTTCTAGTCCGGCTGTTGTCGCATCCATCCACTCGAAGTGATCGGTTCACCGTAGAAGACGATAGAGTGGCAGTGCCTTTTCTCCCAATCTGGAGATAAAGCGGCTTAGAGCTGGCACGCAACCCACGAGTTTTTGGACTTGTTTAAGGTCTCTTGGCGTAGCCAATTGTGACAAAGCTCGGAATTTGGCTGGATTTGCTACAATTCCTCTATTGGAAACGATGAAGCCGAGCAGCTTTCCTGTGGGGACGCCAAAAACACACTTTTCCGGATTGAGCTTAATGTCATATGTGTGGAGGTTGTCAAATGTGAGGCGTAGGTCGTCTATTAGTGTTTCGACGTGCCTTGTCTTGATTACGGCGTCATCCACATAGGCTTCAACTGTCTTTCCGATCTGTTTCTCCAGGCATGTTTGGATCATGCGTTGATAAGTGGCGCCGGCGTTCTTGAGTCCGAAGGGCATGGTGTTGAAGCAGAATGGCCCATATGGGGTGATGAATGCTATTGCAGCTTGATCGGACTCCTTCATTTTAATTTGATGGTATCCGGAATATGCGTCAAGGAAGCATAATGAGTCGTGTCCTGCGGTAGCTTCAATGATCTGGTCAATGCGGGTGAGGGGGAAGGTATCCTTAGGGAAAGCCTTGTTGAGGTCTTTGAAATCGACGCACAGGTGCCAGGACTTGTCCTTCTTTGGAACCAGCACCAGGTTTGTCAGCCAGTCCGGATGTTTTATTTCTCTAATGAATCCTGCCTCGATTAGCTTGGCTAGCTCCTCCCCTATGGCTTTACGTTTGGGTTCGGAAAAGCGCTGCAGTGTTTGCTTGACCGGTTTATATCCCTTCAATATATTGAGGCTGTGTTCGGCCAACTCGCGTGGGATTCCTGGCATATCAGAAGAGTGCCAGGCGAACATATCCCAATTCTCGCACAGGAACTCTCGTAGTGCGGCATCAACCGTTGGGTCTAGTTGTGCTCCAATGGACGCTGTCTTCTTAGGGTCCGTTGGATGGACTTGGAATTTGAATATTTCTTCTACTGGTTTGAAGGACGTGGATTTGGGTCATTTGTCTAGGACCACATCATCCCTATCCACCGTGGAGCGCGGCGCGGTTAATTCTTCGGCCGCGAGGGCTTCAGATAATGCCTCGAGGGCCAGAGATGCGGTTTTATTCTCGGCGCGGAGTGCTATGTCCGGATCACTAGCTAGAGTGATTATATCATTGGGCCCAGGCATCTTAAGCTTCATGTATCCATAATGGGTACCACTTGGAAGCGCGTAAATGCATCTCGCCCTAAGAGGGCGTGATATCCGCTGTTGAACGGGGCCACTTGGAAGGTTATTTATTTAGACCGATAGTTCTCCGGTGTGCCGAATACCACGTCGAGTGTGATTTTTCCCGCACACTGTGCCTCCCGATTGGGAATGATTCCTCAGAAGGTCGTGTTGCTTTGCTCGATGTGGTTCCTATCTATTTCCATTTTTTGTATTGTATCCTCATAGATGAGGTTTAGTCCGCTGCCGCCATCCATGTGAACCTTGGTGAGCCGAAAGCCGTCCACAATTGGGCTGAGGACCAAGGCGGCTGGTGCTCGAACTGTCCTATATTTTGGCTCGTCGCTAGCATTAAAGGTTATCACCGTGTCGTTCCAAGGGTTTATTGTTGCAATCTGGCAGACTTCGGTGAGTTCGCGGAGTGTCCTTTTGCGCCTATTGTTTGAGGCGAATGTCTCAAAAACTGTCAATACTTTGAGGTCATCGTCTTCTGGGGGTGTTGCTCTGGGGTGTTCCCGGTGAGGATATCTTCACTGCTCTTGGCCACCTGCCGGAGTATCCAACATGCTCTAAGGTTGTGGGTTGGTATGCTATCCGGTGTTGTGTGTATTTTGCATGGACCGTCGAGCCATCCTTCCAGAACGGTTCTGCGCCTCATAACGGGCTTATGTTTCTTTACCGTTTGTCCCGGCATGCCACGAGGGTGCGCCCTTTTCGTCTGAACGAGGGGTTGAGTGGGGACTGCTGGTCCCAATCGTGCTGCCTAAGTTTTCTAGGGGCTTTCCATTGTGTTGTATTTCTATACGATAGTTGCCAAGTCAGCAAAGTGTAATATGTGACGGCGATTGATGGCGTTGAGGATTCCCTCGTCCATGCAATTGTTGCGAAACGCTGAGATCGCGTCTTCGTCGCAGAAATCTTTGATCTTGTTTTTGATAAGGAGGAATCTGGCCCAAAAGTGGTGGACTATTTCCTGAGACTGCTGCTGCGTGCTCAAGAGAGCGCTTATGTCTGGGTGGGTGGGTGGAATTAAATCCGAACCCTGACCCAATTTTTGGTCCGGAGTCCGAAGATCTTCCGGACTTAGTGGTTCGAGCTCCAGGATATCAACTGATTTTTGAAGCTTATCACCCGATTCTATGTTCAGAAGACAAGGCGTGTCTTTCTACCGGTAGGTGTCCGGCTTCTCAAGGTCGGAGATCCGAACATAGTTCGTCCTCAATATAGAGGAAGAGTTATCTTGCTCCTCGACTACCGCTATCTAGTGGGTGATTGGTGGAGCTTTAATTTCTCTCTGGTCGGGTTTAAGCCCAATCTGATCGTAGTCCGTAGCGACCCCCAAGGCGGCAATGCAATCTAGGAGTTTGTTTAAAGACGATAACTCCGTCGGATCCATCCGTTTGGCATATTCAAAATCAACGCAGAGGTGATTTTCGATGACTCGAGAGGTCATCATCGTCGGCTCAAGGGCCGAACGGGCGGTCATGATAAAACCGCCTAGTCGAAGGGTTTGGCCGGAGGCCAGAGCTCCTCCGGAGGTGATATTTTCCTTGATGATAAGTCGGACCATCAACCCTTTCGATGATGGCACAGTGGCACTCTCAATGAAAGCACCAATGTCGGTGTCAAAACCGGCGGATCTCGGGTAGGGGGTCCCGAACTGTGCGTCTAAGGTCGATGGTAACATGATACAGTGGACAAAATGTTATACCCAGGTTCGGGCCCTCTCTATGGAGGTAATACCCTACGTCCTGCTTGATTGATCTTGATTAATATGAGTATTACAAGAGTTGATCTACCACGAGATCGTAATGGCTAAACCCTAGAGGTCTAGCTTGTATGGTTATGCTAATGAGTATCCCCCTCCGAACTAAGTCCTCCGGTTTATATAGACACCAGGAGGATCTAGGGTTACACAAGGTCAGTTACAAAGAAAGGAATCTACATATTTGCTACGTCTTGAGCTTGCGTTGGTTTTCCCCGAAGAGGAAGGGATGATGCAGCAGAGTAGCGTAAGTATTTCCCTCAGTTTTTGAGAACCAAGGTATCAATCCAGTAGGAGGCCATGCTCAAGTCCCTCATACCTACACAAAGCGATAGCTACTCGCAACCAACGCGATTAGGGGTTGTCAATCCCTTCACGGTCACTTACGAGAGTGAGATATGATAGATATAATATTTTTGGTATTTTTGGTATAAAGATGCAAAGTAAAAAGTAAAAGCAAAGTAAAAGGCAAAGCAAGATTAAAGTGATGGAGATTGATATGATGAGAATAGACCCGGGGGCCATAGGTTTCACTAGTGGCTTCTCTCAAGAGCATAAGTATTCTACGGTGGGTGAACAAATTACTTTTGAGCAATTGACAGAATTGAGCATAGTTATGAGAATATCTAGGCATGATCATGTATATAGGCATCACGTCCGTGACAAGTAGATCGAAATGATTCTGCATCTACTACTATTACTCCACTCATCGACCGCTATCCAGCATGCATCTAGAGTATTAAGTTAAAAACAGAGTAACGCCTTAAGCAAGATGACATGATGTAGAGAGATAAATTCATGCAATATGAAATAAACCCCATCTTGTTATCCTCGATGGCAACGATACAATACGTGCCTTGCTGCCCCTTCTGTCACTAGGTAAGGACACCGCAAGATCGAACCCAAAGCTAAGCACTTCTCCCATGGCAAGAACTACCAATCTAGTTGGCCAAACCAAATGGATAATTCGAAGAGACTTGCAAAGATAACCAATCATACATAAAAGAATTCAGAGAAGATTCAAATATTATTCATAAATAGACTTGATCATAAACCCACAATTCATCGGTCTCAACAAACACACCGCAAAAAGAAGATTACATCGAATAGATCTCCACAAGAGAGGGGGAGAACTTTGTATTGAGATTCAAAGAGAGAGAAGAAGCCATCTAGCTACTAACTATGGACCCGAAGGTCTGAGGTAAACTACTCACACTTCATCGGAGGGGCTAGGATGATGTAGAAGCCCTCCGTGATGACGTCCCTCTTCCGGCGGAGCTCCGGAACAGGCCCCAAGATGGGATCTCGTGGATACAAAAAGTTATGGTGGTGGAATTAGGTTTTTGGCTCCTGTTCTGATCGTTTGGGGGTACGTGTGCATATATAGGAGGAAGAAGTGCGCCCGAGGAGCAACGAGGGGCCCACGAGGCAGGGGGTGCGCCCTAGGGGGGCGCGCCCCCACCCTCGTGACCGCCTCTTTTGTTCCTTGGAGCAGGGTCCAAGTCTCCTGGATCACGTTCCCGAAAATTTTATTCCGTTTGGACTCCGTTTGATATTCCTATTATCTGAAACACTGAAATAGGCAAAAAAACAGCAATTCTGGGCTGGGCCTCCGGTTAATAGGTTAGTCCCAAAAATAATATAAAAGTGGAAAATAAATCCCAATATAGTCCAAAACAGTAGATAATATAGCATGGAGCAATCAAAAATTATAGATACGTTGGAGACGTATCAGGCATCCCCAAGCTTAATTCCTGCTTGTCCTCGAGTAGGTAAATGGTAAAAAGAGAATTTTTGATGCGGAGTGCTACTTGGCATAATTTCAATGCAAATCTTCTTAATTGTGGTATGAATATTCAGATTAGAAAGATTGAAGACAAAAGTTTATATTGACATAAAAATAATAATACTTCAAGCATACTAATAAAGCAATTATGTCTTCTCAAAATAACATGGCCAAAGAAAGTTATCCCTACAAAATCATATAGTCTGGCTATGCTCCATCTTCACCACACAAAGTATTTAAATCATGCACAACCCCGATGACAAGCCAAGCAATTGTTTCATACTCTAACTTTTTCAAAACTTTTTCAATCTTCACGCAATACATGAGCGTGAGCCATGGATATAGCACTATAGGTGGAATAGAATGGTGGTTGTGAAGAAGACAAAAAGGAGAAGATGGTCTCACATCAACTAGGCGTATCAACGGGCTATGGAGATGCCCATGAATAGATATCAATGTGAGTGAGTAGGGATTGCCATGCAACAGATGCACTAGAGCTATAAGTATATGAAAGCTCAAAAAAGAAACTAGTGGGTGTGCATCCAACTTGCTTGCACATGAAGACCTAGGGAAATTTGAGGAAGCCCATCATTGGAATATACAACCAAGTTCTATAATGTAAAATTCCCACTAGTATATGAAAGTGATAACATGAGAGACTCTCTACTATGAAGATCATGGTGCTACTTTGAAGCACAAGTGTGGTAAAAGGATAGTAACATTGTCCCTTCTCTCTTTTTCTCTCCTTTTTTATATATTTTTTTGTTTGGGACTTTTCTCTTTTTTTATGGCCTCTTTTTATTTGGGCTTCTTTGGCCTCTTTTTTTTATTTTTGTCCGGAGTCTCATCCTGACTTATGGGGGAATCATAGTCTCCATTATTCTTTCCTCACTGGGACAATACTCTAATAATGATGATCATCAGACTTTTATTTTTCTTATAACTCAACAATTACAACTCGATACTTAGAACAAAATATGACTCTATGTGAATGCATCCGGCGGTGTACCGGGATATGCAATATGACAATGATGAATGTGTCATGAACGGAACGGTGGAAAGTTGCATGGCAATATATCTCGGAATGGCTATGGAAATGCCATAATAGGTAGGTATGGTGGCTGTTTTGAGGAAGGTATATGGTAGGTGTATGATACCGGCGAAAGGTGCACGGTATTAGAGAGGCTAGCAAAGGTGGAAGGGTGAGAGTGTGTATAATCCATGGACTCAACATTAGTCATAAAGAACTCATATACTTATTGCAAAAATCTAGAAGTTATCAAAGCAAAGTATTACGCGCATGCTCCTAGGGGGATAGATTGGTAGGAAAATACCATCGCTCGTCCCAGACCGCCACTCATAAGGAAGACAATCAATAAATAAATCATGCTCCGACTTCATCACATAACGGTT
This sequence comes from Triticum dicoccoides, assembly GCF_002162155.2. Classification (NCBI taxonomy): domain Eukaryota; kingdom Viridiplantae; phylum Streptophyta; class Magnoliopsida; order Poales; family Poaceae; genus Triticum; species Triticum dicoccoides. The sequence continues at coordinate 165,714,070 of NC_041386.1, forward strand.
CACCATGCGTGCATGCTACGGGAATCACAAACCTTAACACAAGTATTCTTTAAATTCACAACTACTCAACTAGCATGACTTTAATATTATCACCCCCATATCTCAAAACAATTATCATGCTTCAATCTTTTCTTAGTATTCAACACACTCAAAAGAAAGTTTCACAAATCTTGAATACCAAGCATATTATTATTAAGCAAATTACCATGCTATTAAGAGACTCTCAAAATAATTTAAGTGAAGCATGAGAGATCAATAGTTTCTTTAAAACAAATCCACCACTGTGCTCTAAAAGATCTAAGTGAAGCACATAGAGCAAAATTATAACACTCAAAAGATATAAGTAAAGCACACAGAGCAAAACTACTTAGCTCAAAAGATATAAGTGAAGCACATAGAGCAAAATTATCTAGCTCAAAAGATATAAGTGAAGCACATAGAGTATTCTATCAAATTTTAATTCATATATGGATCTCTCAAAAGGTGTGTACATCAAGGATGATTGTGGCATACTAATACACAAAGACACAAATAATATAAGACGCTCCAAGCAAAACACATATCATGTTGGTGAATAAAAATATAGCTCCAAGTAAATTACCGATGGAAGTGGACGAAAGAGGGGATGCCTTCCGAGGCATCCCCAAGCTTTGACTTTTTGGTGTCCTTGGATTATCTTGGGGGTGCCATGGGCATCCCCAATCTTAGGCTCTTGCCACTCCTTGTTCCATGATCCATCAAAAGAATTCACACAAAACTTGAAAACTTCACAACACAAAACTCAAAATAGAAAACTCGTGAGCTCCATTAGCGAAAGAAAACAAAAGAACACTTCAAGGTACTGTAATGAATTCATTCTTTATTTATATTGGTGTTAAAACTACTTTATTACAACTTCTCTATGGATTATAAACTATTTTACTAGCCATAGATTCATCAAAATAAGCAAACAACACACGAAAAACAGAATCTGTCAAAAACAGAACAGTCTGTAGTAATCTGTAGCTAGAGCAAGATCTGGAACCCCAAAAATTCTAATATAAATTTCTGGACGTGATTAATTTATCTATTAATCATATGCAAAAAGAATAAACTAAATAGCACTCTTAAAATAAAAATGACATCAGTTCTCGTGAGCGCTAAAGTTTCTGTTTTTTACAACAAGTTCAACAAGACTTTCCCCAAGTCTTCCCAACGGTTCTACTTGGCACAAACACTAACTAAACACAAAAAACACAACCAAAACAGATGCTAAATAATTTATTTATTACTAAGTAGGAGCAAAAATCAAGTAATAAAAATAAAATTGGGTTGCCTCCCAACAAGCGCTATCATTTAACGCCCCTAGCTAGGCATAAAAGCGAGGATAGATCTAAGTATTGCCATCTTTGGTAGGCAATCCATAAGTGGCTCTCATGATAGTTTCATATGGTAATTTTATTTTCTTTCTAGGAAAGTGTTCCATGCCCTTTTTAATGGAAATTGAAATCTAATATTCCCTTCCTTCATATCAATAATCGCACCAACCGTTCTAAGGAAAGGTCTACCAAGAATAACAGGGCAAGAAGGATTGCAATCTATATCAAGAACAATGAAATCTACGGGCACATAATTCCTATTTGTGATAATAAGAACATCATTAATCCTTCCCATAGGTTTCTTAATAGTGGAATCCGCAAGATGCAAGTTTAGAGAGCAATCATCAAAATTACGGAAATCTAGTAAATCACACAAAGTCTTGGGAATAGTAGAGACACTAGCACCCAAATCACACAAAGCATAAAACTCATGATCTTTAATTTTAATTTTAATAGTTGGTTCCCACTCATCATAGAGTTTTCTAGGGATAGAAACTTTCAACTCAAGTTTTTCTTCATAAGATTGCATCAAGGCATCAACAATATGTTCGGTGAAGGCTTTATTTTGACTATATGCATGTGGAGAATTTAGCACGGATTGCAACAAGGAAATACAATCAATTAAAGAGCAACTTTCATAATTAAATTCCTTGAAATCCAATATAGTGGGTTTAGCAACATCTAGATTTTTATTTCTTTCAATCCCACTTTCATCAATTTCATCATTAAGATCTAAATACTCCGAATTTTTAGAACGCCTTCTAGGTAAAGGAAGATCATATTCAGTTTCATCAAGATTCATATTGCAAAATAAAGATTTAATAGGGGACACATCAGTAACTTTTAGATCTTCATCTTGATTTTCATAGGTATTGGAGGAACACGCTTTAATAAAGGCATCTTTGGAAGCACGCATCCTAGCGGTTCTTTCCTTGCACTCATCAATGGAAATTCTCATGGATTTGAGAGACTCATTGATATCATGCTTAGGAGGAATAGATCTAAGCTTTAAAGAATCAACCTCAAGAGAAATTCTATCAACGTTTCTAGCCAAATCATCAACTTTAAGCAATTTCTCCTCAAGCAAAGCATTAAAATTCTTTTGTGAATTCATAAACTCTTTAACACTATTCTCAAATTCAGAGGGCATCTTATTATAATTTCCATAAGAGTTGTTGTAGGAATTACCATAATTATTAGAAGGATTACTAGGATATGGCCTAGGATTAAAATTCCCTCTATAAGCATTGTTACCAAAATTATTCCTACCAAAAAAATTCACATCCATAGATTCATTGTTATTCTAAATCAAAGTAGACAAAGGCATATCATTAGGATCCGAAGAAACACTCTTAGTAGCAAATAATTTCATAAGTTCATCCATCTTTCCACTCAACACATTAATTTCTTCTATCGCATGCACTTTTCTATTAGAAGATCTTTCAGTATGCCATTGAGAATAATTAACCATAATATTATCTAGGAGTTTAGTAGCATCCCCTAAAGTGATTTCCATAAAAGTGCCTCCCGCGGCCAAATCTAAAAGATTTCTAGAAGCAAAATCCAATCCGGCATAAAAATTCTGTATGATCATCCACAAATTCAAACCATGAGTAGGGAAATTACGTATCATTAATTTTATTCTCTCCCAAGCTTGTGCAACATGTTCATGATCAAGTTGTTTAAAGTTCATAATATCATTTCTAAGAGAGATGATCTTAGCGGGAGGAAAATACTTAGAGATAAAAGCATCTTTGCACTTGTTCCATGAATCAATACTATTCTTAGGCAAAGACGAAAACCAAGCTTTAGCATGATCTCTAAGCGAAAAAGGAAATAGCTTCAATTTAACGACATCATTATTGACATCTTTTTTCTTTTTCATATCACATAAATCAACGAAGCTATTCAGATGAGTAGCGACATCTTCACTAGGAAGGCCGGCGAATTGATCTTTCATAACAAGATTAAACAAAGCAGTATTAATTTCACAAGATTCAGCATCGGTAAGAAGAGCAATCGGAGTGCTAAGGAAATCATTATTATTGGTATTGGTGAAGTCACACAATTTAGTAGTATCTTGAGCCATCGCGACAAGCAAGCAATCTAACACACGAGCAAACAAAAAGCAAACGGGCAAAAAGAGGCAAATAGAGAGGGAGGATAGAGAGAGAGGGCGAATAAAACGGAAAGGGTGAATTGGGGGGAGAGGAAAACGAGAGGCAAATGGCAAATAATGTAATGCGAGACATAGGGATTGTGATGGGTACTTGGTATATTGACTTTTTGCGTAGACTCCCCGGCAACGGCGCCAGAAATCCTTCTTGCTACGTCTTGAGCTTGCGTTGGTTTTCCTTCTTGCTAGTGGGGCTATCACACGATGGTTTCAAGTTCTTGGAGGGCCGCTTTGAAGGACTCGAGGGTTACGCTCTGGGCCGGATGACTAAGTGTTGTCGCGGCAAGCTCTAGATCGATGATGCAGGCTAGGGCCCCGAGGCCGGCTCAGTTGAGTACGGGTACCGGGTCCCCTTTGGTGGCATACACATTTTCATCGGCAAAATCGGTGAACCGGGCCCTGAGTCGGACATCTGCACCGACCTCGTCGAAACGGCTCAGCGTGCGCGGTCCGCCCGGGTTAAATCGGTCGTGAAGCGTGCCTTCGTGGGAGTCATCCATGGAGGAAGCTACGAGGATGGATCGGAATCTCGCGGCGAGACCGTCATTTATTTCGGCGACGAGTCATCAACTGGAGAAACCGAATCTCTATATCAGCTACAAGATGGACGGATTGGGGGCTGTTCCGACGGCGACAGTATTCCGGACCCCTCTGATCTACCCAACCGAGTTGGAATATTCATGGCCGGCACACAAGTAGCGCTTCATTCTTTGACCGCTGCGCCAATAACCTCCGGTTCAGTAGCGGCGACGGCTGCCGGAACAGGAAGCTCTGTACGCCCGCCGGCTCAAGTTCTATCAGATCTATTTGATGCATTGGCTGTGCTTATGGCAGAAGCTAACCCGGCGGATCAGGACGTCCACAATGCGGAGATTGCAAAGGTGAAGGAACAGATCACCCAAGCCAAGGCGGACCTGGCAGCTGAGAATGCCAGGATGACCGCAGAGCGGGCCGCTTTAGATGCACAAGCCTACAGGCTCATGTTGGACCAGAACGCGTCGCATGAAGTCATGAAGAGGAAGTACCGATCCCATTTGCCTTCGGTTTTCGAGGCCAGAGACCTTTTCAACACCCCAGGAGCAGGAACCAGTAACCCACTGGAGGGAAACCGGTCTGATGGATCTGCCTCGTCAAAACACTGTTATACCTCAGGCTATTTCAACACCTCCGGGTCACTACTCCAATCTGATGGACAATCTCGTTGCCGCTGCTGCATGGCTGGAGGCCATTCCAATTGAAGGTGACTCGCCGCAGGCGATAGAGACGCGACGGGTCAAGGAGCTTCTTAGGATAGCTTTGGTCCAACAGGAAGCATACTCGTACAGCCGCGACCGGATCCACTTGACCCCTCGTCCAAGCCGGAGCTATAGCAGGCGTATGGATGAACTGGCAGTATCAAGTAATGAACGACGTGGAGCACCCCGCGGCAACAACCCGGCGGGTGGTGCTGACAACACTCAGGAAGTGGTGGACCGGGCCCGAGCGCGCAGGGAGGCCGAGTTAGCTGCGCAGTATCAGTCTCGGCAGCTTACGCCGGTTTGTCCAACTATCTCGGTCGAACCTGGTGTTACTTCTAGTTCTTTGGGGGTACCTTGCCTTGTCCCCGCTTTACGCAATGTGCGCCTGCCCAAGGATTTCAAAGGCCCGCGCAAGGTACCAAATTACACGGTGGATCAACCCCCAGAGACATGGGTGGAGAGCTATGAGATGGCCATGGAGATGCTTGATGTGGATGATGCGGCATGTGCGAAGTACTTCACCATGATGCTTGAAGGAATGGCCCGCACTTGGTTGAAAAGCTTACTGGACAATTCTATCAGTTCATGGGCCCAATTAAGAGCCCGGTTTATCAGTAATTTCAAGGATACATGTAAGCAGCCTATGTCGATAGTGGACTTAGCTGCCTGTGTCCAAGAGGAAGGAGAATCAACGACTCATTGGGTGCGCCGGGTCTCGCAGGTTCTGCATTCATCAGACCGCATCAACGCTGACACCGCGGTTATAACCCTAGAAGGCAATTGCCGGTTTGGGTCCCTAAAGCTGACAGTAGGATGGATGAAGCGCCATTGCACTGACAGGGTGACCCTCATGGCTACCTTGGTAAAGTATGCTGATTCTAATAGTACCAAGGATCCCGAATCTGATGATGACAAGACAGGGAAGGGAAAGAAGAATAGCAACTCCAAAGGTCAACAACACCACTCGGCAGGTAACAGTAACAGAGGCAAGCGTAAAGCGGATGGCAACATGGACTTCGTGGCTAATACCAATGCGCAGGACAAGGGTCAGCGACGCAAGGGTAAACCGCCGAATCGCAGTGGAGCGCCTAACCCCAACCCGGACCGCTTAAATTATCTATTAAACCAACCATGTCCAAAGCATGGGACGAAGGAGGTGCCAGCAAACCACCTTTGGAAGGATTGCTTCATTATGCAGGAGTTCAAGAGTTCAAGAATTCTAATGCTTTCCGGTATGATCACGGCTCCAACGGTGGTTCAGGATCCGGGCCAGGATACGGTGGAGGAAATTCCGGTTTAGGATTTAATGGTAATCCGGGCGGACATAACAATCAAAATAATCAGAACAACCAGGGTGGTTACAACCAGTAGCAGCAACAGTCGGGTTACCAGAGCAACCCAAAGCAGTTGAATAGTGGGCAGTACCATGTTTTCACCACTAGCTTGGACAAGCGAGACCGGAAGGTTCAGAGGCGGGCAGTCAACTCTGTTGAACCGGCCGTGCCCTGTTATCTACGCTGGTCTGAACAGCCAATCATGTGGAGCAGAGAGGATCATCCTCCCTAGGTTGATAATCTGGGTCAGTTGGCTCTGGTGGTGGCGTCTCAGATGGGAGGTTACAAGTTCACCAAGGTGCTCATGGATGGAGGGAGCAGCATTAATATCTTATACTATGAGATCTTCCGTCGTATGGGACTAACAGATAAAAATCTCAAACCGTCCAATACGGTGTTCCACAGTGTGGTACTTGGCAAGTCAGCATATCCTGTTGGTAAGATAGCTCTGGAAGTGGCCTTTGGAGATGATCATGATTCCAGATCGGAAACATTGACATTTGAAGTGGTGAAAATCCAAAGTCCATATCACGCCCTGTTTAGGCGACCGGCCTACGCCAAGTTTATGGCACGGCCCTGTTATGTGTATTTGCAGCTCAAGATGCTGGGTCACAAGGGGACAATAACGGTTCACGGAAGCCGTAAAATCGCTTTGGAATGCGAGGAAGGAGATGCAGCCTACGCAGAGTCGGTTTGTGCCACCGAGGAGCTGAGGTATTATAAGGACAATGTTGATCCGGCGGACATGACTCCATTAAAAAAGCCAACTACGGAGCATGATCCGGCCCTGAAGTTCAAATCGGCACCTGAAACTAAGCTGGTTGACTTCGTGCCTGGCGATTCGTCCAAGCAGTTTAGTATCAGTGCCAACTTGGATCCGAAATTGGAAAGCGCGCTCATCGAGTTCATACGTGAGAATCGGGACATTTTTGCATGGAAGCCCTCTGACATGCCAGGTGTACCGAGGCAACTCGCTGAGCACAGCCTTAATGTGGATCCTAAATACAAACCAGTGAAACAATTTCTCTGCCGGTTTAACGAAGAAAGACGCAAGGCGATTGGAGAAGAGGTAGCCAGGCTCTTAGCAGCTGGCTTTATTATTGAAGTTTTCCACCCTGAGTGGCTTGCCAATCCAGTGCTGGTCCTTAAGAAAAACGGCACCTGGCGCATGTGTGTGGATTACACAGATCTTAATAAGGCTTGTCCAGCAGATCCTTTTGCCCTCCCCCGTATTGATCAAATTATTGATGCTACGGCGGGTTATGAGCGTTTGAGTTTTTTGGATGCATATTCTGGCTATCATCAGATCAAAATAGCAGTTAAGGACCAGGAGAAGACGGCATTCATAACTCCCTTTGGAGCCTTCTGCTATGTATCTATGCCCTTCGGGCTCAAGAGTGCCCAGGCAACTTATCAACGGTATGTACAAAATTGTCTTCACAAGCAGATTGGTCGTAATGTACATGCTTACGTGGATGATATCGTGGTTAAGTCAAGAGAGAAGGAGACTCTGGTTGACGACTTGAAAGAAACCTTTGATAACCTGAGGACGTACAAGATGATGCTTAATCCGGCCAAGTGTGTCTTTGGTGTACTGGCAGTCAAGTTATTGGGTTTTCTGGTGTCCAACAGGGGAATCGAGGCTAATCCGAAGAAGATCACAGCCATCACCTCCCTGGCTAAACTGAAGTGTATCAACGATGTTCAACGCCTGGCAGGCCGGATTGTCGCGTTAAGCCGGTTTATCAGCCGCCTGGGTGAGAAGGCAATCCCTTTCTATCAGATGTTGAAGAAGACGGATCAATTCATCTGGAGTTCTGTTGCTGACAAAGCATTTGAGGACTTAAAGCGGCAATTGGCCAATCCGCCTATGCTCGCCGCTCCCATCGACAAGGAGCCATTGCTGCTATATGTTGCTGCTAATGCTCGTGCGGTCAATGTGGCTATTGTGGTGGAGCGAAAAGAGGCAGGCAAGGAGCATTCGGTTCAACGTCCGGTCTATTATATCAGCGAGGTACTCATTGATTCCAAGCAAAGGTATCCGCATTGGCAGAAGCTGGTATATGGAGTTTTTATGGCAAGCCGAAAGCTCAAGCAATACTTCCAAGGGCACCCCATTACGGTGGTCAGTTCTGCTCCCTTGGGGGATATCATCCACAACCGGGAAGCGACTGGCCGGATTGCCAAGTGGGCATAGAGCTTGGGCCGCACGGGTTGAAGTATGTGCCTCGGACGGCGGTTAAGTCTCAAGCACTTGTTGATTTCATCAATGATTGGACAGAACTGCAAGCACCTGACGAAAATCCGGATCACACATATTGGACCATCCATTTTGACGGATCTAGGCAGTTGGAAGGCTCGGGGGCTGGAGTCATATTAACTTCCCCACGAGGTGATAAGTTTTGTTACGTTCTCCGCTTAATGTTCCCTTGTACTAACAATGCAGCTGAGTATGAAGCCTTGCTCCATGGTCTCCGGATGGCTAAGGAGATGAATCTAAGTCGAGTTAAGTGCTTCAGTGACTCGGACCTCGTGGCTCAACAAGTGTATGGCACTTGGGATTCCAAGGACCCACTCATGGCAGCATATCGTCGTGAGGTGGATATTGTTGTATGTCACTTTAAAGGCTATCAGGTGGACCACGTGGACCGATGGAAGAATGAAGCGGCGGACGCTTTAAGCCGGCTCGGCTCTCAGCGCAAACCGGTCCCGCCCAATGTTTTTCTGGATGTGCTGCACAACCCGTCGGTCAAGCTCCCTGGTGAAGCAGATTTGGCTATTCCTGATCCGGAGTCTCAATTGGTGGCAGCTCTTCATGTCATTCCGGATTGGACGCTTCCTTACCTGGTGTACATGAACCGGGGCGAATTACCAGAGGATGAGACTCTGGCCCGACAGATAGTCCGGCGGTCCAAGTCCATGACTATTGTCAATGGCGAGTTGCATCATTGCAGTGTATCAGGGGCGTTTCAACACTGTGTGTCTCCTGAAGAAGGCTGTGAAATTTTGCGTGAGATCCACGAAGGAGATTGTGGTCACCACGCCGGTTCAAAATCTTTGGTGGCTAAAGCATTTCGCCATGGCTTCTATTGGTTAACTGCTCATGCTGATGCGGGGGATCTGGTCAGACGATGTGACGGTTGCCAAAAGTTTTCAAGACGTGCTCATGTGCCGGCTCACAAATTGAGAATGATTCCAATTACTTGGCCATTTTCAACTTGGGGGCTGGATATGGTTGGGCCTTTCAAAAGGTCCAAAGATAAGAAGACCCACCTCCTGGTGGCGGTTGACAAATTTACAAAGTGGGTGGAGGTAGAACCTGTTAGCAAGTGTGATGCGGCCACGGTGGTTCAGTTCATCAAAAAAGTAATTTTCCGGTTTGGCTTTCCACACAGTATCATCACAGATAATGGTACCAATTTGTCCAAGGGTGCCATGAAGGAGTTCTGCGAACGGGAGCACATCCGGCTTGACGTTTCATCAGTGGCGCACCAACAGTCCAATGGTCAAGCAGAAAGGGCTAATCAAGAGATCTTGAGAGGCATCAAGCCCCGGCTTATGGTTCCTTTGTAGAGAACACCGGGTTGTTGGGTAGAAGAGTTACCATCTGTGTTATGGAGCATCAATACTACACCCAACAGATCAACAGGATACACACCGTTCTTCATGGTCTACGGAGCAGAGGCGGTTCTCCCCAATGATATCCGTCATGACTCACCTCGTGTGGCGGCTTATGTTGAAATGTAAAACGAGACAGCACGGCAAGACGCTTTGGACCTGTTGGATGAAGAACGTGACATAGCAGCCGCCCGCTCGGCGATTTACCAACAGGATCTTCGTCTTTATCACAGTCGCCGAGTCAGAACCAAAACCTTTCAGGAAGGAGATTTGGTGCTTCGGCTCATCCAAGATCAGACTGATATGCATAAGCTATCCCCACCTTGGGAAGGACCTTTCATGGTCAGCAAGAATCTGCACAACGGGTCATACTATCTGATCGATATTCGAGAGCATAAAGACTCACGTACATCAGAAGATGAGACCAACAGGCCATGGAACATAGCTCATCTTCGGCCTTACTATACCTGAGCCATTGGCTCTACTTATGTACATATTACGACGATGTATATATTATGATTAAATATAATAAACCGGAACCTCAGCTAAAGCGGGGTATCTGTTCTTTTACATCATGTGTGGTTACACAGAGTTGTTCTAAAGTGGCCTCCGGTTTACCCCTTGAGTTAGCTTTTCAAAGCATCATGTTATATCACTTGGGGGCTTGGTCGTGTCCGAACCAATGCAACACCTCTTGATAGGCGAGAGCCACCAGATCACTTGGGGACTTGGTCACGTCTGAACCAGTCATGCCTCTTGATCGGCCTAAGGCCACAGAATCACTTGGGGGCTTGGTCGAACCCGAACCATTGCCACGCCTCTTGATCGGCATAAATGCCACGGTTTCATTTGGGGACCTGGCTGACTTGAACCATAGCTACACCTATCAGGAGCTTGGTCATGTCCGACCATGGTAACGCCATCTGATCGGCTCAAATAAAGCCTCTTTTTGCAAACGGTTTTATCATTGCCTTTGCTTCCCAATTTTCTTTGATAGTTATTTCTTTCTTTTTGTTGCGTTTTTTAAACCGACAAAGTTTTAAGCCGGTTCAAACTGTCAATTGATGGAACACGGTCCATTTTTAATCCGGAGACTATTTGCCCGGTTTGATTTTTTATTAACATCCTATTACGGAGTAACACGGTGTTTTATTATAACCCGGCATGGTTTACATTGTAAACTGGCATTGTATATATACAGGAGCTGCTATCTCCTCCAACAGTGTGGGTTTATACACCTCCGCTTCAAGATTGGCTAAGCCAACTTCATGCCCAACGATGGCAGGTATTATGTATCTCAAAGATTTGATCATATGCTTAAAATTTAGATATTTTGATTTCATATATGCAGACATCATACTCCGCCTGACGGTACAACCGCGGTGGCACTTTAAGATTTTTTTATATTGCAGAAAATACTTTGGAAAGTTAATCACCCAAAGGAAGAACAAGTTGCAGTAATTATGCATGAAGGCATATCAAAATCAAGAGTATCGGCTAAGCCTATTACAAGGCAACACGGTGCCCAAAATAAGATCATTGTTTTTTCAAAGGAGAGGCAGTTTAAACTGGCTTCCGGTTCAAGCTTGGTCACCAGCCTGGCCTGATGGTTGTGGGTCATCCTGCACCGCTTCAACTTCAGCTTCTCTACCCAGCGGCTGGAAATCAACAGTTGTCCAGTCGATTCCCATTAATGCTCGAAAGACAGCTTCATCATGGATCAGCGACGACGGTTCAATATCGGGAGTGTAAGTATGCTTACGGATTGGAGGGATAAGATTTTCCGCTTCAGGAGTTGGTGCAGCTACTCGCTTATTTTGGTTGTCATATTGGACTTGATAATGAGACAAGTCTGCTTCTTCAACCAATTTACAAGCTAGCGGACGCACCTCCCGGTTTATTGCTCGCAGATCCGCTTCACTAAACTCTGACCCATCTTCCTTCAAGCTGGGATAGCCCTGAGCCGCTTCAATAGGATCAAAATCTGGCACCCAAGCTTTTGCCCGGATTAAGGCATTGATCGCACCGGTTCGAGCAGCAGATTTCTTCAGCTCTTCAACCCGGGCAGGAAGCATCGACAATCTCTTCAGAGTATCCTGAATCAAGGTGGGCGCCGAATTGTTGTGGGATGCAGCAGAGATGATCCGCTGTGCACCAGTGTACAGTTGTTCGATTAAGGTGTAGGCGGCTTTCAATTTCTTCCGCACATCTGACCCCAAGTGACCAATACGTGTCCCTGAAATATTGCAAAGGGTTAACAAACCGGTAGCTCTATAAGATGGCCGAATCAGTCCAGAAATTAAACCAGCTTACCAAAGATAGCAGCGGTCATGGCATGCACATGCCGCTTTATGCTGGTCAGTTCGTCCACCACCGGTTTCAGTGCAGCCTCAGCATCTTCTGCTCGTTTGGTTAAAGCGGATTTTTCAGTGGCCCAATCCGCCCGCTCTTTCTTGAAGGCCTCCTTAAGCTGTTCCATGGTGCTTAAAGCACTGGTTAATTCCTCTTTTGCCTTGGAGGTTTCAGCTTGTTGGGACTTCAGATTTTCTTGGAGATCGGCGACTTGGTTTTCTTTTGTCTTCAGCTCAGCCTGCATACGGACAGTTATATGATTCAGCAAGCAGTGCAAGAATTGAAGCACCAACCACATAACAAGTTATGCACTTGGGGCTTGGGGGCTAATGCCTATTTGATCTTCATATTTCACTTGATTATAAAGTCCCAAGATCAATACAAGTATTCAACTTGGCACTTGGGGGCTAATGGCTATTTGCTCGAATATATTCTAATGCGGCGATCTCAATTACTTAAAGTCCCGGTTTAACTACACTAAGTTGAACCGGCCCTTGGGGGCTACATCAGCGAATTCCGAAGCATTGGGATTTATATTAGCAAGTCCCGATTTAATTACACTAAGTTGAACCGGCCCTTGGGGGCTACATCAGCGAATTCCAAAGCATTTGGATTTATATTAGCAAGTCCCGGTTTGGATGCAGATTCTAAACCGACCCTTGGGGGCTAGGAGAGTTAACAAGATTGAAATATCCAAACAGGAAAAAGTACATGGAAGTTACCTCAAATTTCTCTTTCATCATATTAACCAGACCAGCTTCATAGTCACGGCTGGTGTATAGCCGGTTCAGATAGCCGTAATGGAGATCTTGGGCGTTCAAAGCGGCATAAGTTGTCAGATCGGCATTCCATTTTCCCTTGCCAATGGCAGCAAATTCTTCCTTGCCAGTGTGTCTGGATAAAGCAATAGGATTGCCTGGCTCTGTGCGACCAATGCCAGTAATAACAACCTCATCATCCTTGGCATCGCTGGTCTGCACTGGGGCAGTTGGCTTATCAGTAGGCTTTGATGGACCGGTGGATTTCTCAATCCGGATGGGGCTTGTGGGCTGGTTGACAGGGCCTGAGGTGTCAATAGGCCTTTCTTCAGCAATAAAAATGTCATCCTGTTGTGGTGGATCATTGGGTATGTCTTCATGAATAGCCGCTTCAAGATCTGGTGCTTTACCCGGTTCAGGGACGGCGTCCTCCTCGGCCGCTTTATCTGGGCGAGCCTTCTTGCTTGGCCTAGGCTTGGCCCTAAAAGGAATAACAAAGTCAAATACAGCATATGTTCCAAGGTGATGTACCGGAAAATATTATGATAAGTATAGCTTATCCAAGCACCGTTTTGAGCGGTGGCAGCTGAGTAGCCGATGATTCGCCAGAGGATGAGTGGGAAGTAACCTGATAATCGGAGTCAGATGGATTAAGAGGTTGACGAAAACAGCCCGCTTTAGGACAAGCACTGACTAGCAAATTAGAGACCTCTGAATGGCGTTTCCGAACCGGACTGTTCGGTAAACCGGCAGAGGTAACTACCTGGCCGCTGTGCCGGGTTGTGCGGCGAGCTTCGTGCTGTTGGGTCTTCACAAGAAATTTGGGATCCAAGTAAGCAAGAGGATGAGAAAATTTAACCTTCTGGTTTGCCTGACGGATTTTTAGTGAAGGCAAAGGGTCTGAATCGGAAGAGAGAATAATTACCTCTGCAGCATCAGCATGGCTGGCTTCGGCATCATCCTGACAAATATCATCATCAATAAGGCGCATGAAAAATAAGCCAAGTGAGTCAAGCTCTACCTCAAGGTCCGGATTACCCACATCATCATCAGGGGCCGGATCAGAAGATGCAGTGGTTTTCTTCTGGTGAGCAGGCCGTTTCACGACTTTAGTCTTTGGCCGGGTTGGTCGATCCGGTTTGTATGTTTTTTCTGGCTTCTCCTGTGGAAGTTTCTTGCTCCAAAACGGATCGTTACCCTGTTTAAATAGACATTGATATTAAACAATGACCAGATATATCAATAACAGGTTCAGTAAAAAGAAAAATCAAACTCTTACAGCTGGCGGTTTGTTGGTGGCACAGAAGGGAAGCAGGCCGGTTCGAGCACAGATGTGTTCCGGTTCATTCAGCATCTTATTCACAGCCTCTGTGATTTCTTCATCGGTGAGCTGGATGTTAGCATGTCGTAGTGGGTCATCAACACTGTCGGTATACTCACACATTAAACCGGAGCGCTGACTAAGGGGTAGTATGCTCCACGATATCCAACAGCGAGCGAGATCAACTCCTGTTAAACAATTGGCCATGAAGGCTCTGAGCTTGGACAGTTGAGGAGCGTATTGCTTCTCTCCTTGGCAGTCAACCTTTGCGGAAAGGGGTGTGTATTGCTAAGCCGCTCCGGACGAAAGCCAGGCAAAGGATTTTCACCAGCAGGGGAGGTGTCTTTGCAATAGAACCATGTTTGATTCCACTCTTTGGGGTGGCTGTGCAGTTTGGCGTGAGGGTATGTGACCTCTTTCCTTTTCTGAATCGCCACACCACCCAATTCCGTATTGGAACCGTTAGTAAACTCAGTACGGCGGTTTAGATGGAAGCAGTCTTTGAACAACTCCACTGTGGGCTCCTCTTGAAAGAACACCTCACAGAGCACTTGGAAGTGACACATGTTTGTAACAGAGTTGGGGCCAGTGTCTTGTGGGCGGAGTTGAAAATTGGCTAAAACGTCCCGATAAAATTTAGAACTGGGCGGCTTAAAACCTCGGGTTAAGTGATCTACGAAAACAACGACCTCTCCTTCTTGAGGTGTGGGAGGGCATTCTTTGCCAGGAACCCTCCAATGGATGGTGTCTTTGCTGCCTAAAGCGCCGATCAGGACTAAATTGTTCAGTTGAGTCTCTGTAACGTGAGAAGGAACCCATTGCACTCATATACTTGCTTGGCCATGATGAAATCTACAAGATAGGTGATTCCGGTTCAAGAATGCATTGATTAAAGTACACTGGTATGTACAATGTTAAACTGGAGACAACTCTATCTAAACCGGAGTTTTATGAAGCAATAGCATCTGGCGGTTCAACAAGGGGACTAATGGTATATACCGGTTTGGCAATTTTTCTGCAAAGTTAAACCGCTGGATCTAAGCATTGAAACAGTTGAGATTGCGGATGGATAAGTGTACAGAAACAGATTTCACAAGATTTCACTACAGCGACGGATCTGAAGCAAGTTCAGAAAAGAAGGAAAAATATTCAAGGTTCAAAAAAGAACAATACTGAATCAATGGGTAGAGATACAGGTAGATCTATGGTCTTGAGGCATATAAGTGAAGGTGGATGCTAAAAACTACTGCTACACAGAGCAAAGGTTCACAGGTTCATCTAAGATCTATCATATGAGTACGAAGCAGACGATGAACACTAAAGAACTTGGAAACCCTAGAACGGATCTACGGAGGAAAAGGTGAAGAACTCACCGGAGCCGAGGAAGAAACAGAAGGTCGCCGTGATGCTCTGGTACAATCAGGGTGATGCAGCGGCCAAGGTTGGAGCAGAGGTCGTCGACGGCGGCGGAGCTCCGAAGCTGGACGACGCGGGGAAGACGAAGCAGAAAGGCATGAAGGGGAAAAGAAATGACCCTTCGGTCCTATTTATAAGGCAAGGGACAGGTGTCAGGCGCGAAAATCAAGGGACCGTGGGTTTGGAAACGAAGTTGTCGCCTTAATTGTCGCTGACCTATTAAATAAAAAAAAGGTATCATGGATAAGGTTCTTTATAACAGGTGACATCACGCCGGTTTACAACGACCAGAGAAGATGACATCACGGCGGTTCAACAAACTACAAGAAGATGTTGAAGATGAAGATTTTTGCTAAGGATTGACATGAACCTGTTCAAATCAATCTGGGGCCTAATGTTGGGGATATCACTACTGGGCGTAAACCGGCCTATATGGGCCGGGTTAACTTCGTCAGTAGTTAATTATGTTAAAGCCCAAGAAGGTAGATGAGGGCTCAAGGCCCATAGTCGGTTCAAGGCCTGTAGCCGTAAACCGGCATTGGTATGTAACTTGTATTGTAAGTTAGGAATAAGTAGAGACCAAACCGGACACATCTATGAGCCGGTATTGGGACTCTGTGAACCGACGGGCGTCACCCGTGTATATAAGGGGGGACCCGGCGGCGGTTCAAGGACAACAGACAACAACTCGAGACTTAGGCGAAGCTTGTTTGCTCCCTAGTCATCGAAACCCCATCAATTCCATCACAACTAGACGTAGGCTTTTACCTTCATCGAAGGGGCCGAACTAGTATAAACTCTCTTGCGTCCCTGTGTCCGCTTTAACCCCTTCAAGCTAACCCGTTGCGATGGCTCCACGACTAAGTCCTTTCACGAGGACATCTGCCGTGACAAAACCACGACACTTGGTATATTGACTTTTTGCATAGACTCCCCGGCAACGGCGCCAAAAATCCTTCTTCCTACGTCTTGATCTTGCGTTGGTTTTCCACGAAGAGGAAGGGATGATGCAGCAGAGTAGCGTAAGTATTTCCCTCAGTTTTTGAGAACCAAGGTATTAATCCAGTAGGAGGCCACGCTCAAGTCCCTCGTACCTGCACAAAGCGATAGCTACTCGCAACCAACGCGATTAGGGGTTGTCAATCCCTTCACGGTCACTTACGAGAGTGAGATCTGATAGATATAATATTTTTGGTATTTTTGGTATAAAGATGCAAAGTAAAATGTAAAAGCAAAGTAAAAGGCAAAGCAAGATTAAAGTGATGGAGATTGATATGATGAGAATAGACCTGGGGGCCATAGGTTTCACTAGTGGCTTCTCTCAAGAGCATAAGTATTCTACGGTGGGTGAACAAATTACTTTTGAGCAATTGACAGAATTGAGCATAGTTATGAGAATATCTAGGCATGATCATGTATATAGGCATCACGTCCGTGACAAGTAGATCAAAACGATTTTGCATCTACTACTATTACTCCACTCATCGACTGCTATCCAGCATGCATCTAGAGTATTAAGTTAAAAACAGAGTAACGCCTTAAGCAAGATGACATGATGTAGAGAGATAAATTCATGCAATATGAAATAAACCCCATCTTGTTATCCTCAATGGCAACGATACAATACATGCCCTGCTGCCCCTTCTATCACTGGGTAAGGACATCGCAAGATTGAACCCAAAGCTAAGCACTTCTCCCATGGCAAGAACTACCAATCTAGTTGGCCAAACCAAACGGATAATTCGAAGAGACTTGCAAAGATAACCAATCATACATAAAAGAATTCAGAGAAGATTCAAATATTATTCATAGATAGACTTGATCATAAACCCAGAGTTCATCGGTCTCAACAAACACACCGCAAAAATAAGATTACATCGAATAGATCTCCACAAGAGAGGGGGAGAACTTTGTATTGAGATTCAAAGAGAGAGAAGAAGCCATCTAGCTACTAACTATGGACCCGAAGGTCTGAGGTAAACTACTCACACTTCATCGGAGGGGCTAGGATGATGTAGAAGCCCTCCGTGATGACGGCCCTCTTCCGGCGGAGCTCCAGAACAGGCCCCAAGATGGGATCTCGTGGATACAGAAAGTTGTGGCGGTGGAATTAGGTTTTTGGCTCCTGTTCTGATCGTTTGGGGGTACGTGTGTATATATGGGAGGAAGAAGTACGCTAGAGGAGCAACGAGGGGCCCATGAGGCAGGGGGGCGCGCCCCCCACCCTCGTGACCGCCTCTTTTGTTCCTTGGAGCAGGGTCCAAGTCTCCTGGATCACGTTCGGTGAGAAAATCACGTTCCCGAAGATTTTATTCCGTTTGGACTCCGTTTGATATTCTGTTTATCTCAAACACTGAAATAGGCAAAAAAACAGCAATTCTGGGCTGGGCCTCCGGTTAATAGGTTAGTCCCAAAAATAATATAAAAGTGGAAAATAAAGCCCAATATATTGCAAAACAATAGATAATATAGCATGGAGCAATCAAAAATTATAGATACGTTGGAGACGTATCAATTTTCGGTCACCAAGTCTTGCCTTCCACGCCAAGGAGAGTCCCATCCGGACACGGGTGCAGTCTTTGGTCTTCGTATCTTCATAGCCCATCAGTCCTGCCCATGGCTAACAGGCCGGATGCCTGAGGACCCCTTAGTCCAGGACTCCCTCAGGCCTCCCAAGCTCATGAAAACAATCCTTCTCAGCAACAAGTATCATAAGAAGGTGAAATTCCCCAGTCTGAACGCCAAGCTTCTCCTGGCCATGTCGAATCAAATGATACGGTTCCTCCCTCTGCTCCTCAAATGACTCCCAGAGAACAACATCCTCCATCGCCAGTGCCTGACAATGCTACAGTTTCAACTGCTAAAGTGTCTGATCCCTCTCCACTATGCATTTCACTAAACACTGCAGGAAGAACTTCAGATGTTGGTCCTTCTACAGCAAAATCAGCTTCTACTCATCACTCAGACTCAATCATTTATTGCTGCGATGAGGAACATAGGCTACTTCAACCAAGTATTGCAAGACATCGAAGACTTTGGCCTCATGCATGTCTTTTTATACCAGCATCCATGGAACTGAGAGATAATCCTTCAATTCTATGCCACCCTATACATCACTGGTGATGAATCAGATAACACTAAGTGGACCATGGAATGGATGATAGAAGGGAAATGCACCAAGTGCTCTGCTATGGACTATGTATCTCATTTCCATTTTCCTCAGTTCGAACATGGCAGGACGGAAATTCGAGTTCACAACATTGATGCAATTTCCGATTAAGATTTCTGGTGCACAATGGATCATGATAAAATTCGTGTTTACAATGGTCCTCCCGTGCCCGAGAAATTGACCTTCAAAAATCAGACCCTATGTCACATTCTCACCTACACCATTTGTGAAGGAAATATGCCCTAGAGGCAATAATAAAGTTGTTATTTAATATTTCCTTATTCATGACAAATGTTTATTACTCATGCTAGAATTGTATTGATCGGAAACCTAAATACATATGTGAATAAATAAACAAACACCATATCCCTAGTGAGCCTATACTTGACTAGCTCATTAATCAAAGATGGTTAAGGTTTCCTAACCATGGACATGAGTTGTCATTTGATAACGGGATCACATCATTAGGAGACTGATGTGATGGACAAGACCCATCTATTAGCTTAGCATAATGATCGTTCAGTTTTATTGCTATTGATTTCTTCATGTCAAATACATATTCCTTCGACTATGAGATTATGCAACTCCCGGATACCGGAGGAATGCCTTGTGTGCTATCAAATGTCACGACGTAACTGGGTGATTATAAAGATGCTCTACAGGTATCTCCGAAGGTGTTTGTTGAGTTGGCATAGATTGAGATTAGGTTTGTCACTCCGAGTTTAGGAGAGGTATCTCTGGGCCCTCTCGGTAATACACATCATAAGCTTGCAAGCAAATGAATAAGGAGTTAGTCATGAGGTGATGTATTACAGAATGAGTAAAGAGACTTTATGGTAACGAGATTGAACTAGGTATGAAGATACCGATGATCAAATCTCGGGCAAGTAACATACCGATGGACAAAGGGAATTATGTATGTTGTCATTATGGTTCGACTGATAAAGATCTTCGTAGAATATGTAGGAGCCAATATGGGCATCCAGGTTCCACTATTGGTTATTGACCGAAGAAGTATCTCGGTCATGTCTACATAGTTCTCGAACCCGTAGGGTCCGCACGCTTAACGTTCGATGACGATATAGTATTATATGAGTTATGTGATTTGGTGAACGAATGTTGTTTGGAGTCCAGGATGAGATCACAGACATGATGAGGAGTCTCGAAATGGTCAAGAGGTAAAGATTGATATATAGGACGATGTTATTCAGACACCGGAAGTGTTTCAGGGGTTACCGGGTACTTATCGAGTCACCGAAAGGGGTTCCGGACACCCACGGCAAAAGATATGGGCCTTATGGGCCAAGAGGGGAAATGCACCAGCCACAAGAGGCTAGTGCACCCCCATATGGGCCGTCCTAGTAGGAGAAGGAAAGAGGGGAAGGGAAAGGAAAGAGTGGAATAGGATTCCCCCTTCCTTCTCTCCCCCCCCCCTCTTTCCTTCCCCCTCGGACAAACGTGGCCAAGGGGAGGACCCCAAGTAGGATTTGGCTTACTTGGGGTGCCTCATGGCATCATCCCCTCTCCCTCCCACCTATATATATATATATATATGTTGGGGGCGCCCTAGCACACACCAGACAATTGCCTAGCCGTGTGCGGCTCCCCCCTCCACCATTTACACCCATGGTCTTATGTTCGTATTGGTTAGGCGAAGCCCTGTGGAAGATCACTTCACCATCACCGTCACCACACCGTTGTGCTGACGGAACTCATCTTCTACCTTGATGTATTTCTGGATCAAGAAGACGAGGGACGTCACCGAGCTCAACGTGTGCAGAACATAGAGGTGCCATGCGTTCGGTACTTGATCGGTTGAAGCGCGAAGAAGTTCGACTACATCAACCGCGCTGTGAAAAACTTCCGCTTACGGTCTACAAGGGTACGTAGACACACTATCCCCCTCATTGCTATGCATCTCCATGGATAGATCATTGCGTGTGCGTAGAATTTTTTTGTTTTCATGCAACAATTCCCAACAGTGGTATCAGAGCCAAGTCTATGCGTATAGAACACAAAAAGTTGTGGGCGGTGATAGTCATACTGCTTACCACCAACGTCTTATTTTGATTCGGCAGAATTGTGGGATGAAGCGGCCCAGACCAACCTTACATGTCCACGCACATGAGACCGGTTCCACCGACTGACATTCAACTAGTTTTGCATAAAGGTGGCTGACGGGTGTCTGTTTCTCCTACTTTAGTTGAATCGAATTTGACTGCGGCCGATCCTTGAAGAAGGTTAAAAACAACAAACTTGACGAAACACCATTGTGATTTTATGCGTAGGTAAGAACGGTTCTTGCTAGAAGCCCGTAGCAGCCACGTAAAACTTGCAACAACAAAGTAGAGGATGTCTAACTTGTTTTTTGCAGGGCATGATGTGATGTGATATGGTCAAGACATGATGTGATAAACGTTATTGTATGAGATGATCATGTTTTGTAAGTTATCGGCAATCGGCAAGAGCCTTATGGTTGTCTCTTTATTGTATGAAATGCAAATGCCATGTAATTACTTTACTTTATCACTATGCGTTAGCGATAGTTGTAGAAGCAATAGTTGGCGAGACGACCACGACGCTACGATGGAGATCGAGGTGTCGAACCGGTGACGATGGAGATCATGACGATGCTTTGGAGATGGAGATCAAAAGCACGATATGATGATGGCCATATCATGTCACATATTTTGATTGCATGTGATGTTTATCTTTTATGCATCTTATTTTACTTAGTACAGCAGTAGCATTATAAGATGATCCCTTCACTAAATTTCAAGGTAAAAGTGTTCTCCCTAAGTATGCACCGTTGCCACAGTTCGTCGTGTTGATACACCACGTGATGATCGGGTGTGATAAACTTGACGAGCCTAGCATGTACAGACATGGCCTCATAACACTGGAGACCGAAAGGTCGAACTTGAATCATATAGTAGATATGATCAACATAGACATGTTCACCATGGATGACTACCCCATCTCACGTGATGATCGGACATGGGTTAGTTGATTTGGATCACGTATCACTTAGATGACTTGAGGGATGTCTATTTAAGTGGGAGTTCTTAAGTAATTTGATTAATTGAACTTAATTTATCATGAACTTAGTCTTGATAGTACGTATTTGCATATCTATGTTGTAGATCAATGGCCTGTGCTACCATTCTCCTGAATTTTAATGTGTTCCTAGAGAAAACTAAGTTGAAAGATGATGATAGCAACTACACGGACTGGGTCCGTAACTTGAGGATTATCCTCATTGCTGCACAAAAGAATTATGTCCTTGATGCACCACTAGGTGAAAGGCCTGCTGCAGGAGCAGATGCTGATGTTTTGAACGTCTGGCAAGCTTGATCTAATAACTACTCGATAATTCAGTGTGCCATGCTTTACGGCTTAGAACTGGGACTTCAAAGAAGTTTTGAATGTCATGGAGCATATGAGATGTTCCAAGAGTTGAAGTTAATATTTCAAGCAAATGCCCGGGTTGAGAGATATGAAGTCTCCAACAAGTTCTATAGCTGCAAGATGGAGGAGAATAGTTTTGTTAGTGAACACATACTCAAAATGTTTGGGTATTATAATCACTTGACTCAGTTGGGAGTTGATATTCCAGTTGATTGTGTCATTGACAGAGTTCTTCAGTCAATGCCACCAAGCTACAAAGGCTTTGTGAAGAACTATAATATGCAAGGGATGAACAAAACAATTCCCGAGCTCTTCGCAATGCTTAAGGACGGAGAGGTAGAAATCAAGAAGGAGCATCAAGTGTTGATGGTTAACAAGACCACTAGTTTCAAGAAAAAGGGCAAGGGAAAGAAAGGGAACTTCAAGAAGAATGGCAAGGAAGTTGCCACTCCTGGGAAGAAGCCCAAAGCTGGACCCAAGCCTGAAACTGAGTACTTCTACTACAAAGGGACTGCTCACTGGAAGCGGAACTGCCCTGAGTATTTGGCGGATAAGAAGGATGGCCAAGTGAACAAAGGTATATTTGATATACATGTTATTTATGTGTACCTTACTAATGCTCGTAGTAGCACCTGGGTATTTGATACCAGTTCGGTTGCTCATATTTGTAACTCAAAACAGGAGCTACGGATTAAACGAAGATTGGCTAAGGACGAGGTGATGATGCGCGTCCGAAATGGTTCCAAGGTCGATGTGATCGGCGTCGGCACGCTACCTCTACATCTACCTTCGGGGTTAGTTTTAGACCTGAGTAATTTTTATTTGGTGCCAGCGTTGAGCATGAACATTATATCTGGATCTTGTTTAGTGCGAGACGGTTATTCATTTAAATCAGAGAATAATGGTTGTTCTATATATATGAGTAATATCTTTTATGGTCATGCACCCTTGAAGAGTGGTCTATTTCTGTTGAATCTCGATTTGGTGATACACATATTCATAATATTGATGCCAAAAGATGCAAAGTTGATAATGATAGTGCAACATATTTGTGGCACTGTTGTTTAGGTCATATTGGTGTAAAGCGCATGAAGAAACTCCATGCAGATGTGCTTTTGGAATCACTTGATTATGAATCATTTGATACTTGCGAACCATGCCTCGTGAGAAAGATGACTAAAATTATGTTCTATGGAACAAGGGAGCGAGCCAATGACTTATCGGAAATAATACATACCGATGTATGTGGTCCGATGAGTGTTGAGGCACGCGGCGGGTATCATTATTTTCCGACCTTCACAGATGATTTGAGCAGATATGGGTATATCTACTTACTGAAACACAAGTCAGAAACATTTGAAAAGTTCAAAGAATTTCAGAGTGAAGTGGAGAGTCATCGTAACAAGAAAATAAAGTTCATACGATCTAATCGCGGAGGCGAATATTTGAGTTACGAGTTTGGCCTTCATTTAAAACAATGTGGAATGGTTTCAAAAGTCACGCCACCTGGAACACCACAGCGTAATGGTCTGTCCGAATGTCGTAACTGTACATTATTAGATATGGTGCGATCTATGATGTCTCATACCGATTTACCACTATCGTTTTGGGGTTATGCATTAGAGACAACTGCATTCACGCTAAATAGGGCACCGTCTAAATCCGTTGAGATGACACCATATGAACTGTGGTTTGGCAAGAAACCTAAGTTGTCGTTTCTTAAAGTTTGGGGTTGCGACACTTATGTCAAAAGGCTTCAGCCTGATAAGCTCAAACCCAAATCGGAGAGGTGCGTCTTCATATGATACCCTAAGGAAACAATTGGGTACACCTTCTATCACAGATCCGAAGGCAAGATCTTTGTTGCCAAGAATGGAACATTTCTAGAGGAGTTTCTCGAAAGAAGTGAGTGGGAGGAAAGTAGAACTTCATGAGGTAATTGTACCTTCTCTCAATTTGGAAAGTACCACATCAGAGAAATCCGTTCCCTTGATGCCTACACCAACTAGATAGGTAGCTAATGATGATGATCATGAAACTTCATATCAACTTACTACTGGCCCTCGTAGGTCGAACGGAGCACGTTCCACACTAGAGTGGTACGATAATCCTTTCCTGGAAGTCATTTTACAAGACCATGGCGAACCTACGAACTATGAAGAAGCTATGATGAGCCCAAATTCCGATAAATGGCTTGAGTCCATGAAATCTGAGATAGGATCCATGTATGAGAACAAAGTGTGGACTTTGGTGGACTTGCCCGATGATCGGCAAGCCATTGAGAATAAATGGATCTTCAAGAAGAAGACTAACGCTGATGGTAATGTCACTGTCTACAAAGCTCGACTTGTTGCGAACGGTTTTCAACAAGTTCAAGGGGTTGACTACGATGAGACTTTCTCACCTGTAGCGATGCTTAAGTCACTCCGAATCTTGTTAGCAATTGCCGCATTTTATGATTATGAAATTTGGCAAATGGACATCAAAATTGCATTCCTTAATGGATTACTTAAAGAAGAGTTGTATATGATGCAACCAGAAGGTTTTGTCGATCCTAAAGGTGCTAACAAAGTGTGCAAGCTCCAGCAATCCATCTGGACTGGTGCAAGCATCTCGGAGTTGGAATATATGCTTTGATGAGGTGATCAAAGCATATGGTTTTATACAGACTTTCGGTGAAGCCTGTATTTACAAGAAAGTGAGTGGGAGCTCTATAGCATTTCTGATATTATATGTAGATGCCATATTGTTGATTGGAAATTATATAGAATTTCTGGATAGCATAAAGGATACTTGAATAAGATATTTTCAATGAGAGACCTCGGTGAAGCTGCTTATATATTGGGCATCAAGATATATAGAGATAAATCAAGACGCTTAATAGGACTTTCACAAAGCACATACCTTGACAATGTTTCGAAGAAGTTCAAAATGGACCAGCCAAAGAAAGGGTTCTTGCCTGTGTTACAAGGTGTGAAGTTGAGTCAGACTCAAAGCTCGACCACTACAGAAGATAGAGAGAAAATGAAAGTCATTCCCTATGCTTTAGCCATAGCTTCTATCATGTATGCTATGTTGTGTACCAGACCTGATGTGTGCCTTGCCAGAAGTCTGGTAGGGAGGTACCAAAGTAATCTAGGAGTGGATCACTAGACAGCGGTCAAGAACATCCCGAAGTACCTGAAAAGAACCAACACTAGTACATCGAGCTCCTAAACAAACGGTTTTTAACCCCTTTCCGCGACGGCATTTGGAACCATCGCCAAGTGAGTGTGGGCAATAGGGGGGTCCTTCCCACACGACCCAGAAACCATCGGGATATGCCCTCCTGGCACACACGTTCGGCAAAATGAGGTCATGTGCGACCGGCGAGCGCTCAAATACAGAAATACATACAGTAGAGCTAAAAAATACAATTATACGACGAAATTGTTTCCGGTCGCAAGTACATCCCACACAGTCAGTCCCCGCTAAACGTTTCCGTTCATATGTACATCCCACACAGTCGCTCCAAGGAAAACGTTTCCATTCACAGTACATCACACACAATTTTTCCCGTTAAATCGCTTGCATTATTGAATATATCACACACGGTCCATGGAAGAAACCGTGTGGCAAAGGTTGTCCATCACACACAGTTTTCATGTGATAACGTTTGCACAAGGTGGCCTAACGCAAACAGTTTTTAAGAGAAAGTCGTGTGTGATTGTTCATTGATCCAACATGGTTTATTCCTAGAAACTGCGTGTGTTGCCCGAGGTCATCGCCCATGGTATTTTTTCAACAATCGTTTGCAATAGCAAAACCCAATTAGCAGGCTAATTATCCGATTATTCATAATCTATTTATTAATCTAATTGACAGTTCGTATTAAGCACACAATATATTTCATTTTCATAATTGAAATACATGAGAGTACAATATCATATAGCTTCGGCACTCAGCTACCCCATTACACAACTACACTAGGACCACGTTTCACATGCAACATCTATAACCTTTTGAAATTAGCATCATAGACGGTACATAGACAGATGTATCTCATCTGGAAAACTGCTGAAGTAGAAGGCGAATATTGAGCCTTCATTGATGCTGAAGGTCTTTGTAACTTTAGGCAAGTGCCTGTGGATGATTGACCATCCATCCTTCGTCCTCTTCAGGAACACTTCAATATTGAACCGTGGGTTTTGTATGAATACCTTCCTCGCCTCCTGACCATACATGTGGTTTGAGAGGTAATCATCAGTGAAATGCTTTGGAAAGGCCTGAAAACAAGGATGTGCATAAATATCTTCTCTATATTGGAAATGGGGCAAAGGAATAAAAAAGTCAAGGTATAATAGTTAGTACCATCCTGTAGTGAACTGATGTCTTCATTGTGCAGACAAAGATCTTGTTGTTTTTTGTCACTAATTTCTTTATCCTAACAATCTTTCTGAGTTTCTTGACTTGACTGATATTCATGGACAACTCATTTCCCCATATGCAAAAAGGGTCGAATAGTAGGTCAAAACCTCTGACAGCAGGACCTACATGTGCAAGACCAAATTGTTAAAAACCTAAATATTAGAATGGTTCCTGCAATTGCACAATAACGTGCTATTAGACAACGAACCATGCATGTGCTAACCTCGATTGTAAACCTCAGTGCTTCCCATTGTTTCCCTGCAACACATATAAGGTAGTTAGTCATCAGGTTAAGTAAGGGTTCACATGCTATCAGTAAAATACATTGATGAAAAATAATCACATTGCAGATTCATCATATTAATTGAAGCCACACGGAAAACCCATTTATCCAAACCAAGCATGATTAAGAACTAGGAAATATAGCACTTGTATATGTTTCTCATGTATTAAGTGCAGCCAAATTCGATTTATTCCTCACATGCACAGCAATACAAAATTCTACCCACGACAATTGGACATCACATTGCAGAATTGAACCAAGCAGTTAACTAAATACCACAATAAATGAACCAAACATCAACTGAGCACCACATTGCACAATATAACATACTCCTAATAAAAGATCAGACAGTTAACCAAACAGTTAACTACAGCCAATTGTAGCAATTGTATTTGTTTCTCATGTATTTACTACAGCCAAATTCAATTTATTCCTCACATGGTATACAATAACAGAATGCAGCCACAATTTTGTAAATATAAATTCGATTTATTTCTCACATGGAAGACAATACTAAATTGCAGCCTGAAGAATTGAACATCATATTTGCAGAATTGAACCAAACAATTAACTGAAGATGACAACTAATTAACAAAACAGTTAATAAGTGAGCACCACACTGCACGACCTATAGAACATATACACTAGAGCAACATATTGCATGGTAAAATTAGATAGCATAATTCACTAGAATTTGTGAAGGAAAGGCAGGAGCAGCACACGCAACGGGTAAACCGAGCATGCTTAACCGGCGTAGCTAGCAAATGGCAAGGTGCTCCTTCAAGATCTGGGGGACGGCATGAATGGCAGCCATCGCGACCTCATCCGCGCGTGCGGCCGCGATTTGCTTCTCCGCTGCCAAATGCTCCTTGAGGTCCTGGCTATACTGCGTGCACCATGGCTTAGGCCGGCGCTTATTTGGTGGAGGGGTCAATGATTTGGGTGGAAGGTGTCGCGCTCGCACCAGCGGTAGGGGCATGTGGGATGTGGAAGGAGGAGGAGGATGGGGGTTGGGTGTGGATTACCTGCCTGGATAGGCGAGGCCAAGGAGCATGAAGGAGGGTCATCGGTGAGGAGGCGGCGGCACCGCAAGCAAGGAGTGAAGGTTTCAACTTGGAAAGGAAGGTGTAAAGAGGGGAAATGTGGCTTTTGGTAAGGGGGGGCGGGGAGGTAAATATTTCCGCGGAAGCCGAAAATTTGGACTCGCTTCAGCCAAAAAACTGGCGCGCAAAGTGTCATCAGACACGGTCCCTTATTTAGAACTGTGTACGATATGTGAACATCACAAACGATTCAGATAGCTTAACCCGTGTGTGTTGAGTTTGAACGTCAAAAATTTTGGTTCGAATTTCCCAGATTATAGTGGTCATCCACGTCATTGCATAATTTGGGTACACAAAGGAGACTAACTGTGTGTGATCTACTTGATTTATAGTACTATACATCGACGGTGCTCCAAGATATTTTGTGCTGCATCTCACACGGTTGGTGATAATAAACTGTGTGCGATCTACTTGATTTATCATCTTGATCATTTGAATTACGTAATGGGGTCACAGCTACAGAGGATGGTGTTTGAATTGTTAGAACTTTTATCTGCAGTGAACATGCAACTATAGGTGTGTCGTCAAAAAAATTGGAATTATTCAGGGTTCGTTTGTACATTTTTATACATTAACTGGGTTGTCCAGACATTTTATGCACATAATTCAAATTTGAACAACATGCACATGCTCCAGTGCATATAAACTTTTTGAAAAATCAAATATGTGTCCTTGGTTGAATTCTTAGGTCCCATGCAAGAAATGGAAATGAATTTCAAACACCGTGCCACCGTCACTCGGCTGCAAACATTGAGATACCTGGTTTTTTAAATTCTAGTAAATCCAAAACTTGTCTGAAATTCATGAAACTTGGCATGCTATCATGCAGCGGCATCAACATGCCGTGGTAAAAAATTTGTCCCATTTGGGGCAGGTTTGGGTATAAGCTTCTCACAAACCAGAGCTTCTCACAACAAGCGTGATGGTTTCGGTAGGGAACGTACCACCTTTGGGGACAAAACGATATTCGTTGCCTCTTATTGCTTTCAAAAAATTTTGAGTGTCAACATAGAACAACAAGAGTGTTGTGTTCAATTTTGGAAATTTTCGGGGTTCATCTGGACATTTTTATGCATTAACCAAGTTTTCAATGCATTTATGTGCATAATTCGCATTTGAACTACATGCACATGCTCCAGTGCATATAAATTGCTTGGAAAATCAAATCTGTGTCCTTAAGTGCATGCTTAGGTCCCATGCAAGAAATGAGAATGAATTTCAAACACCAGGGCACCGTTGATTGCCGGGAAAACATTGAGATGCCTGGTTTTTAAATTCTAGTAAATCCAAAACTCATCTGAAATTCATGAAACTTGGCATGCTATCATGGAGCGGCATCAACATGCCATGGTACAAATTTTGTCCCATTTTGGGCAGGTTTGGGTATATGCTTCTCACAAACCGGAGCTTCTCACAACAAGCATGATGGTTTTCGGTAGGTAAAGTCCCACCTTTGGGGACGAAACGATATCCATTGCCTCTCATTGCTTTCAAATTTTTTTCTCGTGTCAACATAGAACAACAGGAGTGTTGTGTGAATTTTTGTGATTTTTCGGGATTCGTTTGGACATTTTAATGCATTAACTGTGTTTTCAATGCATTTATGTGTATAATTCAAATTTGGACTACATGCACATTCTCTGGTGCATGTAAATTGGTTGAAAAATCAAATATGTGTCCTTGGGCTCATACTTAGGTCCCATGCAACAAATGGGAAAGAATTTCAAACACCAGGGCACCGTTGATTGCCGGCAAAACATTGAGATGCCTGGTTTTTAAATTCTAGTAAATCCAAAACTTGTCTGAAATTCATGAAACTTGGCATGCTATCATGGAGCGGCATCAACATGCCGTGGTACAAATTTTGTCCCATTTGGGGATATGCTTCTCACAAACCGGAGCTTCTCACAACAATCATGATGGTTTTCGGTAGGGAACGTCCCACCTTTGGGACGAAACGATATCCATTGCCTCTTATTGCGGAGCGGGTGATGATCCTGGCGGTCGACAGTGGGCTAGCGGCCACAGTGGCCGACGATGGGGTGGCAGCCACGACCACCATCTCCTGCATTCGGGCCACGGTGGCGGAGCGGGTGATGGCCACCCTGGCCGGCAGTGGGGTGGTGGCCACGACGGCCGCCTCCCGCCTTCGGGCCGCGGGGGCGGAGCGGGAGATGGCCCTGGCTTTCGACGGTGGAGTGGCGGCAACGGCGGCCGACAACAGCTACCGACGGGCAGCGGTGGCGGAGCGTGTGGTGGGTGTTCCGCGCACACCCAACAGGGACGCCACGCGCACTACACTACGCCGGGGACTGCGCCGCCGGCGTGGTGTAGCCTCCCAGCTGGAGCTATCCTCTGATGATGGCGGAGTGGCTGAGCGACAACGATGGACCGGTGCCATTGGAGATTGTGGGAGAAGCAGGCGAGATAAGCTATAGGGAGGGAGGGGAAAATGCGACGCAGGACTCGCCGGTTGATACGTCTCCAACGTATCTATAAATTTTTTTGATTTCTCCATGCTATATTATCTACTGTTTTGGACTATATTGGGCTTTATTTTCCGCTTTTATATTATTTTTGGGACTAACCTATTAACTGGAGACCCAGCCCAGAATTGTTGTTTTTGCCTATTTCAGTGTTTCAGATAAATGGAATATCAAACGGAGTCCAAACGGAATAAAATATTCGGGAACGTGATTTTCTCACCGAACGTGATCCACGAGACTTGGACCCTGCTCCAAGGAACAAAAGAGGCGGTCACGAGGGTGGGGGGCGCCCCCCTAGGGCGCGCCCCCTGCCTCGTGGGCCCCTCGTTGCTCCTCCGGCATACTTCTTCCTCCTATATATACACACGTACCCCCAAACGATCAGAACAGGAGCCAAAAACCTAATTCCACCGCCGCAACTTCCTGTATCCACGAGATCCCATCTCGGGGCCTGTTCCGGAGCTCCGCCGGAAGAGGGCCGTCATCACGGAGGGCTTCTACATCATCATAGCCTCTCCGATGAAGTGTGAGTAGTTTACCTCAGACCTTCGGGTCCATAGTTAGTAGCTAGATGGCTTCTTCTCTCTCTTTGAATCTTAATACAAAGTTCCCCCCCTCTCTGGTGGAGATCTATTTGATGTAATCTTATTTTTGCGGTGTGTTTGTTGAGACCGATGAATTGTGGGTTTATGATCAAGTCTATCTATGAATAATATTTGAATCTTCTCTGAATTCTTTTATGTATGATTGGTTATCTTTGCAAGTCTCTTCGAATTATCCGTTTGGTTTGGCCAACTAGATTGGTAGTTCTTGCCATGGGAGAAGTGCTTAGCTTTGGGTTCGATCTTGCGGTGTCCTTACCCAGTGACAGAAGGGGCAGCAAGGCACGTATTGTATCGTTGCCATCGAGGATAACAAGATGGGGTTTATTTTATATTGCATGAATTTATCTCTCTACATCATGTCATCTTGCTTAAGGCGTTACTCTGTTTTTAACTTAATACTCTAGATGCATGCTGGATAGCGGTCGATGAGTGGAGTAATAGTAGTAGATGCAAAATCGTTTCGATCTACTTGTCACGGACGTAATGCCTATATACATGATCATGCCTAGATATTCTCATAACTATGCTCAATTCTGTCAATTGCTCAACAGTAATTTGTTCACCCACCGTAGAATACGTATGCTCTTGAGAGAATCCACTAGTGAAACCTATGGCCCCCGGGTCTATTCTCATCATATCAATCTCCATCACTTTAATCTTGCTTTACTTTTTACTTTGCATCTTTATACCAAAAATACCAAAAATATTATATCTATTAGATCTCACTCTCATAAGTGATCGTGAAGGGATTGACAACCCCTAATCGCGTTGGTTGCAAGTAGCTATCGCTTTGTGCAGGTATGAGGGACTTGAGCGTGTTCTCCTACTGGATTGATACCTTGGTTCTCAAAAACCGAGGGAAATACTTACGCTACTCTGCAGCATCATCCCTTCCTCTTCGGGGAAAACCAACGCAAGCTCAAGACGTAGCAAAAAGGATTTCTGGCGCCGTTGCCGGGGAGTCTATGCAAAAAGTCAACATACCAAGTACCTATCACAATCCCTATCTCCCGCATTACTTTATTTGCCATTTGCCTCTCGTTTTCCTCTCCCCCCAATTCACCCTTGTCATTTTATTCGCCCTCTCTCTCCCTGTCCTCCCTCTCCTTTCCGCTTGCCTCTTGTTTGCTCGTGTTCTAGTTTGCTTGCTTGTCGTTATGTCTGAAACTGGGGAAGTTATCGCCAATATGAGTGATAACAATATCATGGAAAATTCTGATGCTCCTCCTAAAGAACCTACCATCTTTCATACAAAAAAATTTCATGTTGGTAGTGGTAATATTATTGGAAAAGGAGTTATTCAAGATTTCTTTACTTGTGCCGGTGCTTTACCATCTATGGGTAGTTCTATCCTTCACATAACTAGTAGTCTTGCGGACGCTATTGCCATGCTTGTAGTTGAACTTGAAAGACAATTCATGCACATGCATCCTTCCATACAAAGGATTTTCTGGAATTTTCTAATATTGAG
Organism: Triticum dicoccoides; assembly: GCF_002162155.2. NCBI lineage: Eukaryota > Viridiplantae > Streptophyta > Magnoliopsida > Poales > Poaceae > Triticum > Triticum dicoccoides. The sequence continues at coordinate 165,746,573 of NC_041386.1, forward strand.
CATTCTTCTGTTAAGCGTGCCGCTACTATATTTTTGGATCATGAGTTTAGATTCATAATAAGAGAATTCAAAGAAATCTTTGCGCATTATAGGGTGGACGCTTGTCATCCTCCCATAGAAACTATCCTCTTTGATCAACAAGAAATAATGCGTTTTCAATCTCTAGATTATGTTGCTTTCAATGAAAATCTTAGAAGAAGGGTTCCTACCAATATTTTAGTTGATAGAATTTCTGAACTTAATGATGATTTGGCTATTCGAAATAATGAGCTAGGATATTCTCTTGAATATAGGCTTACAAAGTTCTGTCAAAAGAATGCTTATAATGATGAATTGATTGTGCATTACGAAGGACCAAATGAGGAACCTATACCTCCCAAGGTTGATCTTGGGGACTTTTGTCCCGTTAAATTTAGTCCTTTTGATTACTTTTGCTTGCCTCAAAGAAATCTTGCTGCCGAACGTAGAGAATATGAAATGAGTTTCAATAATCTATCTTACTATTATGTCAATACCTAGATCTATCCTCGCTTTTATGCCTAGCTAGGGGCGTTAAACGATAGCGCTTGTTGGGAGGCAACCCAATTTTATTTTTATTCCTTGCTTTTTGCTCCTGCTTAGTAATAAATAAGTTATTTAGCCTCTATTTTGGTTGTGTTTTTTGTGTTTAATTAGTGTTTGTGCCAAGTAGAACCGTTGGGAAGACTTGGGGAAAGTCTTGTTGAACTTGCTGTAAAAAACAGAAACTTTACCGCTCACGAGAACTGCTGTAATTTTTATTTTAAGAGTGATATTTAGTTAATTCTTTGTGAAGATGATTAATAGATAAATTACTCACGTCCAGCAATTTATTTTAGAATTTTTGGGGTTCCATATCTTGCGCTAGCTATAGATTACTACAGACTATTCTGTTTTTGACAGATTCTGTTTTTCGTGTGTTGTTTGCTTATTTTGATGAATCTATGGCTAGTAAAATAGTTTATAATCCATAGAGAAGTTGGAATACAGTAGGTTTAACACCAATATAAGTAAATAATGAGTTCATTACAGTACCTTGAAGTGGTCCTTTGTTTTCTTTCGCTAACGGAGCTCACGAGTTTTCTATTTTGAGTTTTGTGTTGTGAAGTTTTCAAGTTTTGGGTGAATTCTTTTGATGGATCATGGAACAAGGAGTGGCAAGAGCCTAAGCTTGGGGATGCCCATGGCACCCCCAAGATAATCCAAGGACACCAAAAAGTCAAAGCTTGGGGATGCCCCGGAAGGCATCCCCTCTTTCGTCCACTTCCATCGGTAATTTACTTGGAGCTATATTTTTATTCACCAACATGATATGTGTTTTGCTTGGAGCGTCTTGTATTATTTGTGTCTTTGTGTCTTAGTATGCCACAATCATCCTTGATGTACACGCCTTTTGAGAGAGCCATACATGAATTAAAATTTGATAGAATACTCTATGTGCTTCACTTACATCTTTTGAGCTATGTAGTTTTGCTCTATGTGCTTCACTTATATCTTTTGAGCTAAGTAGTTTTGCTCTATGTGCTTCACTTATATCTTTTGAGCTAGATAATTTTGCTCTATGTGCTTCACTTATATCTTTTGAGTGTTCTAATTTTGCTCTATGTGCTTCACTTAGATCTTTTAGAGCACGGTGGTGGATTTGTTTTAAAGAAACTATTGATATCTCATGCTTCACTTAAATTATTTTGAGAGTATCTTAATGGCATGGTAATTTGCTTAATAATAATATGCTTGGTATTCAAGATTTGTGAAACTTTCTTTTGAGTGTGTTGAATACTAAGAAAAGATTGAAGCATGATAATTGTTTTGAGATATGGAGGTGATAATATTAAAGTCATGCTAGTTGAGTAGTTGTGAATTTAAAGAATACTTGTGTTGAGGTTTGTGATTCCCGTAGCATGCACGTATGGTGAACCGTTATGTAACGAAGTCGGAGCATGATTTATTTATTGATTGTCTTCCTTATGAGTGGCGGACGGGGACGAGCGATGGTCTTTTCTTACCAATCTATCCCCCTAGGAGCATGCGCGTAATACTTTGCTTTGATAACTTCTAGATTTTTGCAATAAGTATATGAGTTCTTTATGACTAATGTTGAGTCCATGGATTATACGCACTCTCACCCTTCCACCTTTGCTAGCCTCTCTAATACCGCGCACCTTTCGCCGGTATCATACACCTACCATATACCTTCCTCAAAACAGCCACCATACCTACCTATTATGGCATTTCCATAGCCATTCCGAGATATATTGCCATGCAACTTTCCACTATCTAGTTCATCATGACACATTCATCATTGTCATATTGCTTAGCATGATCATGTAGTTGACATAGTATTTGTGGCAAAGCCACCGTTCATAATTTCTTCATACTTGTCACTCTTGATTCATTGCATATCCCGGTACACCGCCGGAGGCATCCATATAGAGTCATACTTTGGTTTAGAATCGAGTTGTAATCATTTAGTTGTAAATAAATAAAAGTGTCATGATCATCATTCAATAGAGCATTGTCCCAATAAAAAAAGAGAAAGTCCAAAGAAAAAAAGAAGGCCCCAAAAAAATAAAAAATAAAAAGGGGCAATGCTACTATCTTTTTCCACACTTGTGCTTCAAAGTAGCACCATGATATAGCAAGTCTCATATATTGTGCTTCAAAGTAGCACCATGATCTTCATATAGAGAGTCTCATATGTTGTCACTTTCATATACTAGTGGGAATTTTACATTATAGAACTTGGCTTGTATATTCCAATAATGGGCTTCCTCAAATTGTCCTAGGTCTTCGTGAGCAAGCAAGTTGGATGCACACCCACTAGTTTCTTTTGTCGAGCTTTCATACATTTATAGCTCTAGTGCATCCGTTGCATGGCAATCCCTACTTACTCACATTGATATCTATTGATGGGCATCTCCATAGCCCGTTGATACGCCTAGTTGATGTGAGACTATCTTCCCCTCCTTTTTGTCTTCTCCACAACCACCATTCTATTCCACCTATAGTGTTATATCCATGGCTCACGCTCATGTATTGCGTGAAGATTGAAAAAGTTTTGAAAAAGTTAGAGTATGAAACAATTGCTTGGCTTGTCATCGGGGTTGTGCATTATTTGAATACGTTGTGTGGTGAAGAAGGAGCATAACCAGACTATATGATTTTGTAGGGATAACTTTCTTTGGCCATGTTATTTTGAGAAGACATAATTGCTTTATTAGTATGCTTGAAGTATTATTATTTTTTATGTCAATATAAGCTTTTGTCTTGAATCTTTCTAATTTGACTATTCATACCACAATTAAGAAGATTTGCATTGAAATTATGCCAAGTAGCACTCCGCATCAAAAATTCTCTTTTTATCATTTACCTACTCGAGGACGAGCAGGAATTAAACTTGGGGATGCCTCATACGTCTCCAACATATCTATAATTTTTTTTGATTGCTCCATGCTATATTATCTACTATTTTGGACTATATTGGGCTTTATTTTCCACTTTTACATTATTTTTGGGACTAACCTATTAACCGGAGGCCCAACCCAGAATTGTTGTTTTTTGCCTATTTCAGTGTTTTAGATAAACGGAATATCAAACGGAGTCCAAACGGAACAATATCTTCGGGAACGTGATTTTCTCACCGAACGTGATCCAGGAGACTTGGACCCTGCTCCAAGGAACAAAAGAGGCGGTCACAAAGGTGGGGCGCCCTCCTTAGGGTGCGCCCCCCTACATCGTGGGCCCCTCGTTGCTCCTCCAGCGTACTTCTTCCTCCTACATATACACATGTACCCCCAAACGATCAGAACAGGAGCCAAAAACCTAATTCCACCGCCGCAACTTTCTGTATCCACGAGATCCCATCTCGGGGCCTGTTCCGGAGCTCCGCCGGAAGATGGCCGTCATCACGGAGGGCTTCTACATCATCATAGCCTCTCCGATGAAGTGTGAGTAGTTTACCTCAGACCTTCGGGTCCATAGTTAGTAGCTAGATGGCTTATTCTCTCTCTTTGAATCTCAATACAAAGTTCTCCCCCTCTCTTGTGGAGATCTATTCGATGTAATCTTCTTTTTGCGGTGTGTTTGTTGAGACCGATGAATTGTGGGTTTATGATCAAGTCTATCTATGAATAATATTTGAATCTTCTCTGAATTCTTTTATGTATGATTGGTTATCTTTGCAAGTCTCTTCGAATTATCCGTTTGGTTTGGCCAACTAGATTGGTAGTTCTTGCCATGGGAGAAGTGCTTAGCTTTGGGTTAGATCTTGCGGTGTCCTTACCCAGTGACAGAAGGGGCAGCATGGCACGTATTGTATCGTTGCCATCGAGGATAACAAGATGGGGTTTATTTCATATTGCATGAATTTATCTCTCTACATCATGTCATCTTGCTTAAGGCGTTACTCTGTTTTTAACTTAATACTCTAGATGCATGCTGGATAGCGGTCGATGAGTGGAGTAATAGTAGTAGATGCAGAATCATTTCGATCTACTTGTCACGGACGTGACGCCTATATACATGATCAAGCCTAGATATTCTCATAACTCTGCTCAATTCTGTCAATTGCTCAACAGTAATTTGTTCACCCACCGTAGAATACTTATGCTCTTGAGAGAAGCCACTAGTGAAACCTATGGCCCCCGGGTCTATTCTCATCATATCAATCTCCATCACTTTAATCTTGCTTTACTTTTTACTTTGCTTTTACTTTTTACTTTGCATCTTTATACCAAAAATACCAAAAATATTATATCTATCAGATCTCACTCTCGTAAGTGACCGTGAAGGGATTGACAACCCCTAATCGCGTTGGTTGCGAGTAGATATCGCTTTGTGCAGGTACGAGGGACTTGAGCATGGGCTCCTACTAGATTGATACCTTGGTTTTCAAAAACTGAGGGAAATACTTACGCTACTCTGCTGCATCATCCCTTCCTCTTCGGGGAAAACCAACGCAAGCTCAAGATGTAGCACCGGTCATGAGGGTTTTTATAGCAGGTCGGCAAGCATTGGGATTTTGGGGGATTTCACCAAGTCGGGCGGGAAGCTTGCGCGGGAACCTGCGAGGTTGCATGGGAATGGGCTCATCGATGATTCATTGGCGCCACCGTTTTGCCAACAGAATGCCCCCGCGTGCTGTGCAAGCTTGCGCTGTAAGCCATCTGCGGCAGCGGGGTGACAAGACGTGCGACAGGAGGATGGGAGGACACGTACACATACAATTAATAAAAAATGTTTGCGATTTAATTACCTACTATACACCCGTCCTGGTTATAAGTAGGATTTAACTAATAAAATACGAATGCATGTCGCCATAGATTATATCGTTGGACGTATTTGAACATAGTTTCCAGCTATACAATTTTCGTAACATGCATTAACAATTTTTTGGTTAAATTTAAGGTTATACACCAGCAAGCGTTTGCCCACAACACACACGGCTTATTCCATCACCAACAACTCTGATGGATCAACTGTCTGCCACGTATCGCACACGCAACTCTAATCTGATTCGTGCTTGATGTCTCCGACATCGCTCGCACAGTTCGTCTTATTTGCCAAGTATCACTGTGCCGTCCTCTGCTCGCGTCCCTCGGCAAGCTCTGCTCGCTGTTAGGCGCCACAGCGTGCTGTGCTCGCCGTTAGGCGTCGCAGCGTGTTGTGCTCGCTGTTAGGCGCCACGACGCGCTCTGTCGCATCCGTTGGCGCGCTCTGCTCGCGTCTGTCGGCGCGCTCGGCTTGTGGACAACTTTTCCTTGAGGCAACCATGGAGCGCTCTGCTCGCGTCCCTCCGCGCGCGCTCTGCCAGCGGTTGGGCGTGTGCATGAACACATCAGAGCCCCCATATGCATGTGGTTGGGCCGCGCGTGTTGCATTTGATGCAGTTACGTGTGGCACGATGGAGTTACACGCTGTAAATTAGAACTGCCACCAGGGCCTGCAGATATTCCTGGCCGCCCGGCTTCCCCTTTAATTCTCGCGGCCATTATAACCTTAGTCTCTTCAACCTTTCGATCACGCCCCACAACACAACAAGCACACCCACCACGACACATGGAGAGGGGATGTCCGGCGGCGCTCCAATGGAGTTCGGCGAGCATAGAGTGGAGACCCACGCGAGGGAGACGGATCTCACGGTGGTGTACACCATCGACCCAGCCATGGTGGACGACTACATCAACAGCGTTGAGCAGTTGCTTGCTGGAGACAAGTATAAGGTGGTCGGCATCAACCTTCAGTACACCGCCGGTCATCCCAGCATAGATCAGAAGGTTGCCGTCGCCCAGTTGTGCGTGCGCCATCATGTCCTCATCTACCACTACTGCATGGCCACATAGCCTTGCGACCGTTTCAACAGGTTTGGTCAACAGCACCGACTACAAGTTCGCCACGGTGGAAAACCAAAGACGATGTAAAAGCACTCAGTGTTACGGGCTTGGCCTACAAGAACCTTGTCGAAATCCGTGACCACTACAGGGTCTGGGGCAGCACGAAGCAGGACTCCCTGGTCGAACTCGCCCCGGACATCATCGACCCCTACTACGAAAACATGAAGCAGGATGCCCAGAGAACAAGTCACGTATCCCGGCACAAGGCCTGGATGCGGCAACTGGATGAACCTTACCTCAGGTTCGCGGCCAAGAGCATGTACACATGCTACGAGATGCATAGGCGGATCGTTGACATGAGGAAGTGGCTCGTTACCCAAATCGACGAGCCCGGATCTAGCCACAAGCAGAGCAAGCATCACAAGAAGTAGATGATGATCACATGATCGTTTAGGCTAGTTAATCATGCATGTAATATATAGTTTACTTTATTGGTGTGTGTGGAAATGTCATGTGTGTAGTAGCCACCTATGTAATTATGCATGTAATAGTTTACTTTGGTGTGTGCAAATGCCATGGTTATAGTAGCCACCTATGTAAGTAGATATTTAATTTGGTTATGCAAGCATGTCCTTATAAGTTTGTGTGTGTATATATATATATATATATTGTTGTTCTGTATGCAATCCCATCGCACAACCCACATGTCTTATTAGCAGCAACTGTCTGTGTTATTATCGGTCTTCACACACATTTCTGATTATAGACATGTTTGCCGCGTATCACACACATCTTGTTAAGTTCAACCGTTTCTGTTCTCATGTCTCAACGCAAACAGTTCATCTGAGTGAACCGCATGCCGTATATCGCACACACCTTTGATCTAGCTCACCGCTTCTTTTGTGTTGCCTAATCACAAACAGTTCATCCGAGTGAACCGTATGTTGTGTATCGTACACGCCTTCATCTGGCTGCCCGTTTCTTTTGTTCCTCCTCATCGCAAACAGTTCATTGAACTAAATCGTATGCCCTTCATCGCACACGCAAATAAAACCAGAACCGTGTTTGATGCATCTATCATCGCAAACGTTTTATACATTTCTGACAATTTCCATACAGTACCGTTTGTGATTATTGCATCGAACATAGTTTCTCAAAGGGTCTCTGATCATAGTGTTGCGTTAGCAGCATCCTGTAGTAGTGCAAGGATATGTTTCTTGTTTATGGAGGTGACAAAGATCTTGTCGTAAATGGTTACATTGATGCTAGCTTTGACATTGATCTGGATGACTCTAAGTCACAAATCGAATACGTATTTATATTGAATGGTGGAGCTGTCAGTTGGTGCAGTTCCAAGCAGAGTGTCGTGGTGAGATCTACATGTGAAGCGGAGTACATAGCTGCTTCAGAAGCAGCAAATGAAGGAGTCTGGATAAAGGAGTTCATATCCGATCTAGGTGTAATACCTAGTGCATCTGGTCCAATGAAAATCTTTTATGACAATACTGGAGCAATTGTTTTGGCAAAGGAGTCCATATTTCACAAGAGAACCAAACACATCGAGAGACGCTTCAACTCCATTCGTGAACAACTCAAGGAGGGAGACATAGAAATTTGCAAGATATATACGGATTTGAATGTAGCAGACCCGTTGACTAAGCCTCTTCCACGAGCAAAACATGATCAACACCAAGACTCCATGGGTGTTAGATTCATCACAATGTAATCTAGATTATTGACTCTAGTTCAAGTGGGAGACTGAAAGAAATATGCCCTGGAGGCAATAACAAAGTTGTTATTTAATATTTCCTTATTCATGATAAAGGTTTATTATTCATGCTAGAATTGTATTGATCGGAAACCTAAATACATGTGTGAATACATAAAAAAACATCGTGTCCCTAGTGAGCCCCTACTTTACTAGCTTGTTAATCAAAGATGGTTAAGGTTTACTAACCATGGACATGAGTTGTCATTTGATAACGGGATCACATCATTACGAGAATGATGTGTTGGACAAGACCCATCTGTTAGCTTAGCATAATGATCGTTCAGTTTTATTGCTATTGCTTTCTTCATGTCAAATACATATTCCTTTGACTATGAGATTATGCAACTCCCGGATACCGAAGGAATGCCTTGTGTGCTATCAAATGTCACAACGTAACTTGGTGATTATAAAGATGCTCTACAGGTATCTCCGAAGGTGTTTGTTGAGCTGGCATAGATCGAGATTAGGATTTGTCACTCCGAGTTTTGGAGAGGTATCTCTGGGCCCTCTCGGTAATACACATCACAAGCTTGCAAGCAAACGACTAAGGAGTTAGTCACGGGGTGATGTATTATGAAACGAGTAAAGAGACTTGCTGGTAATAAGATTAAACTAGGTATGAAGATACCGACGATCGAATCTCGGGCAAGTAACATACCGACGGACAAAGGGAATTACGTATGTTGTCATTACGGTTCGACCGATAAAGATCTTCATAGAATATGTAGGAGCCAATATGGGCATCCATGTTCCGCTATTGGTTATTGACCGGAGAAGTGCCTCGGTCATGTCTACATAGTTCTCGAACCCATAGGGTTCGCATGCTTAACGATGATGATATAGTATTATACGAGTTATGCGATTTGGTGACCGAATATTGTTTGGAGTCCTGGATGAGATCACGAACATGACGAGGAGTCTTGAAATGTTCAAGAGGTAAAGATTGATATATAGGACGATGGTATTCAGACACCGGAAGTGTTTCGGGGGTTACCGGGCACTTATCGATTCACCGGAAGGGATTCCGGGCACCCTCGTGAAAAGATACGTGCCTTATGGGCCAAGAGGGGAAACACACAAGCCAAAAGGGGATGGTGCACCCCCATATAGGTCGGCCTAGGAGGAGAAGGAGAGAGGGGAAGGGAAAGGAAAGAATGGAATAGGATTCCCCCTTCCTTCTCTCTCCCCCCTCTTCCCTTTCCCCTCCGACAAACATGGCAGGGTGTAACATCCCAAAATTCTAAATTTTGGAATGTTATAATAAATAGATAGATTTGATTGATTGTTTGATTGATTGTGTGAAATTGAGTGAAATTTGAAACCTTTTTGAAAGTTAAATGAGAGGGAATAAAAGGACTTTCCCAAACTTTCATTTTGCATTCGTGATCTCCGTGAATTCAAATTCTTTTCACCACGAAACCCTGGAGAGAAGATGACATGACTTCTTCCATTTATTTAAATGACAAGGGGTGTTGAAAATATTTGAATTTCATTTGGAAAATATTTCCAATTCTGAAACTTTATGCAACTCAATAATTTTCACAAGAGGAGATAAAATGACTTCTTCAAATTATATGAAATATGAGTTGGGAGTTTCAAAGGATCAAATTCCAAGTCTTTTGGAATTATTTTTCAATTTGGAGTTATTTGGATTTTATTCAAATTATTTTTCTCCAGAAATAAAATATAAAGAAAATAGGGTAACATGATTCCCTACAACAGAAAATTGGAGAGAAATAAATTTTAAATCATTTTGATATTTTTAAAATGTTTTTATTGGATTTTATTAAACCAGCAGCACTCTTTGAATTATCTGAAATTGTGTGGATTTTATTTGGCAATTTAAAAATGTTCATGTCGTAGAAAAAAAATTTCTGAAAATTTTGATATATAATATGCCTATATAAAGTTTTATTTTATTTTCATTTTTCAGTTTATCGCATTCTGTTAAAAAAAACTGCGCGCGCGCCTGAAACTAACTGTCGCCTACATGCACAGTATAGTACTTCTGGTGCCCCATTTTTTTTTCTTAAATAGGCTAGGCCCAGCCAGTCTTTTTTTTTCTTAGGCAGAATTTTGTAAAAAGAAAAAACTGCACCGCGCGGCCGGCCGAAGGCCTTTAGGCCCATCGCCTCTTTTCTTCTCTGTTTCGTATATTTTCGTCTACGTTTAGTCCCACATTGCCTAGCCTTTGACCCCTAAGCCTCTTTTCTATCAATAAATATAACCCACAGAGCCTCCAAAAACCATCTGATTCGGGTTAAATCAATATTTTAGTTTGACTAGATTCATTTAAGAAAAATATATTTCTCCTCTCCGGTGCGACTTCTGAAAATTGTCTCCTCTCTCCAAAGTTATCTTTTCTCTGCCTTATAAAAGTATCTTTCTTTGTTTTTTTTTCTTCTTATACCTCCATAGTTTATTATTTTTAGACTAATATGATAAAATAATTAGATTATCAATTAGTCTACGTATTTATACATTAGACTCTAGTCCGTAGCTATTTTTTCTTCCGTAAAACAGCTTGGCCCTGATTTTTCAAATAGCCATAACTTTTTATTCGTTTATCCAAATCCAACGAAACCAACGCCTACTTCTTCATTATGATCCCCTCTATCCAGTAACCCAAACATGTTTTTGAAATTTTCAAATTTCGAAATTTGTTTAGATTCATATTCAAATTTATTTTGATCATAACTTGAGTTCCGTAGCTCCGTTTGAGTTGATTCTTTTTGCAAATCGAAGCTCTTGACCTAAATTTTCTGATAAGGCCAAATTCATATAATTTTGGTACTGTTAGAAATTGTTTTATGTTGCAAGAATTATTTGCTTGGTTTTGATGTTTTCCGAATCGTTTTCTTTGATTTTTCTGATCTTTTGAGTGATTGCTTATGTGTGGTTACTATTGCTTGCTTACGATAGATTGACCGGAGTGTGACGAGTAGAGCTATCAAGATTTTTGAGTGCGAATCATCTTCATCAACATTGCAGGCAAGTTCACACTTTGACCATATCCCTTTCATACCCAGTTTTTATGCATTAGTTTCACCCTCAAACATTGCATGAGTAGGATTGATAACATGTGGGTATTGGGAAGTAGTTGATGAGGTAGGAACCTATTGCCCTGCATTCAAACCTTGGGAGTTACTATTACGTTATGCTTACATTGCCATGCTATGTTCATAGACGTGGATTGGGTTTTGAGAGTATTCATGACAGATGTGAGATTGTTAATTAATGGTTTACTTAAGGTGGCAACTTAAACACACATCTGGGTGAATTGAGGCACCTGGTTATTCTAGGATTGCCTGTCTAGGCACCTGGGTAGATCAGGATTGCCTGTTTTTTTTATGGACCGCCACCCAGGCTCAAAGGGATCATGAGATTATTCATACTAGAAACTTCCGTGTGCAGCCACAAGCTATTATGGGATCTAGCATAGTTGACTAAGTTGTGCGAACTCTTACAGTGGTAGACTAGCAGATGTAGGGGATGTAGGTGGTACGGTCTACCCGATCGTAAGGTGCTAGCGCTTCTGAAAGACTATGTCTCGGTCATCCGTTTCTCAAACACCATGTAGTGCGAGAAATCCAACGGAGGCGATCGAGTCTTGTGGGGAAAAGTGCGCAAACCTCTGCAGAGTGTATAAACTAATCATGATTAGCCGTGTCCCCGGTTATGGACATCTTGAGTATCTAGTTCTTGGATTATTCTGTTGATCTCATCATGTTACTTTAAATGAATATTGTTGGGTTTTAATGATGTTACTTAATTGGGATTGAGAATGCTGTCAACCATTCTCAATGTTCAACAACCACCATGATATTTAAATAAAATTTATTCCTTTGTAGTAGGGAAAAATTGGCTTTTCGCAAAAACCTTATAACCATAGAGCTTTTCCACCAGCCAAATATGCATGTAGTGATAGCATTTATTCATCATTCTCTATGGTGTGAATTTGCCAGTACATTCAATGTACTGACCCTTTATGGCTGCAACGTCTCATGTTGCAGGATTATCTTACGACAAGTAAGTGATACGTTAGGGTTACGATTTCTACGCTCAACTTTGCCGTTGGTGTTGATGGGAATCCATAACCTTGTTACTTCCGCTATTTTGGATTGAGGTAATAGTATTTACATTATTTTTTTACATGTGATTTACCTCTGTTATAAATCCTCAAGTACTGTGTGTGTCAGCATACCGATCCAGGGATGACACTTAAGCACAGAGACTTGATCCATTCGGGTCGGGTCGCTACACAGGGGGCACAGCCAAGGGGAGGACCCCAAGTAGGATTACATCTGGGCTATTCTGTTACGCGTAACAGAATATTATTCTATTACCCTACTTGAACTGATGAATTCAAGTGGTTGAACTGATGAAATTTGAGCGGTTGAACTCATGCTTTCTGTTGCTATTAAAATCGTCTTCTTTAGTTCAAATTTTTTTTCAATTTTTTTGTCGAAACGGGGCGTGTAATATATCGTTGGAAAGCTCTTGACATCCACATTACAATATTATAATTTGTTTTTGCAAAAAAATTATGATTTAAAAGCAGCTTTGAAAAAATCGTTTTTTTCAAAACCGAAAACGTGAATCATATTTTGGACTTGATTTTCAAATGGTTTGTCGGAATTAAGCAAATGAGATGGCATTGGAAAGCTTGTGAAAATCCGCATCTTCCATATATATACTATTTTTTAAATTCTATATGATCTAAAAGTAATTTGAAAAACGGTGAAATTCTGGGTGAAATGTATTTTCACTGTTTTTTGCAAATGGTTTGTCGGATTGAAGCAAATGATACGACGTTGGAAAGCTATGGAAAATGCGCAAGTTTTGCGTATAGAAAGTTTTTGCTAATTCCTTATGGTTTAAATACGAATTCAAATAGGGTTAAAATTGGTTTTGAACGCGATTTTTTTAAAAGTTTGTCGAAACGGGGCAAATAATATACCGTTGGATAGCTATCGTAAATGCGAAACTTAGTCATTTTGGACGTTTTCTCTACTTTGCAACCATTTAAGAGTAATTTTGAATACGGCATGACGGATCCTGTTGTTTTCTCGTCTGAAAAACAGAGTAGTCGTACTGATATATGTGTATGTTTGTAGTGAGTTAGTTTTTGTAGAGTAATTTTGAATGGTTCCGAAAAAGGGTACTTGTACTGATGCTTGCATGGGTTTGTACTAAGCATGTTTTCACTAACTAGATTTTGCTCTGTTTTTTGGGTAATATTTTTCTCGTAAATTTTCAACGGTTTACTGTATTCTAGCCCTGAACTTGCATGGTTTATATTGTTGAACTGAATGTTATTGTATTGTCGGCCCTGTACTTGCATGGTTTATATCATCGAACTGAATGATATTTTTTTTCAAAAAGAAAATGTCTTTTAATTCTTTTTTTGAACTAAACATTTTTTTAAACAATGTTCTGGACTTCTCTTATTTTATGACTTATAATTTTACCATTTGAATTGCATGGGGTTTCTTTTATTCGAGCTTTTTTCTGAAACTTATCTAGGACGGCGTGTTGAACTTAGTATATTTTTTCATAGAGTAATTTTGAAAGGTTACAAAAAAAGAGTACTTGAACGGATGTCCATATGGATTTGTACTGGGCGTGTTTTTATAGGCTAGACTTTACTCTGTTTTTTCTGTATGGTTTTCCTCGTAACTTTTCATCAGTTTATTGTATCATAGTCCCGAACTTGCATGGTTTATATCGTTGAACTGAATGACATTTTTTAAAGAAAATGTTTTGTGTGTTTTTTTAACTAACATTTTTTCAACGATGTTCTGGACTTCCCTCATTTTACAACTTCAACTTTTATCATTTGAATTTTCGTGGGGTTTCTTTTAATTGAGCTTTTTTCCCAAACTTATCTAGTACGTCGTGTTGAACTTAGTATTTTTCATAGAGTAATTTCGAAAGGTTCTAGAAAAAAAGTACTTGAACGGATGTCTGTATGGATTTGTACCGAGCGTGTTTTCACAGACTAGACTTTACTCTGTTTTTTCGGTATGGTTTTCCTCGTAACTTTTCAATGATTTATTGTATCATAGTCCCGAACTTGCATGCTTTATATCATTGAACTAAATGATATTCTTTCAGATATAAATTTTTTGTGTGTTTATTTTTTAACTCATTTTTTTGCAATTATGTTTTGGACTTCTCACATGAAATGTTTATGCCAAGTAACTTCAAACAAAACAGAAGTGGAGCTTCATTTACAAGAACAGAACAGATCATATGCTAGTTTAGATCCATACAAGATTTTCTCAAATGCTTATTAAGGCTTAACACACAACACCTTTTGTGCTATAGGAAGAACACGTAAACAGAGGAAATTGGACATAGAATCGTTAAGTAGGTGTACTAAAAAGCACACAAAACATGTACTGAAAAAGAACACAACTCCTTAGCGTTTGCATCGACCTCCTATGGCAGAGGTGAACGGTCTGATCGCTGCGTCGTCGCATGGCCTCGTTTGTCGGAGGTGAACGGCTTATGGTGGTAAGGGTGAACGGCTTGAGCGCTGCATCGTCGAATGGCCTCGTGTCGAGGCAGTGAACGACCTGGGCCGTGAAGGTTCAAGTAGGGGGTGTTGAGAGGCTGTGTGGGACTAATACTACAGTGTCAGAATCAGTTCTGTAGATGCTCTCCATGCACACCTACTCAACTGCTCCATGCCATCGTCCCGCTGCGCATAAGTACACTTGCCACCTGCTCGTTGTCATTGGATGTACCTTGCACACACACAACAGCCACCAATTAGCATGCACTTTTTAAGTTTTTAAGTTACCCTAGTTGAACTTCTAGCGTTTTCTTTCTTTTACTAATTTTGATTTGTCCAATATCATCTCTGTCTCGTAGTTTCCCATCCATCTCACTGTGTTCGAACTTTTGGCAATCTGGAACATGAACTATCTATGAAAACACATGCTCCAGTATAATCTAAGACGCCAATTCAAGCAAAACAATCAGTACTACTCACATCTATTAACAACGGCTTGAGATGCTCATGTAGAGGCTAGTGCAAGCTAATAGTACTAGGAATCTAGCATGGTTGGAACAAACAAGATGAACAAATGATTTAACGGCACAGCACTACATACACAGGCATGAATAGGAACAACACTATGTACTTGGAGACCAGCCACAACAGCAAGCGACACATGCGACTACGCCAAACTTAACCACGGTGAGGCGGCCACCAGCAGCAGACCATCATCGAAGCCCTTATTGAACGGACACATGCGACGAACACCTGCATTTTGTTTTCCTTTTGTTTACTGAAACTCGTGTTCTAGCCAAGCCAAAGGAGGATTTAAACAAGGTTGCTGCACATATAATGAATGGAACAACTGCACCATATTCATTCATCTGTAGCAGCTTTTGTTTGATATCAATCAGAACAAGGAGAGAAAATCAACACGTACTCTTCTACTTTGATGGAGAGGGGGCTATACCGAAGAACTTTCGACAAAATGCAGATACTTGTAACTGATAATTTTTCTGAAAGAAATGGGTATTAGCACTGTAAACTTTCGAATTTCTGAAAATGATTAATCTTCAGCTAACCGCTCAATGACAAGTGAACTTACAGGGGTAGGCACCATCTGATTCAGGCGTTTGCCAACTTCACCATCTATTTATTGAGAATCGTCAACAAGATCGACTGCCATGTCCGCTCCATATGGATATACTCCTGGGCTTCAACTTGAACTGAATTTTTATTTGAGATTTTACTTGAACTTTCTTTATTTTTCTCCTGCTGTTCGGAGCTACGGTAGAATTGATCAGACAGTACATGGAACTGAAAATACAGAGAAAACTAATTAGTTGGACGATACCTCTCTTTTCATTCACTTATGTTATACTTATCGTACCCATTAGTAAAGCGCTCCAGTAAGTGAAACAAATGGCAAAAAAAGCTTGTTGTCGTTTACATGGTTCGAACTTTTTAGCTTTCAAGAACCTTGGCCACTTTCAAACATGCAGTTTCTAAGACCGTCACCAGTTCAGTTTAAGTCCACCTTGAGTACTTTTTCTTTGAGTTGATCTCTTGTAGGTTGACTAGTCCAGCGAGGAGAAGCAGTGGGAGGCGTGCCACAGAAAAGCCACGACCTGCACCAAAAAGTAAGCTCAATAGTCACTATGATCATCCAATCCAACAGTACAACTGAATATATAATGCTTCAACACACACAGAACGCACACACTTATGTTCAGAGAACCAACCTATTTAAGTTTAGAGAATAAATGCATTTAAGCTTAAAGAACAAATGTGTTTAGGTCCAGGGAACAAAACAATCATCAGTGTGTTTTTCTGTGTAGGAATAATCGCAGAAGCAATATAGTTAGACTGAAACTCTAGGAATTCTAGAACTTCCGAAAAAATGTCCAGGCGGAGGTTATGTTGCCACTAGTTAGTAAAATCAATGGAGGATGAACACAGGACACGCACCATACCGGGATGGCGACGAGGAAGCTGTCGAGCTTAACATATCCTTTCCTTCTCTCTACAAGGTCTTTGAACCTCGTACATGGGCGGGGTTGTACTGCACGCAAGGTGGTGGGGGTTGGCGGCTCTGCGTAGTCTGGAGCGAGCTTGGCACAGGGAGGAGGCGCTCACCATGGCTAGGAGAATCCAGGAGGAAGAAGATTGGGCGGCGGCACGATGGGGCAGGTAAATTAACTGGGACACCTAGGTGCCCGGGCACCTTGATTGTTTTAGGTATGTACAGCCGCACAATGAATGTTTGATTTGTTCCTAGTTATTCTTCATGCAAGACTTTCCATGTTTACATTTTATTTTCGTTTTTAACTATTAGGCATGCAAGACTTGCCATACAATAAATCATAATCATATTTTATTTTCTTCTAAACTACTATGGGTATCTAATACGCGTATTTTTGTTTCCTAACTATCTAATACGGGTATCTAATACTTACTGATAAAATTATGTGCATACGCGGGTATATATACCCAGTAAATTTTTCTCTGAACTATTACGTTCTATTTTTTAACTATCTAATATGAGTATCTAATACCTATTAACGAAATTATGTACATATCAGATACGTATATACCCAATAATTTATGTAAATATATGGGTATTTAATACCTACTAACGATACCACAAAAAATACCTACTAACGATATTATGTACAAATACGAGTATCTAATACCTACTCATGTAATTGCGTACATATGCGGGTACGTATATACCCAATAATTTATTTTTAAAACTATTTATGTTTTATTTTATTTTCTAACTATCTAATATGGGTATGCAATACCTACTACCAAAATTATGTGCATTCTCAGGGTGCGTATATATCCAATGAAATCTTGCGTCATACGTACCCATTCCTAATTTGATCTGTTATACAAGGACAGAATACATGCTATATAAGAAAGTAATAAATGTCGACTTACATATTCATACTCTGCCTTTTTATCACGCGACATGCATGCATGGGACGGTCCACGAATTAAAGCCTGCCAAATTAACTAGCAATTGGTGCATTTTTATTGGTTTCCAAATTAATCGTTGAACATGATCCAACGATGAAGAGGCAAGGTGCCCATATATATATATAGGATAGCACTATTCTAATCATGGTATTAGAATAGTTATTTGGATCACACCCCGCCTATATAGGGCCCGATGAGGATTTCTTGAACCCACTAAAAAAGCTCGAGCCTACCCCCGATCCTCTCGGCCTCCCACCTCCCTCGACTGATGCGCACCACCCGTCCCAGATTGACTCGCCGCCCGCCCCGCCCGCACCCCGCCCCAACTGACGCCGCCGCCACCGCGCCGCTTGCACTCCGCCCCAACCTGCCCCACCGCAACCGGCGCCATCGCCCCCACGCTGCCCCAACCGGCGCCGCTGGGACCTAGCACCCCCGCATGCCGCCATTCACCTCCCTCGCGGCCACCTCCACTCCTCCCCAACGGCTGGCGCGTGACCCTCCTCCTCCACGGCCGGCGAGCTTCCTCCACCCTCTGATCCAGCTGCCGCAGGGCCCCGGGATCCCCGTGTGTTGTCGCTGGGCCATGGATCCCCGGGCGCCGCCGCAGCGTCCTGGATTCCGAGTGTCATCGCCGGTCCCTGGATTCCATCCGCTGCCGCTCATCCAGCGCCATGCGGAGGCTCCTCATCCCGAGCTCTACGCGGTCCCGGACTCCGACCACCATCCACTGGCATCATTGGATCTCGGAGGTGCCTCCTCCTCCTCCCCCTTGTGCTTCACAACCGCCGGCAACCTACCTCACACGTCGGGTCGAGACTCCTCCCGCGCAGTGCTGAGCACAACCGTGAATAAAAATCACCCTCTCCATTTCCTCATTCCGCGTACAGTGATGGTACTATTCTATTTTTGAAGAATCACTGCATTTTGATTGATTTATGTTATAGTGTGTGTTCTGAAGTTCATGTTCTCAATATCGTGAAATTCAAAATACTGTAACTGAGAAAAGTTCAGAAAAATACTTCTGGTTTCTGGAAGTTCATACATTCTGTTCGTGGAAAAAATCGTGTAGTGCTTCAAAATGAGGTTCTCTGGTTCGTAAATCATGATCAGAGGAGAGGGAAAAAATAGTGGAATAAGACTTGTGTGAGATGAACAACGTTTGACAATACAACTTTGTTGTTTCTTATTTTCTTATCAATGAGGTTTTGTCAAACTTTGAACAGAGGATTAGGTAGTTTTGGCTCTTTCCCTGTTGGTATGTTTCTCTACCAAAAAAATGCTACACACTTGTGTGTCTAAGTTGAGCACGCATGTTAATTCCTGCGAAGGGAACCGTTGTTGCTGTGATGGTATACTATGAAGAAAATGTTAAAGCATGGTGCAAACTCCATATATTTACTCCTAACTAGAAACCTCATAACACATACTGTTGGTTAATGGTTTCATACTTTCATGTGCGTATACTTGTGCTCAAAATATTTTCTTTATAAATGCAAAAAATATTTCGTGCACGCATTGAAAAAAGATATGATCTTTCTTGTTCTACATGAAATCTTTCTTGTTCTACACTATACTATTGTACGTTTCTTCAGGACAGCAGGCTTGTATTGTTGTAGGTGACTTGTATAGTTGTATATACCCATACGATGTGCTTATAACATTTTCCCCGATACTAAAATCAACAAACCTCCCGACGCCGACGGGACGCGACTCGCAGCCACAACTCCATCCGCTGCTACCAAAGCACCTCCACCAGCGTAATGCTTGCATGCGCGTACTAGCACATAGTGTTGTGTGTGCTACGAATTGGTGTTGCACTGTGCATGTATGTTCTCGTGTAAATTTTTGCTTTTCAAAATCACATGAAGTTCATGTTTCAGAAAATTCTAAGTTCGGAGGTATCACATACGGAAACATTTCATCCAAAAAAAGAAGCACCTAGGCGATTTCATCAAGAACAAAAAATGCATAAAAGGTGTCCAAATGAAAAATCAAAAAGTTCCCAAAAGATACAACATATTAAATCCTTATAAAGTAGAAAAATTCTTAATTCTGTTTAGCAAGTTTAACTCCTTTTTAAAAATGGACTTTTCTTTTTCTAAGAAGTTCACATTTAGAAAAATAGGCAGTTTAAAAATCAATAAATAAATGGATTTTCCCTCCTTTTTAAAAAAACCTCAATTTCAAAATTAACTAACAACGAAGTTCAAATGTTTATAAAAAGGGGAATGTAAAAAATGGATCCATTTTATTTCCCTTGTTTCTAAAAATAAATACACAGAAGTTCCAAATAAAAAAGTTGAGAAGTTCCCATACTACATAATGTGTGTTTTCATATGACAAAAAAAAGAATAAAAAGGTTAAGTCCAAATTTTTGTTGCTAGAAGTTCAAGTGCTCGGCCCGAGAAAATTCAAAAATTCTTGTGAGAGAGATTGAACAAAAATACATGATGGAAGTTCAAGGTATAAATAGCGGGAAGTTCAACTACCACACGAAATGTGTTTTAGATAGGAATATAAGAATAGAAAACAAAAGGATTAAAAGGTTTGTTGCAAGAAGTTCACGTGCTCCTCCCAGTGAAGTTCAAGATGTCTAGGGTGAGACGTCCGACATTCAATTACATGTAAAAAAACAGGCAAAAAACGACGTTGTTTTTGCCATTTTTGAAACTACTCTCAAACGACAAAAATTTGTAATGTCTGTCTACATGAAAAAGATGCTCCTATTCATAAGCTTTCCAACGATATATTATATGCTATATTATGATGAATGGTGAGTATGAAGAACTGATCAACATGAAAAAGTTGTGTGTTTTCAACATCTTTTCATCGGTATATCATTTGCTCAATTCCGATAAGTGGTTTGGGAGTTACGGACAAAAAACAGCACGTCAAAAAACAGAGTGAACTTCCAAAAGAACTGCTCCAGAAGTTTAACCTCTTCCTGAAGTGCATTTTTGGAGACTCCTTTTTTCCGATGAAGGCAGAACACATGATCTCAGAAGTTCAGAGTGATAACTATCAGAAGTTCACGTACTACGCGGTGTGCATTTTGTATTAAAAAAAGAATGGAAATGCAAAGCCTAAAGTTTTATTGCTAGAAGTTCAAGTGCTCGGCCCGAGAAAGTTCCAAAATTCTTGTGAGAGAGGTTGAACAAAAATACATGACAGAAGTTCAAGGTGAAAAGAACAAGAAGTTCAACTACTGCAAGGAATGCATTCAGGTGAGAATAAAAGTACAGAAAAATAAAAGCTTAAAAGGTTTGTTGAAATAAGTTCAAGTGCTCTGTCCGGGGAAGTTCAAAAATTCTTGAGAGAGAGGTTCACCGCATATTTCAATGTTCGAAAACACAAAAAAGAATTTTTTTTTGTGTTTTAAAATAATTCTCTCAATCCACAAAGAAGTTCAGTTATTATTTGGGACCAATTTGATTTCAAAAAAGAAAATAAAAAATCAAATTATAAAAATGGAAAAAGTTAATGTATTACACGGTGTGTGTTTAATATGATAAAAATGAATAAAAAGGCAGGGTCCAATTTTTTGTTGTGATAAGTTCAAGTCCATGATCGGAGAAAGTTAAAAAAATATTGTGAGAGAGGTTTGTACGAAAGGAATGTCATTTGTGTAATACTGATGAATGGATGAGAAAATTGCAAACGAAAATACATCACAGAAGTTTAACGTGAAAACAGTAGGAAGTTCAACTACTGCAATGAATGAATATTAGATGAAAAACTTTTAAAATCATCGCGAGTATGAAAAAATGATCAACACGGGAAAGTTGTGTGTTTACAGCAGCTTTCCACTGGTATATCACTTGCTCAATTTGGGTGAGTGGATGGAGAGCTACGAGCAGTGGATGGAGAGCTACGAGCAAAAAAAACACATGAAAAACAGAGTGAAGTTCAAGTAGACATGCCGAGAAGTTTAGGTTCTTCACGCGGTGCATTTTCGAAGAATCTGATTCGCGATAAAGGCAGAACGAATGATCTCGCCATTTTCGAAATTACTTGAAAACGGCTAAGATTCAGAGAAAACCATCAACATGAAAAAGTTTCACATTTTCTGTAGCTTTTCAGCGGTATATTATTTGCCCCATTCCGATAAAGTTTGTAGAAATTACGGCAAAAATACATTTTTAACCATTTTCAAAACTAACATAAAACCGTAATGAATTAGGAGAAACAATATATACAAAAAAGTTTCGCATTTCTTCAAGCTTTCCAACGCCATATTATTTGCTGCATTTGGACGTACGGTTAAAAAATTAGCTCGAAAATACAAACTTGGTGGAACTTGTACCGTTTTCTAAATTACTTTTAAACCATTGAAAATTAGAAAAAACTTTTAACATAAAAAAGTAGCGCATTTTCATAAGATTTCCAACACCATATTATTTTCCTCAATTGGATTAGCCGTTTAGAAATGGCATCAAAAATACGAACTCAGGTGTTCGGTTTGCGAAATTTTACGATTTTCCGAATTACTCTTTAACCATAGGGAATTAGAGAAAACTTTAAACATGCGGAAGGAGCGGTTTTGCAGCATCTTTCCAACGCCATATCATTTGCCCCATTCCGATAAACAGTTTAAAAATGCGATCAAAAATACGATTCACGTTTTTTGTATGAAGAAAAAATGGTTTTCAAAACTGCTCTTAAACCGCTTACATTTTGCCAAAAATTTAACTGGGGTCATGATACTGATGTCCATAGCTATCCAATGGTATATCGCAAGCCCCATTTGGACTCCTTTTAGCTGAAGTTCAACCTAGTACTCGGGGAAGGTCAGGCGCGCTACTCGAGAAGTTCATGTTGTGATCAGAATATTATTCTGATCCCGTGATCAGAATAGTGTTTTATGTGTGTGTGTGTGTGTGTGTATCACCAGACAAATTGCCTAGCCGTGTGCGGCGCCCCCCTTCACCATTTACAATCCCGGTCATATTTTTGTAGTTCTTAGGCGAAGCCCTGCGGAAGATCACTTCACCATCACCGTACACCGTCATGCTGACGGAACTCATCTACTACCTCGACGTCTTGCTGGATCAAGAAGGCGAGGGATGTCACCGAGCTGAACGTGTGCAGAACGTGGAGGTGTCGTGTGTTCGGTACTTGATCGATTGAAGCACGAAGAAGTTCGACTACATCAACCGCGTTGTGAAACACTTCCGCTTACAGTATACGAGGGTACGTAGACACACTCCCCCCCTCGTTGCTATGCATCTCCATGGATAGATCATTGCGTGTGCGTAGAATTTTTTTGTTTTCATGCAGATTCCCAACAATTTGCCCTTTGGCTGGAATGAACTCTAACAATGCTATATTCGTTGTTCTTCGAAACACTATACATGCCATATCCAAAGGATTTATCTTCGATGTCGAAGACATGTTCCTACGCATACTGATGGATTCAGCTCAACACCCGAAAACTATCAAGGTCTTTGCGCCCTGGATTCAAAAGGTGGTTGACTATGCAATGAAAACCGAATATTTAGCCAAAGTCGGTCACAAAAGCTTCATTCCTCCTATGTGTGATACTCTGAGTGTAATGGAAGATTTTTCTTCGGGGAAAGCACCAGTGTCTAGCCCTCCTGATTATCGTAACACTTTCAATGGACCACGGCTACCTCAGCGTGATCGTCAACTGAACACTCAACCTCCTTCACATCTTGAAGTGAGCCTGCGCACCCAACAGCTGCTACAGAAGCATATGGTTGAAGATCGCCAAGAGAAAGAACACCTGGCTGCCGAGCTGAATGCTATCAACAACTAAAAAAAAGTTGTGCACATGATCACGGCAGAAAATAAGAAGCGCCTATAGAAATTGCTTCGGAAGTTCTTCTCCAAGAAGCAATTGAGCAATTCCGATCTCAAAGAACTCTATGAGTATATTGACCAAGGGTTTTCTGCTAAAGATTTTCAAGATCGCATTACTCCGCCACTGCCAGCTCGTGAGCCAACAACTAATTTACTTCGGATTCAGCTATGCAAAATGCTCGATGAATCAGAAGCAACATCGCCCACGGAGAAACCTACTGAAGAAAATGTGTTGTCTCGCAAGATTCAACATGTTCATCCCTCTATGCCTTCATCCTCCCAGCCACAAGCTAGCCTTGAAGGAACTTCTGCTGCTGATGATGATGAAGATGTACCAGCCACCTCCGAATCGGAAACATCTTCGGGCAGTTCTTCAGAGTGAATCAAATTCACCTCTTTTCAGACTCATGTTTTTCGACACCTTTTTGCCACTATTTGACAAAAAGGGGGACAATTACATCAAGAGTTTTGATAGATTTGCTTTGTTGGTTTTAGTCTCTGTGTTTATTTGCTCTAGTCTATGAGACTATTTATGTCACTTTATGTGCTCTGATGTAAATCTAAAACTTCTATGTTGTAATTAATAACCCCGCTCGATCGCTGCACTATTTCTCTCGAAGAATTTGTTTTCTAGGTGGAAGTTTTGGCAGAAGTTATGAATGATTGCACTATATAATCGATGGATTATATATTATCAGTGCGAATCATTACCTCAAATGATTGCAAAATCCTCCTTATACATAAATGAATTGCAAGGAATTTCATTGTATATCAATTGACCCTGCATTCTTCTAGGGGGAGTATATTTCATCATCAAGTCAAGTAACGCTAGTTCACTCTTGTTCGATTTACATTTCACTTATCTATCTTCACTTTGATGATTATCTGTTTTGTCAACAACCATCCAAAAAGGGGGAGATTGTTGGTGCAATGATAGGCCCCTTATGTTTTGGAGTTTGTTGACATAAAAAATATGGGACTTATGTGTTTGCTAGTGCACACAGAGTAATGGGTCCCTAAAGTATCAAGGAGTTTGATGCAAACGACAAATATAATCTCCCTGCATGGCAGTGAAGGTTATCACCGAAGATGAAGCTAACAAGAGTGACCCCTAAAAATTGATGAAGTCCAAGCAATTGGTTCGGTGTATGTTCAAACGAAATGACTGCGCTCGAGGTAGAATGAAGACGAGATGAAGATGTAGCATTTGTTTCGTTATTCTTCTTATTTCATTGAGTCATAGGACCACCGTACTATTAAGAGGGGTGTAGCGTTTGAAGCTTTGATTCTCTGATACTAAACCCAAATTCTATGAAAGTTGTGAGAGAAATCTCTTTGTGTTCCGAGCAAATACGTGCGAGCAAGAGATTGTGATCTTCTTCGCCGCGAGAGATTTGTCTCGAGACCGAGGAGTTAGAATTGCTTGTTCCTCAAGTAATCTTACCATTGCTCCAAAATTTGACCATTGTGAACGTGTTAGTTGGCCATTGGCTGGACCTCGTGTACAAAATGGTCATTTCCCATCAGGGAAGGTCGTGGCTATAAATAGCCACCCCGCGCTGGCTTTGTCCGGTGGCTACTTCGTTAGATTCTGAGAAGATTGTTGAGCAACCCACTATTTGAGCGATTTGAGTTTAAAATCCACCGAGAGAAAAACCCTAGAGCCGTTTAGTACGTTCCTCTTATTACTCTTGAGAGCTGCAAACTCTCTAGACGGTTAGGTGTCATTTTTTTCAGAGACCAAGAGTGATTGTGGTTCTCGAAGAAGAAGTCTGTAAAGGTTTGGAGATCGCCTTCAAGTATCTACCATGAGTAATCAATCGGTTGATGAATCAATTGTCGAGGAGAATAGGGTGAAGAGAGTTTATCTTCCATGTTAAGTCATAGCCCCTCCAACCAGACGTAGTCCTTGTGCAGAAGGACGAACTGGTCGAACAAATACCTTGTCACCATCAAGCATCTTCCGTAACCTCTGTCACCCAAGTTTATCTTCAATGCATTTTCATTCATATGATTCGCATCGATGCATGTCTTAATTTCCTTTCGGTACTCTATTTTAGTTCACTGTAGCTTGGTTTTCACTCATTCCACTGCTGGATTCTCAGAGATTTAAGTTTTTCAAAGAAAATTTAAAACTCCCATTCACTCCCCCACCCCTCTGGTAGACATACTTCGTTGCTACAGTATATTTGATATACATGTTATTGATGTGTACCTTACTAATACTCGTAGTAGCGCCTGGGTATTTGATACTGGTTTGGTTGCTCATATTTGTAACTCGAAATAAGAGCTACGGAGTAAACGAAGATTGGCTAAGGACGAGGTGATAATGTGCGTCGGGAATGGTTCCAAGGTTGATGTGATCACTGTCGGCACGCTACCTCTACATCTACCCTTGGGATTAGTTTTAGACCTCAATAATTGTTATTTGGTGGTAGCGTTGAGCATGAACACTATATGTGGATCTTGTTTATTGTGAGGCGGTTATTCATTTAAGTCGGACAATAATGGTTGTCCTATTTGTATGAGCAATATCTTTTATGGTCATGCACCTTTGATGAATGGTCTATTCTTGTTGAATCGCGATCATAGTGATACACATATTCATAATACTGATGCCAAAAGATGCAAAGTTGATAATGATAGTGTAACATACTTGTGGCACTACCGTTTAGGTCATATTGGTTTAAAGCGCATGAAGAAACTCCTTGCGTATGGACTTTTAGAATCACTTGATTATGAATCATTTGATACTTGCAAACCATTCCTCATGGGTAAGATGACTAAAACTCAGTTCTCCGGAACAATGGAGCGAGCTAATGACTTATTGGAAATAATATATATCGATGTATGTGGTCCAATGAGTGTTGAAGCATGCGACGGATATCACTATTTTCTAACCTTCATAGATGATTTAAGTACGTATAAGTATATCTACTTAATTGAACACAAGTCTGAAGCATTTGAAAATTTCAAAGAATTTCAGAGTGAAGTGGAGAATCATCGTAACAAGGAAATAAAGTTTCTATGATCTGATTGCGGAGGCGAATATTTGAGTTACAAGTTTGGACTTCATTTAAGACAATGTGGAATTGTTTCACAACTCATGCCACTCGGAACACCACAACATAGTGGTGTGTCCGAACGTCGTAATCGTACTTTATTAGACATGGTGCATTCTATGATGTCTCTTAATGATTTGCCTTTATCATTTTGGGTTTATGGATTAGAGACAGCCGCATTCACGTTAAATAGGGCACCATCTAAATCCGTTGAGACAACATCGTATGAACTATGGTTTGGCAAGAAACCTAAGCTGCCGTTTCTTAAAGTTTGGGGATGCGACACTTATGTCAAAAGGCTTCAGTCTGATAAGCTCGAACCCATAGCGGAGAAGTGTGTCTTCATAGGATACCCTAAAGAAACTATTGGGTATACCTTCTACCACAGATCCAAAGGCAAAATCTTTGTTGCTAAGAATGGGTCATTTCTAGAGAAGGAGTTTCTCTCGAAATAAATGAGTGGGAGGAAAGTAGAACTTGATGAGGTAGATGTACCTTCTCTCGAATTGGAAAGTAGCACATGAGAGAAAATTGTTCTTGTGATGCCTACACCAACTAGAGAAGCTAATGATAATGATCATGAAACTCCGGATCAAGTTACTACTGAACCTCGTAGGTCAACCAGAACACGTACCGCACCAGAGTGGTATGGTAATCCTGTCCTAGAAGTCATGTTGTTAGACAATAGCGAACCTTCAAACTATGAAGAAGCTATGATGAGCCCAGGTTCCGACAAATGGCTTGAGGCCTTGAAATTTGAGATAGGATCCATGTATGAGAACAAAGTGTGGACTTTGGTGGACTTGTCGATTGATCGGCAAGCCATTGAGAATAAATGGATCTTCAAGAAGAAGACGAACGTTGATGGTAATATCACTGTCTACAAAGCTCGACTTGTCGCAAAAGGTTTTCGACAAGTTTAAGGGGTTGGCTACGATGAGACTTTCTCACCCATAGCGATGCTTAAGTCTGCCTAAATCATGTTAGCAATTGCCGCATTTTATGACTATGAAATCTGCCAAATGGACGTCAAAATTGCATTCCTTAACGGGTTTCTTAAAGAAGAGTTGTATATGATGCAACCAGAAGTCTTTGTCGATCCTAAAGGTGCTAACAAAGTGTGCAAGATCCAGCGATCCATCTATGGACTGGTGCAAGTATCTCGGAGTTGGAATATACACTTTGATGATGTGATCAAAGCATATGGTTTTATACAGACTTACGGAGAAGCCTGTGTTTAGAAGAAAGTGAGTGGGAGCTCTGTAGCATTTTTGGTGTTATATGTGGATGACATATTACTGATTGGAAATGATATAGAATTTCTGGTAGCATAAAAGGATAGTTGAATAAGAATTTTTCAATGAAAGACCTTGGTGAAGCTGCTAATATATTGGGCATCAAGATCTATAGGGATAGATCAAGACCCTTAATAGGACTTTCACAAAGGACATACCTTGACAAAGTTTTGAAGAAGTTCAAAATGGACCAGTCAAAGAAAGGGTTCTTGCATGTGTTGCAAGTTGTGAAATTGAGTCAGACTCAAAGTCTGGCCATGGTAGAAGATAGAGAGAAAATGAAAGTCATTCCCTATGCCTCAGCCATAGGTTCTACTAGCATAGCCCGCGCGGCGGCACG
This sequence comes from Triticum dicoccoides, assembly GCF_002162155.2. NCBI lineage: Eukaryota > Viridiplantae > Streptophyta > Magnoliopsida > Poales > Poaceae > Triticum > Triticum dicoccoides. The sequence continues at coordinate 165,774,701 of NC_041386.1, forward strand.
CCGCGCCTATCGATACGATGTGCTCATATGAATTGTGTTTACTATTTGCAATTAGTGTTATCTATCTCATATAGCAGATTATTGTACGTAAAATTTTGGATGCAGGAAAATATGTAGGAAAAAGCAAATTTATTGTCATCATGCATATTGCATGTTACTAAACACGGAAACTCATGTTCGTACATCTCTGATAGGGATAATTTATTCTCGCCGAACATGGCATGCCTCTACTGCAGTAAGATGAAAGAAACTTTTGCTAGATTCGATCATCCTAGTGTAGCCGCCTCCTGGATTAGTGCATGTGATGAAGTGATAAAGAACTTTTGCGAATTGTTGCCTCCGGCCCACAGACGGCTTGGTACCTCTGTACATAATGATATGATCTTCACAATGCGGGCGGTATCACATCGAAGAAGTTGTTGCATATTTTGCTAGAATTCTTGTTTGCCTTGGAAATTCGTTCTGCTGGGTGGTTAGCGGGCCATGCTGAACTGTCATTGCTTTGTTTATGCTTTCTCCTGTGTTGTAAGCAGTTTCTCTTTTACCACTTCAAGTGCATATTAGTTATGATCGTTGATGGTAATATTGTCGGTACCACAAATGTACTCCAAGGCCACTTGAGCAGCCTTTTCTTCAACTTCATCTTATGGCTAAGCCTCTGTAAATGTCATTAGGACCAATGATGACGCATGTTTATATCATGACTCCAGGTCGGCTCCAGTGGGTGTGACCTTGTATTTTTCTAGCTTGGCTGTCAGGCTAACTACTTTAAGAACTATGCGTCTTGGTACGTAGACTGCCAGCTCATCCTGTTGTGAACAAATGTGTTGTGGTTAGGTCTTGCCTTGCATGAAAAGGAAGAGGGAGCTTGAAGTGGTGAGTATGAATTAGTGCTCACCGTCTCGTTCACATTGTTGTTATTAGAGTGGAAATGCTCTTGGGACGTGCCAAAATCGGGGCTCTTTCTTTTGTTTTGAAGTTGTTTCCCTTCTAGAAAGTTTTTTGTGGGGCATGGATTGTTCACGCTCTTTGGTTTGCCTATGCGCTTAAGGCTGGACGCTTGTTTGTGTGCTTCTGCTTGTATACTTCTTGGTGGATACATAGTAGATGAAAGGGTGAATAAGTCACCACTATCTTTTTTTGGGTTTGCCACGTGGCTCGCATTATCTGTGTGCGGCCTACCTGAGTGGGGTGTGAGGGTGGATGGGTCACATTTGTATCGTCTCGGCTTGCCTAGTAGACGTGTGACACATAGTTAACATTCTCTAGAATCGACTGTCTAGGGGCGGCCGGTTTGTATGAAAGGGAAAATTTAAAAAGGTGCATTAATGAGTTATTGTTACGTGCTAAACGAGGAAAGTATGTTTTTATCATGACTGCAATAGGTGGATAAAAGGAAGTTTATCAATTGGATACGGTTTTTTTTTACTTTCCATGTGCATGATTGTATCTTGAAACTCCATGTGTGTGGCCCCGTCACCTTGTGTAGTTGACATGTAGCTTTTTTATCAGCTTTTTTTATCATAAGGAGCTTAGTTGCTTTGTACTCCCTCCATAAAATAAGAGCATTTAGATCACTAAAATAGTGATAATTATATCTCTTTCAAATCTATATTTGGGTACTGCAGGTTTGTGGTTTAGAGTCTCTTTGATAAAGTAGTGATAGTTATATCGCTTTTAAATATGTATTTGGGTACTGCAGGTGTGGGGTTGAGTCTTTTTGGTTTGAAAGTAGAATAATTGTACGGGCGGCAATGCTAGACACACAACTAAAATGGACCAATAGAATTGGAGATTAGGGTAGGCAGGGGCCCACCCGTAACAGGTCCCTGTGTCTAGGATTATTGTTGTACGGGCTGTTACGTCTTTTTTTCATGCATGCAGTGTCTGCACACGTAGTCATGTCATATATACTACTCCCTCCGTTCCGAATTACTTGTCTTAGATTTGTCTAGATACGGAGGTATCTAGCACTAAAATGAGTCTAGATACATCCGTATCTAGACAAATCCAAGACAAGTAATTCGAAACGGAGGAAGTACTATTTTATATTTTCTCAGCAGAGGATGGCGAGTGGAGGTTACGTAGATTAGGGAAAATATGTAAGAAGATTCGTTGCTCTTGCCATTCAAGTGGGAGGAGTAGGCACCATCGCTGACCCTTCTGATAGCTGGGTAGCACTATACAGATATGTTTATGTAGTATACAATGAATGGAAGCTTGTATTAGGAAATTAATTATGTCCAAGGTAGAATTTGATCACCTGGGCCACGACAGCAGGGGACGAAGCATGGGAGTTAATCGCAAATGAAACTTGATGAGAATGCCGCAGCCACCAGAGTTGGACCCGACCGTGACCCAGGAGCAAGCAGGCTATGCCGGCTCTGCCGTCCTGAGCATGCACACCCACCCGCACCCACATCACGCACAACATGGAGCATGCGCGCATGCAACGCAGCTGTGCGTGCAAACTCGCGCGCGCGCGCGCGCACACACACACACCACACGAACGCAGCAGCATCACTCCAGCCGCAAACATGTCCGCGACAAACCGCAAGGGGCTACAGGGCGACAACAAAGGGAGCGAGAGAAGGAGGCAGGTGTCGTGCGACCGAGGAGCGAAAACCGACGGCGACCGCGTATTGAATTCATGCTCTAGCTAACTCATCCAAAAGTCCGAACTGATGGAGGGAGGCGGGCAATATATTTCAACACTCTCCCTCACGTCCAGGCTATTTTAGTGCTTCGACGTGGGATCGATGTAGGCCGCAGAATCATTTTATTTAATACTGCGTTGGTAGGGTCTTGAACTCAAGACCTCTTGGCTCAGATACCATATTGAATTCATGCTCTAGCCAACTCATCCAAAAGTCCGAACTGATGGAGGGAGGCGCGCAATATATTTCAACACCGCGACATGAACCAGCGGAAGGCGCCTCGCACATATCCACCATAGCCGCCACCTCATCGCCAGCGAGTAGTTGAGGAGCGGCAGCAAGAAGTGAGCATCCGACGCGGCCATGCTCATCATATGAGCCACACATGCTAGCCCTAGAGCTCCCGGAGCTGCACCTCGCAGCCCCAACGGCCGAACACCACCTGCACACGACGCGTCCAGCGACACCGAATCCCTCTACCGGAGGTGCTTGAAAATTGTCCTCCTGGAAGACGCCGGGCCAGGAGTTGCGGCGAAGGCGAGACAGCCGTCGTGTGACAGAGTGAGTGCCGTCATGCCACAACATGCGGACGGGGCAACGGAGAGCCGGAGTGCCTCCTCGCCTCATCTACGAAGGGGCGCTGACGGCCTGGGACTCAATGGGCGCAAGCTGGAACAGCCGGCAAGTTGGAGGGCGCCACCGGAATGAGAGATCGGTAAGCGACGAAGATCGGGAAGGATGTACAGGTGTGCCCGCAGCCGTCGTGGCCGAACAACGACGCGGACGCCGGCCAACAGTTGATGGTGTACGCCATCATCATTTACCAGGCGGCTAGAAGAGGATGTACGGTATATAGGAAGACCACACCCAGCAAGGGAAACAGAAACCGGGCTGCCTCGCCGGCAGCGTCGAGGCACAACATGGGGCATGCATGGATGCGATGCCTCCCGAGCTGCCGTCAAGCCCATGGTCGCCGCACGCTGCCTTCACTTTGCCGCCTGGAGACGTAGAATCGAGGCGTCGAGCGGCCTCCCGAAGTTGTTGTCCAGCCTGATGCGGCACATAACATACAAGGCTGGGTGCACCCAAAATTACAGCAAGGGAAGCCATCTATTTATAGGCTCAGTAAACGGCAAGATCTCCAGAAACCACGAGAAGAACGGCACTAATCTAGCGAACTCCCGAACCAACACTGTGAAGCGGCACCGCTCAAAACACCCACTGAGACTGACCAACAGCGGCATGCAACTACAGCGACTGACTAACAGGCAACAGGGGCAGAGATCGACAGCAATGGGACAAACACAACCAATGACCAATCAAAGACCCGAAGAAGCTTCAAGGCAACCTGATCGACAGCGACTGACCGCACCAGGGGACAAACTTCACCGTACAACCTGCCGTACAAACAACATAAAATGCTAAACCAACCAACACAACCATGACGCACGTTCAAAAAATTTCAAACGAAAACCTGGGCACACCACTCATTTCTACACAGCCATATACCAAAATAATACCACGTGCCTCATGCATAATTCACCATAGGTCATTATCATCCAAGTGGCTAAACCTCACGGCAAAAACCTTGCCTGGAATAGAGGCTTTGGTATTATGTATGCCATGCTGTGTGCCAGACCTGATGTGTGCCTTGCCATAAGTTTGGCAGGAAGATACCAAAGTAATCTAGGAGTGGATCACTGGACAACAGCCAACAATATTCCGAAGTACCTGAAAAGGACCAAGGATATGTTTCTCGTTTATGGAGGGACGAAGAGCTCGTCGTAAAGGATTACATTGATGCTAGCTTCGACACAGATCCGGATGAATCTAAGTCACAAACCGGATACGTATTTATATTGAATGGTGGAGCTGTCAGTTGGTGCAGTTCCAAGCAGGGCGTCGTGGTGGGGTCTACGTGCGAAGCGGAGTACATAGCTGCTTCGGAAGCGGCACATGAAGGAGTCTGGATGAAGGAGTTCATATCTGATCTGGGTGTAATACCCAGTGCATCGGGTCTAATGACAATCTTTTGTGACAATACTGAAGCAATTGCCTTAGCGAATGAATCCAGGTTCCACAAGAGAACCAAACACATCAAGAGAAGCTTCAACTCCATTCGTGAAAAGGTCAAGCATGGAGACATAGAAATTTGCAAAGTACATACGGATCTGAATGTGGTAGACCTGTTGACTAAACCTCTTCCGCGGGAAAAACATGATCAACACCAAGACTCCATGGGTGTTAGATTCATTACTATGTAATCTAGATTATTGACTCTAGTGCAAATAGGAGACTGTTGGAAATATGCCCTAGAGGCAATAATAAAGTGGTTATTATTACATTTCCTTAATTATGATAAAGGTTTATTATTCATGCTAGAATTGTATTGACCGGACACATAAATACATGTGTGGATGTCCCTGGTGAGCCTCTACTAGACTAGCTCATTGATCAAGAGATAGTTAAGGTTTTCTAACCATAGACATGTGTTGTCACTTGATAACGAGATCACATCATTAGGAGAATGATGTGATGGACAAGACCCATCTGTTAGCATAGCATATGGCCGTTCAGTTTGTTGCCACTGCTTTCTTAATGACAAATACATAGTCCTTCGACCATGAGATCATGCAACTCTCGGATACCGGAGGAATACCATGTGTGCTATCAAACGTCACAACATAACTGGGTGATCATAAAGATGCTCTATAGGTATCTCCGAAGGTGTCTGTTGAGTTGGCATGACTCGAGATTGGGATTTGTCACTCCGTATGATGGAGAGGTATCTCTGGGCCTTCTTGGCAGTACCATCACAAGAAGCTTGCAAGCAAAGTGACTAAGGAGTTAGTTGCAAGATGATGTATTATGAAACGAGTAAAGAGACTTGTAGGTGATGATATTGAACTAGGTATGGAGATACCGACGATCGAATCTCGGGCAAGTAACAAACTGATAGACAAAGGGAATTACGTATGTTGTCATAAAGGTTCGACTGCTAAATATCTTCATAGAATATGTAGGAACCAATACGGACATCCAGGTCCCTCTATTGTTTATTGACTAGAGAAGCGTCTCGGTCATGTCTATATCATTTTCGAACCCGTAGGGTCCGCACGCTTAATGTTCGTTGATGATATAGTATTAAATGAGTTATATGAATTGGTGATTGAATGTTGTTCGGAGTCCCAGATGAGATCACGGACATGACGAGGAGCTCCGTAATGGTCTGGAGGTAAAGATCAATATATAGGACGATACTTTTGGTCTCCAGAAAGGTTTCAGAATGCACCGAAGTTTTATCGGAATCCTGGAAGGGGTTCCTGGAGGCCACGGGTACTTGGTGGGCGTCATGGGCCAAAGGAGGGAGGCGCACCAGCCCACTAGGGGACTGGGCGTGCTCCACCTCCCCTACCCATGCGCTAGGAAGGAAAGGGGGGCGCCAAGGCAGGGTAGCCGCCCGCCCCTCCCCTACCATGTCCTCCACCCTTAAATAAGGAAAGGAGGAGGCGCCTAGGGCAGGAGCCCAGGGCTGGCCGCCACCCCCCTTGAAGGCGCCCTAGGGATGCCTCCCCTCCCCCGCCTATATATATGTGAGGAGAGGAGGGGGTAACACACAACACAAAATCACTATTTTGTTCTTTTTTATTCCTTTGACTAACTGTTGTAAATCAATTTATGAACACCCTTGGGACGCGGAGTGCACAAAAAACATAAGTAAAACTTATAACATGGCAATGGGGCAGATAAAAGATAAGAGTGTGAATAGTTATTTTCACAGCAAATCTCAAGTTCTCCCTTTGTTCAAACATTGCGACTTTAAGTTTGAAAAACTAAAGGATCTCAATGCGTTTCAAGAGCCTTTTTCAAACAAAAAAACTTTGTGCAATAAGCTCCCACAAATGTGCACTGGAATTATAACAATCCATCATTATTACTGCTTAGTATGATCATTTGGTATCGCATCATAAGCTTGATGTGTGAAGCGCATGCAAATTACTAGTATTATATACTCCATAAATGAAAGAAGAAAAAAGGGTGCTGTCAAGGATCAATCCCAGGATCGACTGGCTCTCACGTAACACGCTAGCCACTGCGACACCTACCAGGTTCGTGTTTTACTATTAGGACGCGTACTACTTAAAGGAAATAAGCCGGTTTTCTATTGTTTTTTTTCCTTTGCTTTACTTTTTTACTGGTTTTTCTTTCTTTATTTCTCTCTTTTTATTTTTTTTTACTTTTCTTCCTTTTTATATGTTTCTTTCTCGGGTTTTATTGGTTGTTTTCTTTTTTCTTTATTTTTCATCGGTTTTCTTTGTCTCTTTCCCGATTTTCACTAGCTTTTTTCTTTTCTTTCTCTTTTCCATAATTTTCCCCTGGTTTTGTTGCTTTTATTATTTTTATTTTTCATTTGTTTTCTTTCGTTTTCTCTCTGAGTTCCATTGTTATTCCATACACATTTTTCGTATGTATGTAATACATTTTTAATTTTCTTCTCCATTTTTTATTCTCCATTTTATTAATTATTTTTGCATTCTCCATTTTTTCATTCTTTTTTTGCATTTGTTTATTTTTTCATTTTCTATTTTTATTATTTTTAAATTTTCTTTCTTCTTTTGGTTATTATTCTACATTTTTGTATATGTGAACAATGTATTTCTAATACACGCCTAACATGCTTTGAATAAAAATGAAACATTTCTGTAATACATGGTTAACATTTTTTCTAAACACATGTTAAACATTTTTCCAATGCTTGATTAACATTTCTTAAATACAATATTAATATTTATTGATACATGGTCAACATATTTTTATACATTCTACACTTTTTAAAATTCTTGATTAACAGTTTTAGAAAATGTTACAGTTTTTTTAATACATGGTCAGCATTTTTTCTATACACATTTAACATTTTCCAGACCCTTGATTAACATTTTTTAAACACTTGTTAAACATTTTTATGCTTAATTAACATTTTAGATGCGCGATAAAAATCATCATTTTTTAATACAAGGTCAACATTTGTCCATACACATTTAACAGTTTTCAAATGCTTGGTTAATATTTTTCAAATACTAGTTTAATATTTTTTTTAAATGCTTGATTAAATTTTTTATATACATGATCAAAATTTCTCATCATTTTTATATACATGGTCAATATATTTTCTATACACATTCAACAGTTTTTGAAATGCTTGATTAACATTTTTCAAATACTAATTCAACATTTCTTCAAATGCTTGATTAACATTTTATATACATGATAAAAAAGTCATTATTTTATTAATGAATGGTCAATATTTTTTCTATACACATTTAACATTTCCCAAATTCTTGATTGGCATTTTTGAACACTTGTTCAACAGTTTTTTTTTTCAAATTGCTTGATTAAAAAAATTATATACATGATAAAAAAATCTCATAAAATTTTTAATACATGAAGAGCAATTTTTCTATTTACATTTAACATTTTTACGGATGCTTGATTAACAATTTTCAAATACTTGTTAATTTTTTTTAAAATATTTGTTCAACATTTTTAATTACTTATTCAAGATTTTTTAAAACATTTTTAGATTAATTTTTGAAATATATATAATATTTTTAATTATAAACCAAATTACAGAAATAAAGAATAAAACAAAAATAGAATACAGAAAAACAGTAAAAATATGTTGTTGCCTGCCGCACACGTGGGCCGGCCAATCTCGGTCGCCTTGAATCGCTGAAGGCGAGACATAGGGGCGCCCCGCTGAAGGCGTTGATTCAGAGCTCCCCCAACTAGAAACGAAAAATATTTTAAATTAGATTGTTTTTTTGAGACAATCTCGCGAAACTTTATTTAAACCAAACCAATGTTCAGAGGTACAAAAGAAAGATCACCAGGGTGTCCTAATCAAACATGGCGGCCCATCCTTAACTTTAAACTATGCTTCGCTAGATTATGAGCCTTGAAATTCGAACTCCTAAACTCATAAACAAAGCTACATCTACTAAAAGAAGAGTTTTGATCTATTATTTCATGTAAGATCCCACATGCTGGCGTCCAACTGGGCTGACCCATTAGCGTGAAGTTCACACGTAGTGCACAGTAGCTACTCGGGTCATGCTGATTGGAAATATCACTATAGTCTGAGTTTATTGTGTCTGTTATTTTATTTGGTATTTTTTATTTCTACCCTTTAAAAATTGATTTTTCTGGATCACGAATAATTTTGAAAAATCAGGACTGTTTTAAAATATGTGGACATACTCTGGAGCCGCGAACATTTTTGAATTCTGAGCAAATAAAGGAAAACTAAGACATTTTAATCACTCTGAACAAAATTATGAAAACATGAATATTTTCGGAAATTTCAAAATATATATTGAAATAGTGAACATTTGTTTGAAAGTGCAAACATTTTTTAATTCGTGAACAAATTTAGGAAATAGAAACATTTTCTGAAATTCCCAAATATATGAAAACCTGGATTTATGAAAACCCAATTATTATGGCAGCACTAGCTCGTTGCCCTATGCTATTCAGCGGCAATCTGCCTCAATAAGTGTTTTATAGGATTTTCCTTATCTGATGCTCAACCCATTTTAGGAAACTTTGACTTTTTTTCTACTTTTTAGTATTTTGTCGTTCAGTTTTCTAGTCGGCTTTCTATTTCACTTTTCATTTCCTTTTGTTTATTTTTCTTTTATATTTTTTACATATTCGTGAACACTTTTTGTTTATGATTATTTTTCAAATTTACCGATATTTCAAAATTTTGTGTATATATTTTAAAATACATTAGTAACTTCAATATTTGATACAAAAATTCAAGTCGATCATTGTTTGAAATCATGATCATTCTTTTTTTAAAACATGAACATTTTTTGAGCATTTTTTAAATTAGTGAATATTTTTATTTAATGAATACAATCAAATTTCCGATTTTTTTAAATTACCAACCTTTTTTAATTCATGAGCATTTTGAAATTTTACTCACCTTTTGAAATTCACAATTTTTTTAAAAAATAATGATAATTTTAAAGTCTTAACATTTTATTGTAATAAAACCAAATAAAGTAGAAACCCAATCAAAATATAAACCGATTATAACAAAGTTACATGAAAGCTCAAACTCATATTTTTGAGAAAGAAAATTTGATTTAATTTAGTACACACGTAGACATTTTGTGTAAGGCCTGTTTTGTGATAACACATGAGTATAGGGGAATTGTAGTCCTTTTGATAAGAGTGTCGAACCCAACGAGAAGCAAAAGAAATTAACAAATAGTTTCCATGAAGGTTTTACTCCAAGTGCAACAAAGATAGTTTGATAGCAAGACAAATCATATTAAAGTAATAAGTAACAAAAGTAAATAGGGGCAGCAAGTGGAGTGCGGATTTTTGGAGGCCGAGCTCCAGTGAGCTCGGTATTTTGAAAAAAAAAATCAAAAAGCGTAATTAAAAGTTCCAAAAAAATCTGAAAAAATACCATGAAAACTTATTTGTATTCCGCAAGAACGTGTTAAATTTCATCGAAAAATGTTGTGATTTGTAGGCTGTATAAAAATAACAAATTTCTGGCCCAATAACAAAAATAAAAGGCCCATTAAAAATGTGTATTTGTCTTTTTCCTGTACGCCACATGTAAACGTATAAATACTGTGAAATTTTGCATATACATGGCATACATGTGCATGTTTGTTCAAAAAATAAATTTGGAATTTTTCGCGCTCCAAAAAAATAAAAATTGAAAACGAGCTCACTGGAGCTCGGCCTCCGTTGGCATTTTCCATAGCAAGTGGCACAGTCCTTATGTATGCTATGGACAAGATGGACGTGTTTCTTATAATGGCTAAAACGCTCTTGAGAACACAAGGGAATCTCGTCAAGTTACTTTCACTATAATTCGTTAAGTTATTGTTCATTGCTTTGATAAGTGTTGTGTGGGTGTGTAACTCTCAACATGCGGTCCTAACCTCATCGAAGATCTTACGACTCTCCGAAAGGGTAGAAGCGCTTATTGGGTACGCCCCAACATGTGACTAAAACATACAAGCGAGTATCACTTGTCGAAAACAAGGTGGACATCATCATAAAATACCATTAATTGAATAGATGAGGATACGAGCATTTATATTGGCTTATACTCGCCATAACAAAGGAAGTTACAACATAAATATCACAATCTCCCAAAGCAGCATCAAACAAGAAGACAACATCAGATTATGGATGAAAACCAAATATGGCCTAAGAGGCCGCAAATAAACAGACATGATGACCACCCGGCCGAAATCCCAGGCTGCCGGCCAAGGATCTCCCTAATGACCGTAAAAAAAATCTCCAAAAAGAACAGGCATCGCTCTTGCGTTAAAGCATCACTTTACCTGTACCTGCATGTGTTGTTGTAATATCTATGAGCCTTTTGGGACTCAACAATCTCATTATCATGGGTATCAAAACTAATAATACTTTAATGGGTGTGAAATTGTGAAATGGTGATGTTGTAGCAAGCACTAAGCATTTGTATCCAACTAATCATACGAGTAGTAGAACAAAATCAGATAAATCCTACGCATAAACGGGCGCATCTAGTATGATCAAGAAGTGATCCTGAACACCTACTTACGAGTCATACATAACCCCACCATGTTCTCTTCTTGATACGAATCTCACAAGAAGAGATGATCATGGTTACACACACTGGTGAGTTTTAGGATGCTCATATTGGCTCCTACATATTCTATGAAGATATTTATCGATCGAACCGTTATGACAACATACATTATTCCCTTTGTCATCGGTATGTTACTTGCCAGAGATTCGATTGTCGGTATCTTCATACCTAGTTCAATCTCATTACCGGCAAGTCTCTTTACTCGTTCCGTAATACATCATCCCGTAACTAACTCATTAGTCACTTTACTTGAAAGGCTTCTTTTGATGTGCATTACCGAGAGGGCCCAGAGATACCTCTCCGATACTCAGAGTGGCAAATCCTAATCTCGATCTATGCCAACCCAACAAACACCTTCGGAGATACCTGTAGAGCAGCTTTATAATCACCTAATTATGTTGTGACGTTTGATAGCACAGAAGGTATTCCTCTGGTATCCGGGAGTTACATAATCTCATAGTCGAAGGAATATGTATTTGACATGAAAGCACTAGCAATAAAACTGAACGATCAATATGCTAAGCTAATGGATGAGTCTTGTCCATCACATCATTCTCCTAATGATGTGATCCTTTCATCAAATGACAACACATGTCTATGGTTAGAAAACTTAACCATCTTTGATTTACAAGCTAGTCTAGTAGAGGCTTACTAGGGACACGGTGTTTTGTCTATGTATCCACACATGTATCAAGTTTCTAGTTAATACAATTCTAGCATGAATAATAAACATTTACTATGAATAAGGAAATATAAAATAACAACTTTATTATTGCCTCTAGGGCATATTTCCTTCAGTCTCCCACTTGCACTAGAGTCAATAATCTAGATTACATTGATTCTAACACCCATGGAGTCTTGGTGCTGATCATGTTTTGCTCGTGGAAAAGGCTTAGTCAATGGGTCTGCAATATTCAGATCCGTATGTATTTTGCAAATCTCTATGTCTCCCTCCTTGACTTGATGACGGATGGAGTTGAAGCGTCTCTTGATGTGTTTGGTTTTTTTGTGAAATATGGATTCCTTTGCCAAGGCAATTTCTCCAGTATTGTCACAAAATATTTTCATTGGACCCGATGCACTAGGTATTACACCTAGATCGAATATGAACTCCTTCATCCAAACTCCTTCATTTGCTGCTTCTGAAGCAGCTATGTACTCCGCTTCACATGTAGATCCGCCACGACGCTTTGCTTGGAACTGCACCAACTGACAGCTCCACCATTCAATATAAATACGTATCTGGTTTGTGACTTAGAGTCATCCGGATCAGTGTCAAAGCTAGCATCGACGTAACCATTTACGAGGAGCTTTTTGTCACCTCCATAAATGAGAAACATATACTTAGTCCTTTTCAGGTACTTCAGGATGTTCTTGAGCGCTATCCAGTGATCTACTCCTGGATTACTTTGGTACCTCCCTGCTAAGCTTATAGCAAGGCACACATCAGGTCTGGTACACAGCATAGCATACATGATAGAACCTATGGCTGAGGCATAGGGAATGACTTTTATTTTCTCTCTATCTTCTGTAGTGGTCGGGCATTGAGTCTGACTCAACTTCACACCTTGTAACACAGGAAAGAACCCTTTCTTTGAATGATCCATTTTGAACTTCTTCAAAACTTTATCAAGGCATGTGCTTTGTGAAAGTCCAATTAAGCGTCTTGATCTATCTCTATAGATCTTGATACCCGATATATAAGCAGCTTCACCAAGGTATTTCCTTGAAAAACTTTTATTCAAGTATCCTTTTATGCTATCCAGAAATTCTATATCATTTCCGATCAACAATATGTCCTAGATACTGGAGGTGGCACTAGAGTAGTAGCAGCAGGTGCAGAGTGAGTGGTCCTCGTGTCTGCAATTGGCATGGCAGAAGATCTGGGTGCTCTGGGTACAGTATGGAACCTCTGAGTGGTAGGTCCCTCATCTCCACTGTCTTCTACAGCAATCCTACTTGCCTCAACATCTGACTGCAGCTTCTCCACAACTATCTGAACCTCTGTGATCTTCACATCAAGATCACGAATCTTTGTCTCGACAACCCGCTCTAGACTCTCCTTATTCTTGGAGATGTTGGCCAGACTCCTCTCAATCCTCAGGGTGGCATCTAGCAGATATGTCATCTGATCATTCTTTGACTTGAGGTTTGGTATGGGTGCATTGGGAGCTAAAGCTTCTTGTGCTGCTTTTGCTGTTGCTGCTCCCTAGGCCTTCTCTTGAGCCTCAACAGATGTGGTATGTGAGGGATCCATGACCACCACATTATCCTCGAACTCTGGCTGAAGAGGGAGATGCTCACGATCTAGTAGATATGTGCCCATACCAACTTTGGAGTTGATGAGCATCTGAATATGTGGAGCATATCCACAGGATCTCTTCTGGTCAGTAGTTTCCATCTTGACCATCTCAACAATCAAACTCGTAACCTTGAACTTCTGGGGGTTGTCAAACAAATGGAGCAAATTGATGGAGTGGCCACGTATCATCTTGTCATCTCCAGACTTGGGGCAAGAGGGTATGCCTCAGGATAGTGTTTGTGGTGGCCAACCCCGCTAGCAAGTGCATGACTGACCCAAGCTTGTGGCTCTCAACATCCCTGGGAGGGATTTCCTTGTACATGTTTTCCATTGTGTTGTGGTCCATCCCGGGCTTCCCATATACATCAACATCATTCTCTTCTTCCTCAGGAGCACCAAGGAGTGCAGCCCACTCTGAGATGGTTGACTGGTACTTGGAACCCTCAGTCATCCATGCAATTATCCCATCTAGATAGAAGTGAGCTGTGGAGTAGAATTGCATGATCATCTCATCGTTCCACTTGGTGAGTTTCTGACAAATAAACTTGCCAACACTGGTAATCCTAAAGCTCTCATGAATGTGGGGGAAATAATCTTCATTGGCATAAATGTATTTCCAGTCCACCCAATTCATGTCACTAACAATGGGCTTCTTATCAAGCAAAACTGTTTCATAGAAATCTTGTTGTTCTCTTGTGTGAAAGTGGTAATCACAAGCAATCCTCCTTCTGACAGAGTAGGGATCAACTTTCCTCCACTCTCTCAATCCCTTATCCATCTTGGGCATCATGTTTTCTACAATAGGATGAGCATTATCATGATTTGGGATCTTGGGATTAAGCTTCCTAAGCACTAGTGGCTCATCATCACCCTCAACCTCAGGCAATGGGGCCTTATTCTTCTCAGCAGCTGGAATATTTCTTGTAGACCTTTTAGGTGCAGCAACTTTGGGCTTGGCCCTGGGCTTGGAGGGAGCAGCTGTCTTCATGCCATCAGACATGAGTTTCTGTGCCTTTGCTGAGGGTGCTTCAGCTTCTCGCTCTTCCTCCTCATCTTCCCTCATGGAAGGTCTGCCAATAACTATAGCAATAGTCCTTCTAGCCCTCTTGTTTTTCTTGATGGCATCTGCCTCTTCATCACTTGGCTCCTCAAGTGTGAATGTCATTGTTTCCTTTGGAGCTGAGGCTCTGCTTGCCTTTGATAGTGGCACCTTTCTGACAACATTCCTTTCCATGGCACTTGGTATGGTGCTAGCTATAGAGCCATACTCCTTCTTCAGAACTGCCTTTTTCTTGGAAGCGGCCTCACTAGCCACAAAGTCTTCATCCTCACTATATGAGGTTATCTTCTTCTTTGTTCTGGTGGCAGCCTTTGGCAAATCTGGAGAGCTCCTAATGCCCTCATAGTAGCTCTCATCGGGACTAGAGCCCTCACTTAGGTCAACATTCTGCTCTGACTGATTTTGACTGTCACTGGCACTTGATATCTTGCTCACAAACCCTGTGAATAGATTGGTATGAGCAGAGTACATGAGTTATCACAAAAAGCATATAGTTTTTTTAAATGAGTTCAAACTTTCACTACTGCAGGATGGTCCAAATGCGACACTATGATCAAAGACCCTTCAACAAAACTGTGTGCGATGCCATAATTGCAAATGATGGTGTAAAAAACCATAAAAAGGTGCAAAATATTTGCGATGATGGATGCATCAAACACGGTTCTGATTTTAATTGCGCGTGCGATGCAGGGCATACGGTTTAGTTCAATGAACTGTTTGCGATGAGGCGGAACAAAAGAAACGGGTAGCCAGATGAAGGCGTGTGCGATATACAACATACGGTTCATTTGGATGAACTATTTGTGATGAGGAGGAACAAAAGAAACGAGCAGCCAGTTGAAGGTGTGTGCGATATACAACATACGGTTCACTAGGATGAACTGTGTGTGACTAGGCAACATAATGGAAACAGTTCAACTGAACAAGATGTCTGTGATACGCGTCAAACCGGTTCTTAATCAGAAATGTGTGTGAAGACCAATAATAACACATACGATTGCTGCTAATAAGCCATGTGATTTGCTCTGTCTACAGAAGAATAACATGTATATATAACTAAAATAAACATCCAATTACATAAGTGACTATACAGATCATTTGCACACACCTCAATAAACAATTGCATGCATTCTAAAGTAGGA
Organism: Triticum dicoccoides; assembly: GCF_002162155.2. NCBI lineage: Eukaryota > Viridiplantae > Streptophyta > Magnoliopsida > Poales > Poaceae > Triticum > Triticum dicoccoides. Next base: position 165,790,527 of record NC_041386.1, read on the forward strand.
GAAACAATCGTCTAGTCATCTACTTCTTGTGACACTCCCGCCACTTCTATGTGGTTGGATCCCTCGTCTGAGGCAGGAAGAAGACAGTTCCTCATGTCAACAATCCGTCTGTACATCTCGTAGCTTGTGTACGCGTCCTTGGCCGCATACTTGATGTGTTCTTCATCCAGTCTCTCATGCCAAACACCGTGCCAGGCGTTCTTATCCTTCTTGCTCTCTTCCTTCATCTTCGCATAGTAGGGGTCAATGATGGCCGAGGCAAGGTCAACCAGGGAGTTCATTTTGTTGTTGTCGCTCCCCCAAACCTTGTAGTGGTGCTGGATGTTGACAAGATTCGGGCATTTCAAGTCCAAAACCTTGCGCGCTTTTAGATCGTTGGTGGTGTCCACCGTAGCGAAACTGTAGTCGGAGCTATTGATAAACCTGGAGAAATGCTCGCAAGGCCTTGTGGCCAGGTGGTAGTGGTAGACGAGGACGTCATGTCGCACGCACAACTGGGCGACGACAACCTTCTGATCATGCCCGGCACGACCCATGGTGTACTCGAGGTCGAAGCCAACCACTTGGTACTTGTCCTCGGCAAGGAACTGCTCCATAGTTTGGATGAAGCTCTCCACCAAGATCAGATCGTTCATGTACACCACCGAGAGAGCCTTCCCCCTCACGTGGGTGTCCACGACGTGTTGTGTGGTGAACTGCCCGCCGTTGTCGTCGTCGGCCGTTGGGAGCGCCATTGGAGCCACGGGGAGCGCCATTGGAACCGTTGGATGTCCTCTCTGTATGTGTCCTTGTGGGTGTGCTTATTTGTGTCGTGTGAGACGAGAGATTAAGGTAAATGGCCGCAGGAATTAAAGGGGGCCAGGCGGCCTAGATTCTCAGCGCGTCCGCATGGCAATTTTTGCAGCGGGTAACTGCATCATCGCGCCGCACCTGGTGCAACCACATGCACATGAACGTGCGTGATCGTGCGATGGCCCCAAACACTGGTAGCGCGCGTGGAGGGACGAGGGCAGAGCACCCGGAGGGACGCGAGAGCAGAGCGTGCGCGGCGGGACGCGATCAGAGCGCGTCGCGACCGCCTCAACCGCAAGAAACCACATGCATAGAGCCATTGAACACGCAGGAAATGGTCGCCTACAAGCCGGCCGACAGTTGCGTCGCTGAGTAGAGAGCGGCCGTGTGCTCCTCCCTCCGTCTTCGTCTATAGTCCCCTTTATATTCTATGCCATACTTTTCCCTTAAATTTAACCAACCAAATGTTAATGCGTGTTATAAAAATTATATAATTGAAAACTATGTTCAAATATGAATCCAACTATATAATCTTTGGCGACATGCAGTCGTATTTTATTAGTTAAATCCTACTTATAAACCAGGACAGGGGTATAGTAGGTAAATAAACCACAAACGTTTTTTTGTATTAACCGTATGTGTACGTGGCCTTTCGTCCTCCTCTCGCATGTCTTGTCACCCCGCTACTGCACACGGCTTACAGCACAAGCTTGCGCAGCGCGCGGGGGCGTTCTTTTGGCCAAACAGTGGCGCCAATGAATTGTCGGTGAGCCCGTTCCTGCGCAACCTCGCAGGTTCCTGCGCAAGCTTCCCACCCGACTCGGTGAAATCCCCCAAAATCCCAATGCTTACCGGCCTGCTATATAAACCATCACGGCCGGCGAGTCCTGCGTCGCATTTTCCCCTCCCTCCCTATTGCTTATCTCGTCTGCTTCTCCCACAATCACCAATGGCACCGGTCCATCTTCGTCGCTCAGCCACTCTGTCGTCATCAGAGGACAGCCCCAGCTACACCACGCGGCGGCGGCACTGTCCCCAGCGTAGTGTAGTGCGTGTGGCGTCCCTGTTGGGTGTGTGCGGAACACCCACCACACGCTCCGCCGCCGCTGCCCATCGGCAGTCGTTGCCGGCCGCCGTTGCCGGCCGCCGTTGCCGGCCGCCGTTGCCGCCACACCATCGTCGAAAGCCAGGGCCATTGCCCGCTCCGCCGCTGTGGCCCAAAGGCGGGAGGTGGCCGTCGTGGCCGCCACCCACTGCCGGCTACCATGGTCATCACCCGCTCCGCCACCGCGGCCCGAAGCGGAAGCTAATGGTCGTGGCCGTCACCCCATTGTCGGTCGTCGTGGCCGCTAGCCCACCGTCGACCGCCGGGGTCATCACCCGCTCGGCCACCGCCGCCCGAAGGTGGGAGGCGGAGGTGGATGCCCGCACGTGCGTCAGCGACCTTGCGCGCTACACCGAGTTCCCGTGGGAGGAGGAGGAGCGCCTCGTCGAGCACGCAAAGAGCCTTACCGTCGCCGTGGCCGCGGCACACGCTGCCTCAGAGGCGAGGAATCAGAAGATCTACAAGGAGAACGACCGCTTCGAGAGGGGTCGTCTGGAGCGGCAGAGGGTGTTCGAGGTGAGCGTCGCTGAAGCTGCGGCAGCGGCATGCACCGTATTGCAGTTGCCCAGCTTGTCGGTAGGCTCCTCCTCCTTTGCCTCTTACTGAGCATGCCCGGCAGGGCAGAGGCAGTCGGAAGTAGTACAAAGCCCCTCTGTAGTATAGTAGTAGTATTTAGGGGCTATTATGTTCAGTTCATCTGACTATATATGTGGTGGAACTGTACAATGTACTTAAAATTAGCTAGTATATATAGTTGGGCTAGCTATTTCAGTACGTGGTTGGCAACAATTGGGGAAAAGTTTGGTCGGTTCAGCTGTCGAGTTGAACTATTTGTATAAGTTAAGAACGACTGCTTAATCTATGAATGAAATCTATGCTTAATTACTGAATTTTAGTTGCAAAAATTAGGTACTGCTAGTGATTTTTAGCTTCATATTTTGACAAATCGCAGTGTTACAAGGTTGACAAATGGCAATGTTACTAGATCAACAAATGTCAATCTTTCTAGTTTGACAAATGGCAACATACCCAAATTGTTTGTAAGTGGTTGCACATGGGTCATCCAAAAGAACCGTTTGCGTTGAAGAGCTGCACAAATCCTGCTCTCACTTTGCATACGGGTGTTCTATCTAAAACATTTGCGATCAAGTGCTGCACAAATCCTGCTCGACACATTTTCCCTTGGCTTCTTGGGGAAGTTGTTGGTTTGCATACGGGTGTTCTACCTAAAACGTTTGTGATGAGTGTTTTATATTTAAAAACCAATTGACGTTTTTTCAAAAGGAAATCATTTGATAAGTCTGTACATTAAGAAAGAAAACGCAAGTTCGCTCAAACCATATCTTTCATTCAGTCATACTGCGAATTTATATTCATATGATCGAGATACAGTATTAAACCCAAGAAAAAAACTATTTCTGGCGGTGGCGGGGCGTGGGAGGACGGCAGCTGGCGGCGCTGAGAGGTAGCAGTCGACGACGGCGTCCCATGCCGCTGAGGGGGACGCATGCACGGGCACGGGCACAGCGGGTGCAGCCAAATGCACGGGGACCGGTGCCGCAGTGGGTGGAGGGGTGCGCATGGGCATGGGCACAGGCACAGGCGCTGGCATGTACACGAGCTCACGTGGGTCCGCGGAGACCTCGCTGACACCCGTGGCTTCCAGCTCTATGATAGTGCTCGGCGACCAGCCCGTCAATGCTACGGGGATGGTCGCTGGCGCGGGCGCGGGGATGGGAGCTGGGACAGGAGCGAGGGCAGCAACCGCCGCGGCCAGCTCATTCTGGGCCATGTCCATGAGGCCCTATTCCTCCTTATTTTCTATCTCCTCTGGCTTGGAGTCGACTTCATCAAACTTGAAGACTAGTGGCAGATGATCCTTCTGCGCCATGGTGTTGGTGGAGGTCTACGGGAGAGAGGGGAATGGGAGGCGAATAGTAAGGCCGCCCGTATTAAGTAGCAGCTCGGGCGCCATTAATGGAGAGGATGGCGGGCAGCCATGGAAGTCAAAGGGCTTGCTTCCCAGTGAGCCTGCGCAGCGTATAGCTCACACGCTTCCCGGTGAGCCCGTGCATTGGAGGACAGCTTGCACGCCTCTCGGTAAGCCTGCGCACCGGACTACGCTCGCACACCTCCTGTTCAGTCAAGGTTAAGCAGCTGTCCACACGGCACCTCCTATAGCCATTAAAACCAAGACACGTGACGTCACGTGAATGGTTAACAGAACGCACATGGTTTGAATTATACAAATGTTTGAGATATTAAAGTGGCAGCTATTTTTTCAAAATGCCTTTGTTGGTTGTTATTCGAGTGCGCCTTCTCTCAAAATGGACACGAAAAATACCACAACATGTCGGGTGCCATTCCATGATAGCATGCCAAGTTTCATGAATTTCACACGAGTTTTGGATTTACTAGAATTTAAAAACAAAGTATCTCAATGTTTTGCCGGCAATCAACGGTGCCCTGGTGTTTGAAATTCATTCCCATTTCTTGCATTGGACCTAAGCATGCACCCAAGGACAAAGACTTGATTTTTCAACCAATTTATATGCACTGGAGCATGTGCATGTAATTCAAATTTGAATTATGCACATAAATGCATTGAAAATTCAGTTAATGCATAAAAATGTCCAAATGAACCCCGAAAAATCACAAAAATTGACACAACACTCCTGTTGTTCTATGTGGACACGAGAAAATTTTTGAAAGCAATAATAGACAATGGATATCGTTTCGTCCCCAAAGGTGGGACGTTCCCTACCGAAACCATCATGCTTGTTGTGAGAAGCCCTGGTTTGTGAGAAGCATATACCCAAACCTGCCCCAAATGGGACAAAAAATTTACCATGTTGATGCCGCTCCATGATAGCATGCTAGGTTCATGAATTTCAGACGAGTTTTGAATTTATTAGAATTTAAAAACAAGGAATCTCAATGTTTGCGGCCGAGTGACGGTGGCATGGTGTTTGACATTCATTCTCATTTCTTGCATGGGACCTAAGCATGCAACCAAGGACACAGATTTGAATTTTCAACCAATTCATATGCATTAGAGCATGTGCATGTAGTTCAAATTTGAATTATGAACTTAAATGCATTGAAAACTCAATTAATGCATAAAAATGTCCAAACGAACCCCGAAAAATCCCAAAAATTGACACAACACTCCTGTTGTTATATGTTGACACTAGGAAAAAAATTAAAATCGAGAAGAGGCAATGGATATCATTTTGTCTAGAAAGGTGAAACGTTCCCTACTGAAACCATCAGGCTTGTTGTGAGAAGCTCTGGTTTGTGAGAAGCATATACCCAAACCTACCCCAAATGGGACAAATTTTTTACCACGACATGTTGATGCCGCTCCATGATAGCATGCCAAGTTTCATGAATTTCAGACGAGTTTTGGATTTACTAGAATTTGAAAACAAGGTATCTCAATGTTTGCGGCTGAGTGATGGTGGTAGGGTGTTTGACATTCATTCCCATTTCTTGCATGGGCCCTAAGCATGCAACCAAGGACATAGATTTGAATTTTCAACCAATTTATATCCATTAGAGCATGTGCATGTAGTTCAAATTTGAATTATGCACATAAATGCATTGAAAACTTAATTAATGCATAAAAATGTCAAATGAACCCCGAAAAATCCCAAAAATTGACACAACACTCCTGTTGTTCTATGTTGACACAAGGAAAAAAATTTGAAATCGACAAGAGGCAATGGATATCGTTTCGTCCAGAAAGGTGAAACGTTCCCTTCCGAAACCATCAGGCTTGTTGTGAGAAGCTCTGGTTTGTGAGAAGCATATCCCCAAACCTGCCCCAAATGGGAAAAAAAATTTTACCCTGGCATGTTGATGCCGCTCCATGATAGCATGCCAAGTTTCATGAATTTCAGACAAGCTTTGGATTTACTAGAATTTAAAAACCAGGTATCTCAATGTTTGCAGCCGACTGACAGTGGCAGGGTGTTTGACATTCATTCCCATTTCTGGCACGGGACCTAAGCATGCAACCAAGGACACATATTTGAATTTTCAACCAATTTATATGCATTAGAGCATGTGCATGTAGTTCAAATTTGAATTATGCATACGAATGCATCGAAAACTCAGTCAATGCATAAAAATGTCCAAACGAACCCCAAAAATCACAAAAATTGATACAACACTCCTGTTGTTCTATGTTGACACGAGAAAATTTTTGAAAGCAATAAGAGGCAATGTATATCATTTCGTCCCCAATGGTGGGACATTCCCTACTGAAACCATCATGCTTGTTGTGAGAAGCTCTGGTTTGTGAGAAGCATATACCCAAATCTGCCCCAAATGGGACAAAAAATTTACCACAACATGTTAATGCCTCTCCATGATAGCATGCCAAGTTTCATGAATTTCAGACGAGCTTTGGATTTACTAGAATTTAATGTGTAAAATGTTCAAACGAACCCTGAATAATTCCAATTCTTTTACGACACACATATAGTTGCATGTTCACTGCAGATAAAAGGTCTAGCAATTCAAACACCGTCCATTGCCGCTGTGACCCCATTATGTAATTCAAATCAAGATGAAAAATCAAGTAGATCCCACACAATTTATTATCACCAACTGTGTGAGATGCAGCACAAAATATGTTGGAGCACCATCGGTGTATAGTACGCCTATGGCTTACGCGAGAAGGTGTGTCGACTATAGTCCACAGCCGGTGTCTCAAGCACACTAGCTCGCTCCCCAAATATCATTTCACTGTCCAATCGTCGCCGGTGAAAGATGGGCACGTGGACCCGCGTCATGAGGACAACTTCGGTGGACCACTCCGGCGAGAGCGCAGCCGCATCCGCCATGCACGTGCTAACAAGGTGCATGAGCGCGACCACAATCTGCGACCGGGCGGCCAAGGCAGCCGAAACGGCCGCTGTTGCTTCTCAGGTGGCGGCAGCAACATCTACCTCGGGGATAGCAACTGGCGAGAGCGGCACGGCAGCTGTCCATTCCACAACAGCGGCCTTAGCCCTGATGGAGGCCGCCCATGCCCAGCTCGTGGCGGTCACCGCACAAACTGAACGAAGCTTCTCCGACAACGGTCGGCAACCCACGACCGAAGAGTTGGCAATCGCCGAGAGCGTTCGAGCAGCCATCCGTTCCTCCGCCGCATACCTTGCGACGACGGTGCCCGTCCAAGCCCAGATCACAGTCTCGAATGGCGAGATGCTTGCCGAGTATGGTGCGATGGATGCCATGGAGCCCCTTCCCCAGGAGACCATCGAGCGCGAGCTGGACATGGAGGCAGCGGCGGAGATCGATGAGCACCAGCCGTAGTAGTACTCTTTGTTTTGTTTAATTAAGAGCGCCGGTCTTTAATTTGTTAGAGTAATGTTTAGGTCAGCTAGCTCCATTTAATTGCTGAACCTGCTCGATTAAGAAGTGTGGGTGTGTTGTAGTCTCCTTTGTGTACCCAAATTATGCAATGACATGGATCACCACTGTAACCAGGGAAATTCGAACCAAAATTTTTGACGTTCAAACTCATCACACACAGGTTAAGCTATCTGAATCATTTGTGATGTTCACATATCATACATAGTTCTGAATAAGGGACCGTGTCTGATGACACTTTGCACGCCAGTTTTTTCGCTAAACCGATTCCAAATTTTCGGCTTCCGCGGAAATATCTACCTCCCTGCCCCCCCTTACCAAAAGCCACATTTCCCCTGTTTCCGCCTTCATTTACAAGTTGAAACCTTCACTCCTTGCTTGCAGCGCCACCTCCTCGCTGGCGACCCTCCTTCATGCTGCTCGGCCTCGTCTATCCAGGCAGGTAATCCACACCCGACCCCATCCTTATCCTCCTTCCACATCCCACATGCCCCGACCGCCGGTGTGACACCTTCCACCCAAATCACTGACCCCTCCACCAAATAAGCATCGCCCTAAGTGGTGCACGCAGTATAGCCAGGATCTCAAGGAGCATTTGGCAACGGAGAAGCAAATCGCGGCAGCATGCGCGGATGAGGTCGCGATGGCTGCCATTCGTGCCGACCCCCAGATCTTGGAGGAGCACCTTTCCATTTGCTAGCTACGCCAATTAAGCATGCTTGGTTTACCCATTGCGTGTAATGCTCCTGCCTTTCCTTCACAAATTCTAGTGAATTGTGCTATCTAATTTTACCATGCAATCTGTTGCTCTAGTGTATATGTTCTATATGTCGTGTAGTGTGGTGCTCACTTATTAACTGTTTTGTTAATTAGTTGTCATCTTCAGTTAACTGTTTGGTTCAATTATGCAAATGTGATGTTCAATTCTTCAGGCTGCAAATTTTGTATTGTCTTCCATGTGAGAAATAAATCGAATTTATCTTTACAAAATACATGAGAAACGAATACAATTGCTATATTTCCAAGTTGTCAAGCATCCTTGGTTTGGTTATACATTGTGCAATGTGGTGCTCAGTTAACGTTTGGTTCATTTGTGTTGTGGTGTTTAGTTAACTGTTTGGTTCAATTCTACAATGCGACGTTCAATAGTTGTGGGTGCATTCTGTTATTGTATACCATGTGAGGAATAAATTGAATTTGGATGTGGTAAATACATGAGAAACAAATACAATTGCTATATTTCCAAGTTGTTAAGCATGCTTGGTTTGGTTAACTGTCTGATCTTCTATTAGGAGTATGTTATATTATGCAATGTGGTGCTCAGTTAATGTTGGGTTCATTTGTTGTGGTGTTTAGTTAACTGCTTGGTTCAATTCTGCAATGCGATGTCCAATTGTCATTGGTAGAATTTTGTATTGTTGTGCATGTGAGGAATAAATTGAATTTGGCTGCACTTAATACATGAGAAACATATACAAGTGCTATATTTCCTAGTTCTTAATCATGCTTGGTTTGGATAAATGGGTTTTCCATGTGGCTTGAATTAATCTGATGAATCTGCAATGTGCTTATTTTTCATCAACATATTTTACTGATAGCATGCGAACCATTACTTAACCTGATGACTAACTACCTTATATGTGTTGTAGGGAAACAATGGGAAGCACTGAGGTTTACAATCGAGGTTAGCACGTGCATGGTCCATTGTCTAACAACACATTATTGTGCAATTGCTGGAACCATTCTAATATTTAGGTTTAGCAATTTGGTCTTGCACATGTAGGTCCTGCTGTCAGAGGTTTTGACCCACTGCTCGACCCTTTTTGCATACGGGGAAATGAGTTGTCCATGAATATCAATGAAGTCAAGGAATCTCGGAAAGATTGTTAGGATAAAGAAATTAGCGACAAAAAACAACAAGATCTTTGTCTGCACAATGAAGAAGACACGAGTTCACTACAAGATGGTACTAACTATTATACCTTGCCTTTTTTTATTCATTTGCCCCATTTCCAATATAGAGAAGATATTTATGCACGTCCTTCTTTTCAGGCCTTTCCAAAGCAGTTCACTGATGATTACCTATCAAACCACCTTTATGGTCAGGAGGCGACGAAGGTTTTCATACAACACCCACGGTTCAATATTGAAGTGTTCCTAAAGAGGACGAAGGACGGATGGTCAATCATCCACATGCACTGGCCTAAAGTTGCAAAGACCTTTAACATGAATGAAGGCTCAATATTCGCCTTCCGCTTCAGCAGTTTTCCAGATGAGATGCATCTGTCTATATACTGTCTATGATGTTAATTTTGAAAGGTTCTAATGTTGCATGTGAAACTTGGTGCTGGTGCAGTTGTGTAATGGGGTAGCTGAGTGCAGAAGCTATATCATGTTGTACTTTGATATATTTCAATTATGAAATCCTACTTCCTTAATATGGAAATGAATATATTATGTGCTTAACATGAATGTCAATTAGATTAATAAATGGATTATTAATAATAGGGCAATTAGCCTACTAATGGCGAATTAGTCTGCTAATTAGGTTTTGCTATTGCAAACGGTTATTCAGAAAATACCGTGGGGATGACCTCAGGCAACACACACAATTTCTAGGAATAAACCATGTTGGATCAATGAAAAATCACACACGACCTTCTCTTGAAAACTGTTTGCGTTAGGCCACCTTGCGCAAATGTTTACGACATAAAAACTGTGTGCGGTGGACAACCTTTGCCACACGGTTTTTTCTATGCACCATGTGTGATGCATTCAATAACACAAACGATAAAATTGTTAATATCGTGTGCAATGGCAACGCTATCACGACCGATTTAATGGGGAAAATTGTGTGTGATGTACCTGTGAATGGAAACTTTTTCCTTGGAGCGACTGTGTGGGGTGTTCATACGAACGGAAATGTTTAGCGGGGACTGACTGTGTGGGATGTACTTACGATCGGAAACAATTTCGCTTGTATAATTGTATTTTTTAGCTCTATTGTACGTATTTTTGTATTTGAGCGCTCGCCAGTCACACACGACCTCATTTTGCCAAGCGTGTGTGCCAGGAGGGCATATCCCCGACGTTTTTTGGGTCATGTGGGAAGGACCCCCCTATCGCCATCACTCGCTAGGCGATGGTTCCAAATGCCGTCGTGGAAAGGGGTTAAAAACCGTTTGTATAGCACCGACGCTTTCCAGTGTTTAGTTCTAGGTTTTCATAGAATGCATTTCGGAGCTACTGAGTTGGTCATTTCGTTGACACCGAAGCATTCACAGAACCAAAACACTCCATTTCGGTTGGACCTAGATGTGGTTCGGTGACTCCGAGTTTCTAGGGTTTCAATGAAACTTTACTTTCAGTCTCACCGATTAGTACGTTTTGGTGGAACCGAGTTGTACTTTTGCAATGTCCAGGGTCAAATCGGTGGGACCGAAAATTCCTATTCGGTTGGTCTGAGATGTGTTTGGCATAAACCTAAACCTAAAGTTTTGCTCGAGTCTATTCTAACGAACTAATCTGGTGCATGGAAGTATTGCAATCGTGGCAAGATATATGGCATTATCCTCGTGCATTGAATTAGATAAAGGAGGCACGAGGAGATCGAATCTCACCCTAACCCGGTGGAGATCCTCTACGGCGGCAACGGTGGGGCATATTACCGTTGATGGTGGCAGATTCCTGCGGCGAAGGCGCACAGGAGACGACGACGACGATCCGGAAACCAAGGGGGTGGCAGCAACAGGGTGTGGGGTCGTAGCGTTTGAAATGGTTTTCAACATACGGTTGCACGGATATATATATATATACCCGTGTGCTATTGGTGGCACTGAGTAGAACAAATTGGTGGCACCGAGATGCGCAACTGCGTGCAGTTACAAAAAATTGTTGGGGCCGAGTTGGTCTAATCGGTAGCACCGAGATGAAAACCTAGATCAGTCTTTATGATTTCGGTTCGACCAAGTTTGAGGTATTGGTCTGACCAAAATGCACGAAGAAGGTTTTGGAGGTCATCCCTTGACGGATTGGTTGCCCCTCACCTAGAGGGTGCAAAAAGAACTTGTTCGATTTTTGTGATTTAGCATGAAAAGAATTTGAGACAAGAAGAGCATAGATAGCTAGAGGAGGTTCTTAGGCATTCTTGTACATCCACTTGGCCAATAAAAACCAAGACAATCAAAACAACAAATGGATATCCTCAAATGGATAAAATATGCAACCAACATGTTGATACTTCTTGAGCTTGCGTTGGTTTTTCCCTTGAAGAGGAAAGGGTGATGAAGTAAAGTAGAGATAAGTATTTCCCTCAGTTAAGAACCAAGGTATCAATCCAGTAGGAGATACAAGCAAGTCCCCAATCTATGCAACTGCACAAAATCAAACACTTGCACCCAATGCGATAAAGGGGTTGGCAATCCCTTCACAGTCACTTGCAAATGTGAGATCTGATAGAGATAGATATAAAAGATTGCTAAAACGTAAAACAAAGTAAAAGTAAATAAATTGCAGCGTGATATTTTTGGGTTTTTTGGTTTATAGATCTAAAAATATATGATGGAAAATCGATTCGGGGGCCATAGGTTTCACTAGAGGCTTCTCTCTTGAAGGAAAATAATACGGTGGGTGCACAAATTAATGTCGAGCAATTGATAGAAAAGCGCAAAGTTGTGACGATATCCAAGGCAATGATTATGAGTATAAGCATCACGTCCGTGTCAAGTAGACCGACTCCTGCCTGCATCTACTACTATTACTCCACACATCGACATCTATCTAGCATGCATTTAGAGTATTAATTTCATAAGAATGGAGTAAAACCTTAAGTAAGATGACATGATGTAGAGGGATAAACTCAAACAATATGATGAAAATCCCATCTTTTTACCCTTTATGGCAACAATACAAATACGTGCCTTGCTACCCCTACTTTGTCACTTGGTGAGGACACCACAAGATTGAACCCAAAACTAAGCACCTCTCCCATTGCAAGAAAAACCAATCTAGTTGGCCAAACCAAACCGATAATTCGAAGACAAATACAAAGACATCAAATCATGCACATAAGAATTCAGAGAAGATTCAAATAATATTCATAGATAAGCTGATCATAAATCCACAATTCATCGGATCTCGACAAACACACCGCAAAATAAGATTACATCGGATAGATCTCCAAGAACATTGAGGAGAACATGGTATTGAGGACCAGAGCGAGAGAAGAAGCCATCTAGCTACTAGCTATGGACCCGTAGGTCTGTGGTAAACTACTCACGCTTCATCGGAAGGGAAATAGAGTTGATGTAGCCCGAAAAAGGTCCCAAGATGGGATCTCATCAGTAAAGAAGGTTACGGCGGTAGAAAAAATATTTTTGTGGACGCTTCTGGTCGTTTGGGAATATTTGGGAATTTATAGGCCAAAGATTAGGGTTAGAGGAGCTCCAAGGGGCCCACAAGCCAGCCCCCCCCCTAGGGCGGGCCCTGAGGGCTTGTGGAGCCCTCGGGACTCTTCTTCCTTCGTCTCCAAGTCCTACGTGTGTCTTCTGGTCCAAGAAAAATCATCATAAAGTTTTATTCTTTTTGGACTCCGTTTGATATTCCTTTTATTTAAAACTCAAAAACAAGGAAAAAACAGAAACTGACACTAGGCTCTGCGTTAATAAGTTAGTCCCAAAAGTAATATAAAATAGCATAGTATTGCATATAAAACATCGAAAATAGATAATATAATAGCATGGAACAATAAAAAATTATAGATATGTTGGACACATATCAAGCATCCCCAAGCTTAATTCCTGCTCGTCCTCGAGTAGGTAAATGATAAAAACAGATTTTTAATGTGGAATGCTACCTAACATATTTATCCATGTAATTTTCTTTATTGTAGCATGAATATTCAGATCCATAAGATTCAAAATAAAATTTTAATATTGACATAAAAACAATAATACTTCAAGCATTCTAATAAAACAATCGTGTCTTCTAAAAAATAACATGGCCAAAGAAAGTTATCCCTACAAAACCATATAGTCTGGATATGCTCCATCTTCATCACACAAAGTATTAATGCACAACCTCGATGACAAGCCAAGCAATTGTTTCATACTTTTGATCTTCTCAAACTTTTTCAACTTTCACGCAATACATGAGCATGAGCCATGGATATAGCACTGTATGTGGAATAGAATATGGTGGTTGTGGAGAAGACAAAAAGAAGGAGATACTCTCACATCAACTAGGCGTATTAACGGGCTATGGATATGCCCATCAATAGATATCAATGTGACTGAGTGGGGATTTCCATGCAATGGATTCACTAGAGCTATAAGTTTATGAAAGCTCAAAAAGAAACTAAGTGGGTGCGCATCCAACTCGCTTCTCACGAAGACCTAGGGCAATTTGACGAAGCCCATCATTGGAATATACAAGCCAAGTTCTATAATGAAAAATTACCACTAGTATATGAAAGTGACAACATAGGAGACTCTCTATCATGAAGATCATGGTGCTACTTTGAAGCACAAGTGTGGAAAAAGGATAGTAGCATTGCCCCTTCTCTCTTTTCTCTCATTTTTGGTGGGCTTCTTTGGACTATTTTATTTTCGTAAAGTACGAAGACTCATCCCAACTTGTGAGGGAATCATAGCTCCCATCATCCTTTCCTCACATGGGATAATGCTCTAATAATGATGATCATCACACTTTTATTTACTTACAACTCAATAATTACAACTCGATACTTAGAACAAAATATGACTCTATATGAATGCCTCCAGCAGTGTACCAGGATGTGCAATGATCTACGTAGCAAATGACATCAAAAAAGGGACAAGCCATGAAACCATCATGCTAGCTCTCTTACAATCATGCAAAGCAATATGACAATGATGGTGCGTGTCATAATAAACAGAATGGCGGAAGTTGCATGACAATATATCTCGGAATGGCAATGGAAATGCCATAATAGTTAGGTATGGTGGCTCTTTTGAGGAAGGGTAAATGGTGGGTTTAATACACTGATGAAAGTTGCGCGGCACTAGAGAGGCTAGCAATGGTGGAAGGGTGACAGTGCGTATAATCCATGGACTCAACATTAGTCATAAAGAACTCACATACTTATTGCAAAAAATTATTAGTTATCGAAACAAAGTAATAGATGCATGATCCTAGGGGATAGATTGGTAGGAAAAGACCATCGCTCGCCCCGACCGCCACTCATAAGGAAGACAATCAATAAATAAATCATGATCCAACTTCATCACATAACGGTTCACCATACGTGCATGCTACGGGAATCACAAACTTCAACACGAGTATTTCTACCAATCCACAATCACTCACTAGCATGACTCTAATATCACCATCTTTATATCTCAAAACAATCATAAGGAATCAAACTTCTCATGGTATTCAATGCACTTTATATGAAAGTTTTTATTATATCCCTCTTGGATGCCCATCATATTAGGACTAAATTCATAACCAAAGAAAATTACCATGCTGTTTAGAGAGACTCTCAAAATAATATAAGTGAAGCATGAGAGTTCAACAATTTCTATAAAATAAAGCCATCGCCATGATCTAAAAAGATATAAGTGAAGCACTAGAACAAATTGCATAGATCAAAAGATATAAGTGAAGCACATAGAGTATTCTAATAAATTCACGATTCATGCATGTACCTCTCAAAAGGTGTGTACATCAAGGATGATTGTGGAAAACTAAAAATCAAAGACTCATATCATACAAGACGCTCCAAGCAAAATACATATCATGTGGTGAATAAAAATATAGCCTCAAGTAAATTTACCGATAGACGAAGACGAAAGTGGGGATGCCATCCGGGGCATCCCCAAACTTAGATGATTGGTTGTCCTTGAATATTACCTTGGGGTGCCTTGGGAATCCCCAAGCTTGGGCTCTTGCGACTCCTTATTCCATAGTCCAGATCTTTACCCAAAACTTGAAAACTTCACAACACAAAACTCAACAGAAAACTCATGAGATCCGTTTGTATAAGAAAATAAATCACCACTTTTGGTACTGTTGTGAACTCATTTTTATTTATATTGGTGTAATATCTACTATATTCCAACTTCTCCATGGTTCATACCCCGCGATACTACTCATAGATTCATCAAAATAAGCAAACAACACAAAGAAAACAGAATATGTCAAAAACAGAACAATCTGTAGTAATGTGGAAACTTCGAACACTTCTGTAACTCCATTTTTTTTGGAAAAATTAGGAAAACCTTGTCAATTTGTATATAAATCTTTCGCAAGAAAATTCGGGATTTTACCATGCTTGTGTAAAAAATTAGAATTTTTTTACTGGACGCAAAAGTTTCTGTTTTTCAGCAAGATCAAATCAACTATCACCGTAAGCCATCCAAAGGTCTTACTTGGCACAAACACTAAATTAAAACACCAAAACACATCTAACAAGAGGCTAGATGATAAAATTATTCAAAAATAGAAACAAAAAAGCAGGAACAAAAATAAAATTGGGTTTCCTCCCATCAAGCGCTATTGTTTAACGCCCCTAGCTAGGCATAAAACATAGATCTAGGTATTGTCATCTTTGGTATAAAATCAATAAGTAGCCCTCATAATAGATTCATATGGAAACTTAATTTTCTTTCTAGGAAAGTTTTCCATGCCCTTCCTTAACGGAAATTGAAACCTAACCTTTCCTTCTTTCATATCAACAATTGCACCAATCGTTCTAAGGAAAGGTCTACCAAGAATAATAGGACATGTTGGATTGCAATCTATATCAAGCACAATAAAATCTGCGGGCACATAATTCCTATTTGCAACACTAAAAACATCATTAATCCTTCCCATAGGTTTTTTAATAGTAGATCCGCAAGATGCAAATTTAAAGAACAATCATCAAATTCACGGAAACCAAGCACATCATATAAAGTTTTCAGAATCGTGGAAACGCTAGCACCCAAATCACATAAAGCATGGCACTCATAATCCTTAGTTTTAATCTTAATTGTAGGTTCCCACTCATCATAAAGCTTTCTAGGGATAGAAACTTCCAACTCAAGTTTTTCTTCAAAAGAATTCATCATGGCATCAATGATATGTTTAGTAAAAGCTTTATTTTGATTATATGCACGAGGAGAATTCAACATGGATTGCAACAAGGAAATAAAATCTATCAAAGAACAATTTTCATAATTAAAATCCTTGAAATCCAAAAGAGTGGGTTCATTTCTACTTAAAGTTTTGACCTCTCCAATCCCACTTTTATCAATTTTTGCATCAAGATCTATAAACTCCGAATCATTGGGACGCCTTTTAACTAAAGTTGACTCATCTCCAGTCTCATATTTATGAAGAGTTATATTAGAAAACAAATATTCAATAGGATTAACATCAATCACTTTAATATCTTCACCATTATTTTCACAAAAACTAGAAGAACGCGCTTTTACAAACCAATCTCGCTTAGCACGCATCCTAGCGGTTCTTTATTTGCACTCATCAATAGAAATTTTAATAGCTTTGAGAGATTCATTAATATCATGCTTGGGTGGAATAGATCTAATTTTCAAAGAATCAATCTCAAGAGAAATTATATCCACGTTCCTAGCCAAATCATCAATCTTAAGCAATTTTTCTTCAACCATAGCATTGAAATTCATTTGAGAACTAATAAAATCTTTAATATTGTTCTCAAGATCAGAGGGCATATTATTATAATTTCCATAAGAATTTTTGTAGGAATTACCATAATTATTAGAGGAATTACTAGGAAACGGCCAAGGCTTGAAATTACCTCTATACGCGCTATTATCAAAATTGTTCCTACCAACAAAATTCACATCCATAGATTAATTATTATTCTCAATAAAAGTAGACAAAGGCATATCATTAGGATCAATAGGAGCACTCTTACTAGCAAACAATTTCATAAGTTCATCCATCTTTACACTCAAAACATTAATTTCTTCAATCACATGCATGTTTTTACTAGTAGAGGATCTTTCGGTATGCCATTGAGAGTAATTAGCCATGATATTATCTAGGAGTTTATTAGCTTCTCCTAATGTGATTTCCATAAAATTACCTCCCACGGCCAAATCTAAAAGATTACTAGAAGCAAAATTCAATCCAGCATACATATTTTGTATGATCATCCATAAACTTTAACCATGAGTAGGGCAATTTCTTATCATTAATTTCATCCTCTCCCAAGATTGTGAAACATGTTCATGATCAAGTTGCTTAAAATTCATTATATCATTCCTAAGGGACATGATCTTAGCGGGAGGAAAATACTTGGAAATATAAGCATCTTTACACTTATTCCATGAATCAATACTATTTTTAGGCAAAGATGAAAATGAAGTCTTAGCACGATCTCGTAGTGAGAACGGGAATAGCTTCAATTTAACAATATCATTATCCACATCTTTATTATTTTGCATATCACATAACTCAATGAATGTATTTATATGGGATGCGACATCTTCACTAGGAAGGCCAGAAAATTGTTCTTTCATAATAAGATTCAGCAAAATGGCATTAACTTCATAAGATTCCGCGCTAGTGGCGGGAGCAATTGGAGTACTAATAAAATCATTTTTATTAGTATTGGAAAAATCACACAACTTGGTATTCTCTTGAGTCATCGTGACAAAGCAAGCAATCTAGCACACGAGCAACCAAAAAGCAAACGAAAAGACGAACCGAAGAAGGGCGAATAAAAAGGCAAATGTTTTTGTATTTTTCTAAAAATGTTTTAGAGCTGGGCGAGAGGAAAATGAGAGGCAAATGGAAAATAATTTAATGCAAGAGATGAGAGTTTATGATGGGTACTTGGTAGGCTTCATGTAGATCTCCCCGGCAACGGCGCCAGAAATTCTTCCTGCTACATATTGAGCTTGTGTTGTTTTTTCCCTTGAAGAGGAATGGGTGATGCAACAAAGTAGAGATAAGTATTTCCCCCAGTTAAGAACCAAAGTATCAATCCATTAGGAGATACAAGCAAGTCCCCAATCTATGCACCTGCACAAACAATCAAACACTTGCACCCAACACGATAAAGGGGTTATCAATCCCTTCACGGTCACTTGCAAATGTGAGATCTGATAGAGATAGATATAAAAGATTGCTAAAACGTAAAATAATGTAGAAGTAAATAAATTGCATTGAGATATTTTGGGGGTTTTTGGTTTAAAGTTCTGAAAATATATGATGGAAAATAGACCCGGGGGCCATAGGTTTCACTAGAGGCTTCTCTCTTGAAGGCAAATTATACGGTGGGTGAACAAATTACTGTCGAGCAATTGATAGAAAAGTACAAAGTTATGACGATATCCAAGGCAATGATTATGAGTATAGGCTTCACGTTTGTGTCAAGTATACCAACTCCTGCCTGCATCTACTACTATTACTCCACACATCGACCGCTATCTAGTATGCATCTAGAGTATTAAGTTCATAAGAACAGAGTAACACCTTGAGTAAGATGACATGATGTAGAGGGATAAACTCAAACAATATGATGAAAACCCCATCTTTTTACCCTTGATGGCAACAATACAAATATGTGCCTCGCTACCCCTACTTTGTCACTGGGTGAGGACACCGCAAGATTGAACCCAAAACTAAGCACCTCTCCCATGGCAAGAAAAACCAATCTAGTTGGCCAAAACAAACCGATAATTTGAAGACAAATACAGATATATCAAATCATGCATATAAGAATTCAGAGAAGATTCAAATAATATTCATAGATAAGTTGATCATAAATCCACAATTCATCGGATCTCGACAAACACACCGCAAAAGAAGATTACATCGGATAGATCTCCAAGAACATTGAGGAGAACATGGTATTGAGGACCAAAGAGAGAGAGAAGAACCATCTAGCTACTAGCTATGGACCCATAGGTCTGTGGTAAACTACTCACGCTTCATTGGAAGGGCAACAGAGTTGATGTAGAAGCCATACGTGATCGAATCCCCCTCTGGCAGGGTGCCGGAAAAGGTCCCAAGATGGGATCTCACGAGTACAGAAGGTTATGGTGGTGAAAAAGTATTTTTGTGGACGCTTCTGGTCGTTTGGGAATATTTGGGAATTTATAGGCCAAAGATTAGGGTTAGAGGAGCTCCGAGGGTCCCACAAGCCAGGGGCGCCCCCACCCTGGGGCGCGCCCTGAGGGCTTGTGGAGCCCTCGGGACTCTTGTCCTTCGTCCTACGTGTGTGTTCTGGTCCAAGAAAAATCATCATAAAGTTTTATTCCGTTTGGACTCCGTTTGATATTCCTTTTCTGTAAAACTCAAAAACAAGGAAAAATAGAAATTGGCACTGGGCTCTGGGTTAATAAGTTAGTCCTGAAAATAATATAAAATAGCATATTAATGCATATAAAACATCCAAAATAGATAATATAATAGCATGGAACAATAAAAAATTATAGATAAGTTGGAGACGTATCACATGTCCACACAAGAAAATATGAAATGAAATATGAGTCAAACATGCACAACCAATTCTAGCATCTATCAAGCAATTGGCGATGACTAGGTCATCTATATATGAGTATATTAACTTAGGAGTCAAATGAGGACATTTGATCATAGGTCAGACTCATCGTTTAAACACAAGTGAGATTACATTTTTTACATAAAGAATTAATGTGCACACCATTAGAGTTGCTTTAGCTCAATTATTAGAGCAAAGCTCCCCCTAGATGTGATATCCCCCCTAAAGAGGGATGAACTAACGTTTGGTTTTGTCGATGATGACTTCATGTAGATAGTGAAGATGTGGATGCTCAATATTGATGTAGATCATTTGGAGCAATCCTTTGGAGTGTTGAACTTTCAATACCTACATGGGTTAGTACCACAAGGAACATACAAGGATATCCATAGACATAGAGTGAATTGCACATGTGATGATGTACATGAAAGCATTAGGTTACCTTGTCCCTTGTATTACCAACAAGAGGGTTTGTGACTCCATGAACTAGTGCAAGATATGAAAGTTGATTGCACAAGTCCTTGCCAAAGTGAATATCAGTGAAGTATGTTGGCGGATTCACCCTCAAGAACACTCTAGTTCTTCTTCCTTGCGACCCACATCAACTTGATGGGAATCCTTGGAGTTGTAGTTGAACTTGATGAAGTAAAGCTTGACTTAGTCTTTGGAACCCACTTGACCATGGCCTTAGGAGCTTCTTTAAATGAGTCAATCTCTTCTTGAAGCTTGTCCTTGCCTTTTAGCTTGTGGTCTTGTGGTGGAAGATCATCTTGAGCTTGTGTTCCCTCAAAAGAAGTGGGGTCATACTTATCTTGTTGGGGAACAAACTTAGTCTTGGGATATTGATCTTCTTCCCATTCAACTCCATTGGCATTGAAATTTCGTTCAAAACCAACACCTTGATTCTGATGGTGTCTTCCTTGCTTACGAAGAATTTCCTCAAATTGCTTACTCCCGATAAGACTCTTGTAAACACCCTTATCTATAATTCCCTTCAATAAGCTATTTTCTTGCTCAAGTGTAACTTGGCTAAGAGAATCATTAGTGGAATCAAGATAATTACTAGAATCAACAATATTGGATTTAGCATGGTTATTGTTACTACTAGAAGAAGAATCTTTCTTGCTCTTGTTACTAGATTTTACTTGTGGCATATAAGTAGACAAGAGGAGACGTTTGGCAATGTAAGAAGAACTCTTCTTTCGAAGATCATCATTGATAGCTTTTAGGAACTCATGCTCTTGCTCTAAATTTAGCCTTGAAGCATAGCTTCTCATGAGTCCTTAGGAGCTCTCTATGATCCACTTGAGTTGTTTCATGAGCTAACTTAAGAGTGTTTAGTTCTTTAGTTAGACGCTCAATCTCCTTATAATTGTCATTTGTTTCATCTTGATTAGCATGATTACTAGCAAGTTCATTATGGTTCACATCACTAGTTTTGTCAACAAGTAAATCATTGTCACCTAGCAAATCATCTTCATCACTATCAAAATCAAGATACTCGGGGTGTGATACCTTGGGGCCTTTAGGCATGAAGCATCTTACAATTCCTTCACTTGGTGAATCAAATGTGTTGTGGGAGTTGGATGACAGTAGTGCAAAACCAACAACACCTTCATCTTGAGTATAGTCGGATTTGGAGTAATAGCTTCTCTTGGAGTAGTTGTCGGAGTCAGAACCGGAAATCCACTCACCAAAGTGAGCTTGATGTCTTCGTCTTGTGTAGCTCTTTGATGACTTGTCCTTCCTTTCTGAATCCTTGCTTCTTCGAGAGGGTCTTCATTCATAATGATCATCTCTACTCCTTCTCTCTCTTGGAGGTAATTCATGTCTTTTACTTCTCCTTTTTGGTGAGACCTCTCTTCTCTTGTAGGGAGTCTTACACTCATTTCAGTAGTGTCCGGGTCTTCCACAATTGTAGCAATTACGATCACGACTAGAAGTTCTTTTGTCATTATAGGACCTTGACTTGGAGCTTCTCTCTTTGCTTCTACTCTTGTAGAATTTGTTGAAGTTCTTCACCGTTAAGCTCAATTCTTCATTGGAGACTTGCTTGTCACTTGATGTTGTAGGAGCATCACTTGAATCTTTCTAGGCACCACTTGACTTGTTGTGGAGCTCTTCCTTATCCTTGAGTGACATCTCATGTGCAAAATTCTACCAATGACTTCTGTGGGCTTGAGATATTTGTAATTGGGCATCATTCAGATCAATGTGCACATGGTATCATATTTTCCATCCAAGGCACTAAGGATCTTCTTGATGATGAATTTGTCGGTCATCTCTTCACTTACTAAACCGGCAATCTCATTTGTGATGAGTGCAAGCCTAGAGTACATTTCGACAACTCCTTCACCATCCTTCATCTTGAACTTGTCAAGTTGACTTTGAAGCACATCCAACTTGGATTCCTTGACATACTCGGTACCTTCGTGCATATCAACCGTATCCCAAATTTCCTTTGCATTTTCAAGGCGGCTAATTTTGTTGAATTCTTCGGGGCATAATCCATTGAAGAGAATATCACAAGCTTGAGCATTGTATTGCATCATCTTCAATTCTTCCGCGGTTGCTTCACGATCCGGTTCTCTACCATCTTCAAAGAATTCACCTTGCAAGCCAACACACACAACAACCCAAACGGTGGGGTTATGACCAATAATATGCATTTTCATCTTAGGCTTCCAACTAGCAAAATTTTTACCATTAAAGTAAGGACCTCTATGGTGATAGTTACCCTCGCTAGACGCCATACTCTCCTAGGTTGTGAAACCAAGGTTAGGACCACCAAAGCTATGGAAATCAGGGTTAATGGAAACCAAAGCTCTGATACCACATGTAGGATCAAAAGTATGTCTAGAGGGGGTGATTAGACTACTTGACCAAATAAAAATCTATCCTTTTCCCAATTTTAGTTGTGGGCAGATTTTAGCAATTATGACAAGTCAAGCAATCAACCTACACATGCAATTCTAAGAGTATAGCAGCGGAAAGTAAAACATTGCATATGAAGGTAAAGAGAAGGGTTTGAAGAAGTCAAACACAATGGAGACATGGAGATTTTTGGCATGGTTCCGATAGGTAGTGCTATCGTACGTCCACGTTGGAGACTTCAACCTACGAAGCGTAATGGTTGCACGAGTCCACAGAGGGCTCCACCCACGAAGGGTCCACGAAGAAGCAACCTTGTCTATCCCACCATGGCCATCGCCCACAAAGGACTTGCCTCACTCGGATAGATCTTCACGAAGTAGGCGATCTCCTTGCCCTTACAAACTTCTTGGTTCAACTCCACATCACGCCAGACGCTCCCAAGCGACACCTAACCAATCTAGGAGACACCACTCTCCGAAAGGTAATAGATGGCATGTTGATGATGACCTCCTTGCTCTTGTGCTTCAAATGATAGTCTCCCCAACACTCAAATCTCTCTCGCGGATTTGGCTATGGTGGAAGAAGCATTTGAGTGGAAAGCAACTTGGGGAAGGCCAGAAATCAGGTTCAAATTGTTGGAATGGAATATCTTGATCTCAACACATGAGTAGGTGGTTCTCTCTCAAAAAATGAATGGTGGAAGTGTAGGAACATTCTAATGGCTCTCTTACTTGGTAAGAGGAGGATGGAGGGGTATATATATATATATATATATATATATATATATATATATATATATATATATATATATATATATATATATATATATATCCTCCACACAAAATCCAACCGTTACACACTTTTGACCCATCTCGGTGGCACCGATTTGTTCAAAAATATGAATGTTAGGAATCTCGGCGGGACCGTTGGGAACAACTTGGTGGGATCGTTGTGCTAGGGCTTAGGGAAAACTTCATCTCAGTGGCACCGATTGCATAAACTCAGTGGGACCAAAGTGAATGCAATGAGTAACAGAGAATCTGTCAAGCCAAATCGGTGGGACCGATTGCAACAACTCAGTGTGACCGAAGTGAATGCAACAAGTCACAGAGCGTTGGCAAGGCCATCTCGGTGGGACTGAGATCCATATTAGTGCGACCAAACTATTAGGGTTTTTGGTAGTGGCTATGTCAACATGAACTCGATGGCGCCGGATGAAAGATACTGGTGGGGCCGAGTTGGAGTTTAGGTTTTGGACATATTTGGATAGAGAAAGTGGCTAAGGGTTGTGGAGCAATATCACTAAGTACTTTGAGCAAGTAGACCATTAAGCAACACCTCATCCCCTTTTAATAGTATTGGCTTTCCTATGGACTCAATGTGATCTTGGATCACTTAAAACAAAAAGAAGAGTCTTGAGCTTTTGCCAATCCTTGTCCTTAGCATTTTGAGGGGTCCACATCTCTATGTCATGCCATGCCATACATTGAACATCCTAAAATACTCATCTTGAACGGATATTAGTTCAATGAGAAATATGTTATGAATTACCAAAACCACCCGAGGATTACTTGCACTTTCATGTGTCCCTCTCATCCACCGAGGCTGAGTATGTAGCCATCGCAAGTTGCTGTGCACAATTCTTATGGATGAGGCAAAGTTTAAAGGATTACGGTGTCACTTGTGACAAAGTGCCTCTTCTATGTGACAATGAAAGTGCAATCAAGATCTCACGCAACCCAGTGCTACATAGCAAGAAGAAGCACATTGAGATTTGTCATCATTTCATCTGGATCATATCAAGCGTGGGGAGATTGAGATTATCTATGTCAACACTCAAGAGCAACTAGCGGATATCTTCATGAAGCCTTTGGATGAAGCAAGATTTTTCAAGTTAAGGCATGAGATAAATATCATTGATTCGAGCAATATGTCTTGATTCTAGGCACACCCCGCCGCATTCATCATATTATCTTGTTCTAGATGTAGGCATGGACATAGGGGGAGTGTTGTTCTCTTAATGAACTCTCCCTCCCCCATTATGCATAAATTGACCACTTTCATATTAGCCATTTTTATGGTACTTGTGCTTCAAAGATGAGTTTTGGTCATGGACCCAAGGTTAATATCTTCGCGGTGCCATACCAATTGACTCAAACATAGGTGGCTTCAGCCACCGCCCTCTCATTGAGAGGTAGCTACTCAAGTTGGTTCTATTTGGTTTTCTCTAGTCTTTAGTCCTTGTTTGTGTCTTGAGTCACTCCAAGTTTGCTCTTTCCTTGTTTATCTTTTTGAACTAGGAGTGCCTCTTCCCATTTGCTGGTATTTTTGAGTCTCCACCCAAGCCATCTCATCTACAACCTCTCTATAGTTTGCATAAGTCACCTCGTTTACCTTGATCTTGCTTGCTCTAGCCTGCGCGGTACTACTGCTGGGGTCTGGGTGGTACTACGGCTTGTAAGCGGTACTGTCGCCGAGCCCCATGGTACTACCGCTCGAGCGGTACTACCATGGCCTCCTGCCGCGCAGTAATACCGGGGCGGTACTACCGCTCCTCCGAGCGGTACTACCGCTCTAGGGTGGGTGCGGGGGTTATGAGTCGGCCAGGGGGAGTTCCAACTCCCCCATACCCATTCATCTCTCTCTCACTCATCCTCTCTTCTCACAGGCGATGAACAAGCTCCAGGGGCCCTCCAATTCTGGGCCGTCTTCCACGATTCTGTCTGATGGGATCGATCCCCACCTTCTCCTCTTGCCATGGATGCAAGCATTGCCCTTTTTTCCTCTCCTATGGTTCTATTCTTAAATCTAGGTTTAGGGTAATATGGGTTGCATTTGTCGATTTTTGGCCAAATCTGGGCATGAGTAGGATATAGAAGACTGCTAGATTAGGTGGATTGAAGATTAACCCGCAAAAATTTGAATTTGACATCTCCGGTAGTACCGGATCTTCGCGGCAGTGGCCAGCCCGCTGACATCTGCCTCAAGCGGTAATACCGCTTCCCTGGAGCAGTACTACTGCTTGCAGGCGGTACTTCCGCTGTGAGGTACGATACTACCACCCAGAGCTGTCAACTTCAATTTTTCTCCGCTCAACCTTCAGTCTTGTTTATCTCTTTTTCTTTGGCTTATGCAATATGTTTACACCTCCTTTTCCTCTCGCAGTCTTGTGGTTTTTAGGTGGTGGTACCTCCGGGCATCAGGCTTGACGCAAGAACCCGGCTCATACAGGTGGCTCCAAGCGCTATCGTTCATCTGATGTGCCAGAAAGTGAACCCAATGAGCAGCCTAGGCAGACAGTTAAGGTGATGGCGTCGCGGAACAAGGGAACCAAGACATCGAATGAAGCGTCAACAAAGGAGTTCTATCTTGCTCGTAAGCGCAATCCATACCGTGTGCCTCAAGAACCATCTCTTGTCAATCGCCGGTTTTGGAACAAGATGCAGGAGTCGATTTATCATGATGTTCTGAAAGTGTAACATCCCAATTTTCAATTTGGATGTTAATCATTAGGTCATCATATGCATCCATATTTTGAGCATTTTGAATTTGGTTTATTTGGACATTTTGATCCTAGAGACCTTAAGCAACTCAAGGACCCTTTGGGAGAGTTGGAGGTTCTCATAAAATTCCATTTTTGAATTTTCAAAAAATGGTAAACTGGATCAAGGTGATTTTTATTTGAAATTATTTTTCAATTATTTCAAAATAAATAAAATAATGAGAGAAGATAATATGACTTCTTCAAAATAGAGGAAATAATGGAAATTTAATTTTGAATAAGAATATATATTATTTGAATTTTATTTGAGATTTTATTCGGTTAAATTAGGGAAAAATTGAATTTAGCCCAAAAAATGTTCACGTTGTCCTAAATATTAGTAGAGGATCGTGAAAATTATTTTTGGGATTTTAGGATTTTTATTTATTTTATTTTGGATTTTTTCCTTCTCGGTGAAATTATTAAAAAAACTCTTCGGACCAACTGGACCGAAGCCCAGCCGGCCCAGGCCGCCTCGCTCGTCCACCTCTGAGCGGGAGACCTGCCCAGGTCGCTGCCGCCGCCTTCCCCGAGCGCGGGAGTCCCGCCCGCCGCCGCCGCCGCTGAGTCTGAACCGGACTCCGCCTCCCCGCCGCCTTGCTCCCTCCCAAAGACGGCCTCTCCCCCTCTTTAAATACCGCCGCCGCCACCCCCCTCTCTCCCAATCCGCAGCCGCCGCCGCCTAGCCCCGACGACGCCGCCCACCACCACTGCCGCCGCCTCGCCGGAGCACTGCGCCGCTGGTTTTCCTTCCTCGGACCGGTAAAACCGCAAAATTCCTGACTGTTTTTTTAAAGTTCAGTTTTATTCTTTAAATCGGTTTATTTTAGGTTTCGTTAAATGGCGAACGTTCACCCGATTCATTTGGTTAACGAAGGAATTCGTTTGTTAGTCTTTGTTAGCGTACGTTCGTCCGATAGATTTTTTCTTTTTCTGTTTAATTTTTGGTCAGGGACCTATCCGTGAATAGTTTTCTTACTAATTAGTCCCTGATCTTCAAACACTCACTACTTTTTGCTCGTTTATCCAAATCCAGTGAAACCAACGCCAAAGTCTTCCTCTTGTTCCCCTCTGTCCAGATAAACAATTGAACATGATTTTGAAAATTTAAAATTTGGTTTCAAGCAGATTTGAATTTGAACTTCTTTTGATCATAGTTTGAGTTTCGTAACTCCGTTTCGATTGATTCTTTTTGTAAATCGAAGCTCTTCACTTGGACTTTCTGTTTAGATCTTTTCTTTTGGTTTTACCTTTGCATGTTATGCTTGATTTCTTATGTATGCTATTGTTTGTTCACGATAGAGTTTCCGTAGTGCGAGGCTTGCTACTACGAATCACTAGGGTTTTCAGATTGTCAGCATGGCAAGTAACACTTTGATCAAATCCCTTTATTACCCACTTTTTATGCATTAGATTCAACCCTCAAACATTGCATGAGTAGGTTTTGATAACATGTGGGTATTGGGAAGTAGTTGATGAGGTAGGAACCTATTGCCTTATATTAAACCCCGGGTATTATACGTAATGCTCATCCTACTTTGCTATGCTCGTAGATGTGGATTGGTATGTGAGATTCATGAAAGATGTGAGAGTTAATATTTAACTAAGGGAAACTTAAGGTGGCTACTTTAATACACATCTGGGTGGATTGGTTGCGGGCACCTGGAGCAATCCAATGTTGTCCTAGGATATCCCGGAGTACCCGTGTGATCATCCTATGGAATGCCACCCAGGCTCGAAGGGATCATAATATTATTCATGCTCAAAAACTTCTGTGTGCAACCACAAGCCATTATGGGCTCTAGCATAGTTGAGTAAGTTGTGTGACCTGTTTTAGTGGTAGGCTAGCAGATGTAGGGGAAGTAGGTGGTACTGTCTACCTAGAGTAAAGAGTTAATGCTTCGGAAATACTGTATCTCGGTCATCCGTTTCTCAAACATCATGTAGTGTGAGAAATCCAACGGAGCAGATCGAGTCTTGTGGGGAAAAGTGCGCAAACCTCTGCAGAGTGTATAAACTAATCATGGTTAGCCGTGTCCCCGGTTATGGACATCTTGAGTATCTAGTATTTGAATTATTGACTGATCTCATCACTTTACTTAATGATTTTTTTGGTTATTAATTATTATTTTGGGATTGAGTAGGAGGAATCTTCTCAATAATGACATAAACTTTGTAGTTAAATAAAATATATTCCTTTGTTGTAGGAAAAAGTTTGCTTTATGCAAATGATAACCGTAGAGCCTCCACAGCCAAATATGCATGTAGTGATAGCTGTTATTTGTTCATTGCTCTATGGTGTTATCTTGCCAGCATATTCCATGTGCTGACCTACACGACTGCTACGTATCATGTTGCAGAATTTTCAGACGGAGAGTAAGGTGCGATAGGTCATTGTCATGCACTCAGTATTACCGTGGAGTTGGATGGACTCATTTATCTTCCATGCTTCCGCAGTTATCTTATTTAGATGGCCTTCAGCCATATTATTGTAATAAGTACTCTTTTCAGACACTCGATGTAATAAGTGTGTGATTGAACTCTGTTATAAATCCTTGAGTTCTTTGTGTGTCAGCAATACCGATCCAGGGATGACACATAAGCACAGAGACTACGGTCCATTGGGATCGGGTCGCTACAAGATGGTATCAGAGCACACTCTGACTGTAGGACGCGACCACTAGGAAAAGCCACAAGATACTCTTCTCTACTCATTTCTAACTCTTCTCCATTTCTACTCTATAGATGGCGGACCCAAGGAACAAGTTCACTCAACCGGATGATGACACACCTTTTGGTTGACACTTGAAGGAAGTCACTAGGTACCTGAACATCGTCATACCAAGATTCACCGGGACCTATGAAGGAAATATGCCCTAGAGGCAATAATAAAGTTATTATTTATTTCCTTATATCATGATAAATGTTTATTATTCATGCTAGAATTGTATTATCCGGAAACATAATACTTGTGTGAATACATAGACAAACTAAACGTCACTAGTGTGCCTCTACTTGACTAGCTCGTTAATCGAAGATGGTTATGTTTCCTAACCATGGACATGTGTTGTCATTTGGTTAATGGGATCACATCATTAGGAGAATGATCTGATTGACATGTGTTATGTTTCCTAACCACTAGTTTGCTTTCTTCATGACTTATACATGTTCCTATGACTATGAGATTATGCAACTCCCGTTTGCCGGAGGAACACTTTGTGTGCTACCAAACGTCACAATGTAACTGGGTGATTATAAAGGAGCTCTACAGGTGTCTCCAAAGGTACATGTTGGGTTGGCGTATTTCGAGATTAGGATTTGTCACTCCGATTGTCGGAGAGGTATCTCTGGGCCCTCTCAGTAATGCACATCACATAAGCCTTGCAAGCATTGCAACTAATAAGTTAGTTGCGAGATGATGTATTACGAAACGAGTAAAGAGACTTGCCGATAACGAGATTGAACTAAGTATTGAGATACCGACGATCGAATCTCAGGCAAGTAACATACCGATGACAAAGGGAACAAAGTATGTTGTTATGCGGTCTGATCGATAAAAGATCTTCGTAGAATATGTGGGAGCCAATATGAGCATCCAGGTTCCGCTATTGGTTATTGACCGGAGACATGTCTCGGTCATGTCTACATTGTTCTCGAACCCGTAGGGTCCGCACGCTTAACGTTACGATGACAGTTTCATTATGAGTTTATATATTTTGATGTACCAAAGTTTGTTCGGAGTCCCGGATGTGATCACGGACATGACGAGGAGTCTCGAAATGATTGAGACATAAGGATTGATATATTGGACAGCTATATTCGGACACCGGAAGTGTTCCGGGTGATTTCGGAGAAAACCGGAGTGCCGGCGGGTTAACGGAACCCCTCGGGAGAAGTAATGGGCTTTATGGGCCCTAGTGGAGAGAGAGGGGCAGCCAGGGTGGGCCGCGCGCCCCCTCCCCCTCTGGTCTGAATTGGACTAGGAGAGGGGGGGGGCGCCCCCCTTTCCTTCTCCCTCTCCCCCTTCCTTTCCCCCTCCTAGTAGGAGTAGGAAAGAGGGGAGTCCTACCCCTACTAGGAGGAGGACTCCTCCTCCTTGGCACGCCCAAGGGCCGGCCGGCCTCCCCCCTTGCTCCTTTATATACGGGGGCAGGGGCACCTCTAGACACACAAGTTGATCTTCAAGATCGTTCTCTTAGCCGTGTGCAGTGCCCCCCTCCACCATAGTCCTCGATAATATTGTAGTGGTGCTTAGGCGAAGCCCTGCGACAGTAGAACATCAAGATCGTCACCACGCCGTCGTGCTGACGGAACTCTTCCCCGACACTTTGCTGGATCGGAGTCCGGGGATCGTCATCGAGCTGAACATGTGCTAGAACTCGGAGGTGCCATAGTTTCGGTGCTTGATCGGTCGGGCCGTGAAGACGTACGACTACATCAACCACGTTGTCATAACGCTTCCGCTGTCGGTCTACAAGGGTACGTAGAGTACACTCTCCCCTCTCGTTGCTATGCATCACCATGATCTTGCATGTGCGTAGGAATTTTTTTGAAATTACTACGTTCCCCAACAGTGGTATCAGAGCCAGGTTTTATGTGTTGATGTTGTGCATGAGTAGAACACAAGTGAGTTGTGGGCGATATAAGTCATACTGCTTACCAGCATGTCATACTTTGGTTCAGTGGTATTGTTGGATGAGCGGCCCGGACCGACATTACGCGTACGCTTACGCGAGACTGGTTCTACCGACGTGCTTTGCACACAGGTGGCTAGCGGGTGTCAGTTTCTCCAACTTTAGTTGAACCGAGTGTGGCTACGCCCGGTCCTTGCGAAGGTTAAAACAACACCAACTTGACAAACTATCGTTGTGGTTTTTGATGCGTAGGTAAGATTGGTTCTTGCTTAAGCCCGTAGCAGCCACTTAAAACTTGCAACAAACAAAGTAGAGGACGTCTAACTTGTTTTTGCAGGGCATGTTGTGATGTGATATGGTCAAGACATGATGCTAAATTTTATTGTATGAGATGATCATGTTTTGTAACCGAGTTATCGGCAACTGGCAGGAGCCATATGGTTGTCGCTTTATTGTATGCAATGCAATCGCCCTGTAATGCTTTACTTTATCACTAAGCGGTAGCGATAGTCGTAGAAGCATAAGATTGGCGAGACGACAACGATGCTACGATGGAGATCAAGGTATCGTGCCGGTGACGATGGTGATCATGACGGTGCTTCAAAGATGGAGATCGCAAGCACAAGATGATGATGGCCATATCATATCACTTATATTGATTGCATGTGATGTTTATCTTTTATGCATCTTATCTTGCTTTGATTGACGGTAGCATTTTAAGATGATCTCTCACTAATTATCAAGAAGTGTTCTCCCTGAGTATGCACCGTTGCGAAAGTTCTTCGTGCTGAGACACCACATGATGATCGGGTGTGATACGCTCTACGTTCAAATACAACGGGTGCAAAACAGTTGCACACGCGGAATACTCAGGTTATACTTGACGAGCCAAGCATATAAAGATATGGCCTCGGAACACGGAGACCGAAAGGTCGAGCATGAATCATATAGTAGATATGATCAACATAGTGATGTTCACCAATGAAACTACTCCATCTCACGTGATGATCGGACATGGTTTGGTTGATTTGGATCACGTGATCACTTAGAGGATTAGAGGGATGTCTATCTAAGTGGGAGTTCTTTAGTAATATGATTAATTGAACTTAAATTTATCATGAACTTAGTACCTGATGGTATCTTGCATGTTTGATTGTAGATAGATGGCCCATGCTGTTGTTCCGTTGAATTTTAATGCGTTCCTTGAGAAAGCAAAGTTGAAAGATGATGGTAGCAATTACACGGACTGGGTCCATAACTTGAGGATTATCCTCATTGCCGCACAGAAGAATTATGTCCTGGAAGGACCGCTGGGTGCCAGGCCTACTGCTGGAGCAACACTAGATGTTATGAACGTCTGGCAGAGCAAAGCTGATGACTACTCAATAGTTCAGTGTGCCATGCTTTACGTCTTAGAATCGGGACTTCAACGACGTTTTGAACGTCATGGAGCATATGAGATGTTCCAGGAGTTGAAGTTAATATTTCAAGAAAATGCCCGGATTGAGAGATATGAAGTCTCCAATAAGTTCTATAGCTGCAAGATGGAGGAGAACAGTTCTGTCAGTGAGCATATACTCAAAATGTCTGGGTATAATAATCACTTGATTCAATTGGGAGTTAATCTTCCAGATGATTGCGTCATTGACAGAATTCTCCAATCACCTCCACCTAGCTACAAGAGCTTCGTGATGAACTATAATATGCAAGGGATGGTTAAGACAATTCCCGAGCTCTTCGCAATGTTGAAAGCTGCGGAGGTAGAAATCAAGAAGGAGCATCAAGTGTTGATGGTCAACAAGACCACTAGTTTCAAGAAAAAGGGCAAAGGGAAGAATAAGGGGAACTTCAAAAAGAACAACAAGCAAGTTGCTGCTCAGGAGAAGAAACCCAAATCTGGACCTAAGCCTGAAACTGAGTGCTTCTACAGCAAGCAGACTGGTCACTAGAAGCGGAACTGCCCCAAGTATTTGGCGGATAAGAAGGATGGCAAGGTGAACAAAGGTATATATGATATACATGTTATTGATGTGTACCTTACTAATGCTCACAGTAGCACCTTGGTATTTGATACTGGTTCTGTTGCTAATATTTGCAACTCGAAACAGGGACTACGGATTAAGCGAAGATTGGCTAAGGACGAGGTGACGATGCGCGTGGGAAATGGTTCCAAAGTCGATGTGATCGCGGTCGGCACGCTACCTCTACATCTACCTTCGGGATTAGTATTAGACCTAAATAATTGTTATTTGGTGCCAGCGTTGAGCATGAACATTATATCTGGATCTTGTTTGATGCGAGACGGTTATTCATTTAAATCAGAGAATAATGGTTGTTCTATTTATATCAGTAATATCTTTTATGGTTATGCACCCTTAAAGAGTGGTCTATTCTTATTAAATCTCGATAGTAGTGACACACATATTCATAATGTTGAAGCCAAAAGATGCAGAGTTGATAATCATAGTGCAACTTATTTGTGGCACTGCCGTTTAGGTCATATCGGTGTAAAGCGCATGAAGAAACTCCATACTGATGGACTTTTGGAACCACTTGATTATGAATCACTTGGTACTTGCGAACCGTGCCTTATGGGCAAGATGACCAAAACACCGTTCTTCGGTACTATGGAGAGAGCAACAAATTTGTTGGAAATCATACATATAGATGTATGTGGTCCGATGAATGTTGAGGCTCGTGGTGGATATCGTTATTTTCTCACCTTCACAGATGACTTAAGCAGATATGGGTATATCTACTTAATGAAACATAAGTCTGAAACATTTGAAAAGTTCAAAGAATTTCAGAGTGAAGTTGAAAATCATCGTAACAAGAAAATAAAATTCCTACGATCTGATCGTGGAGGAGAATATTTGAGTTACGAGTTTGGTGTACATTTGAAACAATGCGGAATAGTTTCGCAACTCACGCCACCCGGAACACCACAGCATAATGGTGTGTCCGAACGTTGTAATCGTACTTTACTAGATATGGTGCGATCTATGATGCCTCTTACTGATTTACCACTATCGTTTTGGGGTTATGCTTTTGAGACGGCCGCATTCACGTTAAATAGGGCACCATCAAAATCCGTTGAGACGACGCCTTATGAACTGTGGTTTGGCAAGAAACCAAAGTTGTCGTTTCTGAAAGTTTGGGGCTGCGATGCTTATGTGAAAAAGCTTCAACCTGATAAGCTCGAACCCAAATCAGAGAAATGTGTCTTCATAGGATATCCAAAAGAAACTATTGGATACACCTTCTATCACAGATCTGAAGGCAAGACTTTTGTTGCTAAATTCGGAAACTTTCTAGAGAAGGAGTTTCTCTCGAAAGAAGTGAGTGGGAGGAAAGTAGAACTTGATGAGGTAACTGTACCTGTTCCCTTATTGGAAAGTAGTACATCACATAAACCGGTTTCTATGACACCTACACCAATTAGTGAGGAAGCTAATGATGATGATCATGAAACTTCAGAACAAGTTACTACTAAACCTCGTAGATCAACCAGAGTAAGATCCGCACCAGAGTGGTATGGTAATCCTATTCCGGAAGTCATGCTACTAGATCATGATGAACCTACGAACTATGAAGAAGCGATGGTGAGCCTAGATTCCGCAAAATGGCTTGAAGCCATGAAATCTGAGATGGGATCCATGTATGAGAACAAAGTCTGGACTTTGGTTGACTTGCCCAAAGATCAGCAAGCAATTGAGAATAAATGGATCTTCAAGAAGAAGACTGACACTGATGGTAATGTTACTGTCTACAAAGCTCGACTTGTCGCAAAAGGTTTTCGACAAGTTCAAGGGATTGACTATGATGAGACCTTCTCACCCATAGCGATGCTTAAGTCTGTCCGAATCATGTTAGCAATTGCCGCATTTTATGATTATGAAATTTGGCAGATGGATGTCAAAACTGCATTCCTGAATGAATTTCTGGAAGAAGAGTTGTATATGATGCAGCCGGAAGGTTTTGTCGATCCAAAGGGAGCTACCAAAGTGTGCAAGCTCCAGCGATCCATTTATGGACTGGTTCAAGCCTCTCGGAGTTGGAATAAACGCTTTGATAATGTGATCAAAGTATTTGGTTTTGTACAGACTTTTGGAGAAGCCTGTATTTACAAGAAAGTGAGTGGGAGCTCTGTAGCATTTCTGATATTATATGTAGATGACATATTACTAATCGGAAATAATATAGAATTTCTGGATAGCATAAAGGGATACTTGAATAAGAGTTTGGTGAAGCTGCTTACATATTGGGCATTAAGATCTATAGAGATAGATCAAGACGCTTAATTGGACTTTCACAAAGCACATACCTTGACAAAATTTTGAAGAAGTTCAAAATGGATGAAGCAAAGAAAGGATTCTTGCCTGTGTTACAAGGTGTGAAATTGAGTAAGACTCAATGCCGACCACTGCAGAAGATAGAGAGAAAATGAAAGATGTTCCCTATGCTTCGGCCATAGGCTCTATCATGTATGCAATGCTGTGTACCAGACCTGATGTATGTCTTGCTATAAGTCTAGCAGGGAGGTACCAACGTAATCCAGGAGTGGATCACCGGACAGCGGTCAAAAACATCCTGAAATACCTGAAAAGTACTAAGGATATGTTTCTCATATATGGAGGTGACAAAGAGCTCATCGTAAATGGTTACATTGATGCAAGCTTTGACACTGATCCAGATGATTCTAAATCGCAAACTGGATACGTGTTTACATTAAACGGTGGAGCTGTCAGTTGGTGCAGTTCTAAACAAAGCGTTGTGGCGGGATCTACATGTGAAGCAGAGTACATAGCTGCTTCGGAAGCAGCAAACGAAGGAGTCTGTATGAAGGAGTTCATATCCGATCTAGGTGTCACACCCTAGCTAGTTCATGCATTAGAGTGTTGCATCATGTCTATCCTTTCATCAGAAACTTGAAATGGGGATGTAAGAACCCCCAGCCCGCTCTGAAACCAACTAGGGTTTACTAAAAACTTTTTCAATGAACCTGAAATGCCCTTCTAAAATGTCCATCATTTTTGTCTTGGTTCAGAACCTCTGCCAAAAGTGTTGCACAATTTTCTAGGTCATCTTAGGGTCTTTGAATTAAATGTTAAGTATTTGAATTTGGGCATTTTAAATTATATAAAATATTTCAAATGCTCAAATATTCCTAAACTGAAATGTTTCATGTTGGAAATATTCCAACTTTGGACCAGGAGCAGTTTGGTGATTTTAGGAGTTGCCTAGGTATTTTTAATAATTCAACAAAGTTGCAGAAAAATAGAAAAAGGAAAAAAATAGAAAGGAAGGACTTACCTGGCGCCTGCAACCCGGCCCACCTGCCGGCCCAGCCCAGCGCCGCGCCAGCGAGCTGCTTGCCGGCCAGGCAGGAAGGCAAGGTGCTCGACGGCGAGCACCGCATGGGTGCCACGCACCTGCTCGCCGCCTCGCCGCTCCACTCACCCGGCTAACGACGTGGATCGACCCCTCTCTCTCCCCCGAACCCCCCAAACGCCCCCTCTCCTCTCCAGCTCCTCCCCCTCGCGCTCCCCAGCCATGGCCGACGCCACCGCCGCCGCTCCATCGTCGTAGCCGCGCTCCCCACCGCCCGTGCTCCGTCTCGTGGTGTCCAGGAGCTCCGCTGCCGTCCACTTCGTTGAGCTAACCGAGCCCCGCGTGCTCGTGAGGCCCGAGTCCACCGCACCGACCTCGCCCGAGTTCGCCGTTGCCGGAGATCCCCTTCAACGCCGCCGCCACATCAGCTCGTCCCCGACCCCGCCGGTGGCCTCTACGGGTGCTCTGTGAGCCTAGCTACCCCTCCTACCCTTCCTCTCTCGCCCCCGAGCCGTGTAGCCACCGCACGAAGATCACCCGCACGCACCGCCGCGGATCTCGTCGCCGACGTGCTCCCGGCCATCCTCCGGCCACCTCACGGTGTCCAACGCACTCACCACGTTGCGTTGAGTCCAACCGTGCACTCCCCGCACCTCACCGCACACCCTAGCCCCGAGTTCGCCTTCACCCGAACTCCGGTGACCGCCTAGGTCGTCGCCGGCGCCAACTCCGGCCACCCCGACCCCAACTGACTCCACCAAGAGCCGCGGCTCATCCTCAGCTCCACCCCGATGCCCTCCGCGACCCATTTGGTGGCCGGAACGGCCAAAACCACTTCCGCCGCCGCGTCGGGCTCGCCGGCGGCTAAATGCCGGTGCAGCCATTTTGACTTTGACCACGGGTGGGCCCTGGTTGACTCTGTTGAGTCAATGACAGGTGGGGCCCCCTTCTGCTAATTATCCAGATTAGTTTAAACTAAATTAAATTAGTTAATTATCTACTGACACCCTGGACCCACGCGTCAGGTTTGACCTGGACCGGGTCTGTTGACTTGCTAAGGTCAGCATGACCTCATGCTGACGCAGTAAACCTTTTCTGAGATTAAAATAAATCTAAAATGATTTATAAATTCCAGAAATTGTTGCAAACTTCAAAAATTCATATAAATTCAACCGTAGCTCCAAATCAAACAAATTATATATGAAAAATGATCAGAAAAATCCAATCTATCCATCTGTACTAGTTTCATGCATGTTTAAACAAGCTAAGTTGAGGTTTAGTGCAGAACAAGATAAAACACTTTAAAGGGCCATTTATGAGTTTGAAATTTGAATCTTTGGTTCAAATTGATTCAAACCCATCTGGTTTTAGTTGCATTAGCCCAACACACTCATATTGCCATGTTTCATGCATGCATCATATTGTCGCACATTGTTTGGTGATGGTTGTGTATCGGTGTTCTTTGCGGCAGGTTCTGCCTCCGAGGAGTACCGTGATTACCCTAGCAAAGAACCGTATCCGTGCATCGATCCATCAGGCAAGCAACCAACCATTTGATCATATCGATACAATCCCATGTTCTCGCTCTTGCTCTCTTTTACTGCATTAAGACAACGCGTTTCAAACTGCTGTGTGCTATGGTAGTTGAACCCATTTCCTCTGCATGACCTGTCATTGCCACAGTAATTAGATGAAACCCACTAGCATGTGTAGGAATTGATTGAGCCATACGTATGTGTTGTTCCTACCTTGCTATGCCTGCTATGCTTAGAGTTGTGTCAGGTCTGGTTCATCTGGGTGATGGGCTAGAGTGAAATGATCATGTCGGTAATGAAGGTGATGTGGTGAACACGATTTGGTAAAGGTATCGATGAGAGGCCATGTAGGAGTACATGGTGGGTTGTTTCATTGAAGCCGACCTTAAGAACTGAGATCTGTATGCGTGATTTAAGATTCAGCTACTACCATGCATTGGGCCCTGAAATATGACCCCGCTCGACTTCTTATTCACCCTAGTCCTCTGTCCAGGAGTTGCAAGTAGTTTCTGGTGTTTGTAGCTTACTGGAGGCCGTGGACAGCGCTGACCCGTGGGGTGGGCTGTGATGCGGTAGGTACGTGGCACGGTGTACCGAATACCCGTTAGGTATCTCAGGAACCTTGTACACATCGTTCGGGGCCGTATGGGAAACCTCGGCCGGACTCCCTGCGGATGGAACCTGGATAGGCGATAAACCTGGACTAGAGACTTAGGTGTTTAGGTAGGTCGTGGTCTACACCCACGTCGGCTTTCGCTTGAAGTCTGCCGAGCACATGTCGTGTGCAGACGCTAAGTGGTGGAAACATGTATGAAGAAGTACACCCCTGCAGGGTTGTCATGATCTATTCGAATAGCCGCGTCCGCGGTAAAGGACTACTTGATTGCTTATACAGTTCATAGACAAGTGAATGGATACTACTAAAAATCTCAAGATAAGCGTGAGTGCCGAGGATGGCTCTTCCGTAGGATGACGGAGGTGGATCCTCGGTGGTGTATTGAAGTGGTGAGTAGTGGACTCGTGTGCGCAAAACCATTTCAAGTTGGAGTCTCGTAGGATAGTTTAGCCAAGAGTCAAAGCTGTCTTGCTGCAATAACTCCACCAACCCTTCTTGATAATGTGCATGTATGTAGGATCTGACGTAAGTCTTGCTGGGTACCTTTGTACTCATGTTGCTATAATTTACATTTTACAGAAGGCGCTGCAACCCCTTCTGATGGGTTCTTCGTAGACGTTGACATCGACGAGTAGACTAAGGCCCAGGTGGTAATCCTGAGCTTGTGAAGGTCCACGTAGTATAGCTAGGCTTTCCAAGCCTCTTTTATTTTACTAGTTGTCTGTACTCAGACAAGTTACTTCCGCTGCTGGTTTGTATGACTGTATGACTTGAATGTGGGTCGTGTGACCCGTACTTATATGTATGTTATGTATGGCTCTCTGAGCCTTTAAATAAAGTACTTGTGTCGTAGAGTCATGTTGTGATGCCTTGTTGTATTTGCACATATCGAGCATATTGTGTGTATGATTGAAATGCTTGGTATGTGTGGGATCTGACTATCTAGTTGTTTATCTTTAGTAGCCTATCTTACCGGGAAATGTCTCCTAGTGTTTCCATTGAGCCATGGTAGCTTGCTACTGCTCCGGAACACTTAGGCTGGCCGGCATGTGTCCTTCTTCGTTGCTGTGTCTGTCCCTTCGGGGAAATGTCACGCATTGAGTACCGGAGCCCTGTTAGCCCGCTACAGCCCGGTTTACCGGAGTCCTGCTAGCCTAGTGCTACAGCCCGGACCCACTTGCTGATGACCGACACGTTCGATGCTGGGTCATGGATGCCTGTCCCTGTAAGTCTGTGCCACTTTGGGTTTACGACTAGTCATGTCAGCCCGGGCTCCTTATCATATGGATGCTAGCGACATCATCATATACGTGAGCCAAAAGGCACAAACGGTCCCGGGCAAAGGTAAGGCGACACCCGTGGGAATACCGTGCGTGAGGCCGCAAAGTGATATGAGGTGTTACAGGCTAGATCGATGTGACATTGAGTCGGGGTCCTGACAACATTGGCATCAGAGCCGGACTGCCTGTAGGTTCTCCAAGCCAAACTGGTCGATGTTGAGTCTAGAAATGCTTTAGTTATATGTAGGGGAATTGATTGTGGGATGGTACGTAAGGCTCTTTTTACTTCTTTACCTCATGGCATTCTGATCTGAGTCAGTCCATTCTTCTACCGGGGATTAAGGATTAGGATCTTCTCTCTCTATCAGGTTCACGTGTTACGAATCAGTAGTACCTTATAGGTTTGATGACTATAAGCCTAGTTCAGTTCTACTACCTTGTTATGCTGATAAGTTGAACCCAGAACCTTGATATGATATTGTTGAGTGTCTATGCAATTTTTTTGATAAATGTCTCAAACCCTTCTTGAGCATTTACAGCCGTTATGCTGTCAAAATTTTGCTAGAAATTCTAATGCCTTTGCATTATGGTTATGCTTTCAGATGGCCACTCGCGACCAAAATCAAGTGGTTCACCTGACCCGATGCATTGGTGTGACCGGTCATACGGCCATGTTAGTCCGAGTGATGATCGAGACGGGTTACCGTTGGTATCCCGAATACACGGTCGAAGAGCAGTTTCGAGATTTTAACCAAAGCCAGTATCTTTGCACCGTCCGGATATTTCCCTCTTATCCTGGTTCTACCAAGGCTCTTCACTGTTCCTATGGGCTCGGTGTTACTATTGAGATGGCTGTGCAAGATGCGGCTTATTCTATGATGACCATCATGCGAGTCAGGACTGGCCTGCTTCGCAACACCGACTTCCGGTATATGCCGGCTTCACTTCCTAGAGCGCACGGTTATCTCCGGGCTATCTATGCTGACCCTAGTCAGGAGGACTCACTAACTCGCACCACTGCTGAGTTGCTCGAGGATAAGGACCGAGAGAATCGGGCCTTGAGAATGGAGCTTTTCAACACCCGCGCCGATCATTGGGCCACCTTGACTCGGTTTGCACTGGCTGTGCAAGCTGGATGCATGGATATGAGAGATCTGTATCCTGTTAGGTCTGCTCTGCTAGACATGATGGATTGGCGTGATGTGGGAGGCATCACCCCACCTCGTGGTCCTCGCAGGCCACCGTTTGTTGGTCCAAGACCTCACCCTAGCCCTTTTGGTCCACAGGCTCCTCAGGACCGTTTGTTTCCGGATGCTCACGTTGAACTTCCAGGCTATGGAGGAGACTTCTATGAGAACTACTACGGAGATGACTGAGATAGTAGTAGATCCACTAGGTATTGTAATAGTTGTATTTCCACCGTCCTGCGTGACTTGTGGAATATGACTTAGCGTGTAGTAATTCCGGGGGTGTAGGAAAAATAATGTATAGGAGCTTGGGATGCCTCCGATGATATGTAATCCTCCTCTCACCGTAGTAGTACTTGTTGGTCTTGTACTAAACCTCGTATGGTGTGTATGACGATGGAATAAAAGAAGTAGATTCTGTATCTACCATGTCATACGGATGATCATCTTGCATTCTGAGTTGTCCATTACATTCTACATTCTATGTCGGAATCTTGTCATGTTGGACTAAACCATTGTCTTGTTTTTCCTAGGATGGTCAACACCCGCAACAACCCTGCTCCCCCAGAGCAGGCCGAAGGCAGCAGAGTTGGGGATACAAATCTGCCTCACCCTCCCTCTCTGGCAGAAGTTATGCTACAGGCTGAGAGAAACAAGCGGGAGACCAACCGTTTGTTGGAGCTTATTGAACAGAACACAGCACACCATCAGAGGACTAACTTGGTGTCACTCAGTGATTTCATCAAGTTACATCCACCCACGTTCCACCACTCCGTCGAGCCTCTCGACGCTGATGACTGGCTTCGCAGTATTTCTCACAAACTGCGTTCTGCGCTAGTAGCTGAGGTTGACAAGGTCACCTTTGCTGCATATCATCTTGAAGGCCCCGCCAGTCTATGGTGGGAGAATTATGGAGCTATGCGCCCAGCGGACCATGTCACTACTTGGGCTGAATTCAGCGAGGCTTTCCGTGAACATCACATTCCGGAGGGTCTCATGGACCGTAAACGTGAGGAGTTCTGTAGTTTCACTCAAGGTCGACTATCTGTTGACGCTTACAGCAGGGAGTTTGGTAACCTTGCCCGTTATGCAACGGAGGAAGTTTCTACTGATGCCAAGAAGCAGGCAAGGTTCCGTAAGGGGCTTAGTCCTGAGCTTCGCCGCGACCTCCGTCTGCATGAGTGCACATCTTTTCAGAAGCTTGTTAACAAAGCCATCAGTGCTGAGACTGGTCAGACTGATTATGAAGCAACACGCAAGCATGGCCGTGACTTGGGTTCCTCATCTGGTGCTGGTCCTCAGAAGCGCCGCGTGTGGGTGCCTAACACTGCCCTGCCACCCAGGTTCACACCGAGGCCATCCTTCCAGGCGCCTCGCCCAGCTCAGCCATATGCACCAGCCAAGCCCTATGGTGGTCCAACCAACAATGCTCCTCCACGTACCAGTTCCATGACTTGTTTCAAGTGTGGGGAATCAGGCCACTATATGCGCGAGTGTCCCCAAACCAACCCCAACCAGACAGCAAAAACTGTTGGCCGCGGCAAGCCGACAGGGAAAGTGTTCTACGCCAAGCCGGCCACCACTGCTCGTGGCCATGTTAATTGTGTTTCTACGGAAGAGGCTCAAGAAGATCCCAACGTCGTTCTCGGTACGCTCCTTGTTAATTGCCACCCGGCATCTGTTCTTTTCGATACAGGAGCATCTCATTCATTTATATCCAAGAGCTATGCTCGTCTGCATAACACCACATTCTGTGAGATGCCCACCTCTATGGTAATTCAAACTCCGGGATCCAAATGGCAGACTTCTAGAGTAAGCCATGGAAATGAAATTCAAGTCGACAAACTTGTTTTTCTCGCATCTTTGATAGCCCTCAAATCTTCGAATATTAATATCATCTTGGGTATGGACTGGATGTCAGCCCATCATGCCAAAATTGATTGCTCCTCTAGGACTGTTCAACTCACCCATCCTTCGGGGAAGATAGTCAATGTCTTGACCCGAATAGCCAAGCGACAGTTATATTCTCTTAACGCCAGCCCTTTGCCAGACCTTGAGGACGTTCCGGTAGTCCGTGACTTTCCGGATGTCTTCCCAGAGGAATTGCCAGGTGTTCCACCTGACAGAGATGTTGAATTCGTGATAGATCTCATTCCAGGAACTGTCCCGATTTCCAGAAGACCCTACAAGATGGCACCTTTTGAACTAGCCGAGCTTAAGAAACAACTCGATGAGTCCTTGAAAAAGGGTTTCATCCGACCTAGTTCATCTCCTTGGGCTTGCCCCGTCCTCTTCGTCAAGAAGAAGGATGGTACGAACCGGATGGTTGTAGATTATCGACCTGTCAACTTGGTCACAATTAAGAACAAGTATCCGCTCCCCAGGATCAACGACCTGTATGATCAGCTCGCTGGATCCTCAGTCTTCTCTAAAATGGATTTGAGGTTGGGCTACCATCAAATCAAAATCAGAAACAGGGACATTCCGAGAACGGCCTTTGTTACTCGTTATGGCCAATACGAGTACACCGTCATGTCCTTCGGTTTAACCAACGCTCCAGCCACCTTCTCTCGGTTGATGAACTCAATCTTCATGGAGTATTTGGATAAATTCGTCGTGGTTTACCTCGATGATATACTCATCTACTCCAAGAACGAGGAAGAACATGCCGAACACCTAAGGCTAGTGTTGAAGAAACTTCGAGAGCATCGCCTTTATGCCAAATTTTCTAAATGTGAATTCTGGTTGTCAGAAGTGACCTATCTTGGACATGTAATTTCTGGTAAAGGCATTGCTGTTAACCCTGAGCGAGTTCAAGCCGTCCTTAATTGGACTCCACCTGAATCGGTCAAGCAAGTTCGGAGTTTCCTTGGCCTAGCGAGCTATTGCCGTCGCTTTGTCGAGAATTTCTCCAAAGTTGCCAAACCTCTAACTAAACTCCTCAAGAAAGATAAAAAGTTCGAGTGGACTCCACAATGTGAGCACAGTTTCTAGGAACTGAAAAGACGTTTAACCTCTGCTCCCGTACTGGTACCACCGGATTTTTCCAAGGATTTTGTTATCTACTGCGACGCCTCGCGACAAGGACTAGGCTGTATTCTCATGCAAGATAGACATGTAATTGCTTATGCTTCATGGCAATTACACCCACATGAGGAAAACTACCCCACTCATGATCTAGAGCTTGCAGCTGTAGTCCATGCACTCAAAACATGGCGACATTACCTTCTCGGTAATCATTGCGAAATCTACACTGATCACCAAAGTCTGAAGTATATATTCACCCAACCGGATTTAAATCTCAGGCAAAGACGATGGGTCGAGTTGATCACAGATTTCGACTTAGGAATAACTTACACCCCAGGGAAAGCCAACGTCATGGCTGATGCGCTAAGTCGTAAATCTTATTGTAACAACCTGATGTTACAACAAAGTCAACCGCTTCTCCATGAGGAATTTCGGAAGCTTAACCTTCACATTGTTCCTCAAGGATTTCTT
The DNA here is from genome assembly GCF_002162155.2 of Triticum dicoccoides. Classification (NCBI taxonomy): domain Eukaryota; kingdom Viridiplantae; phylum Streptophyta; class Magnoliopsida; order Poales; family Poaceae; genus Triticum; species Triticum dicoccoides. Next base: position 165,834,816 of record NC_041386.1, read on the forward strand.
TCCACCTTGGTGGCGAAACCTACTCTTAAGGATCAAATCATCGCTGCCCAAAAGCGAGATAAGGGAATATCTAAGATCAAGGAGAACATTGCTAGCGGAGGTGCTAGATGTTTCTCCACAAATGATCATGGTGTTGTGTACTTTAAGAACCGTTTAGTGGTTCCCAAGAACCAGCATCTACGGCAGTTGATCCTTAAGGAGGCTCATGAATCTCCTCTCACCATTCATCCCGGTAGTACCAAGATGTATCAGGACCTACGCCAGAGGTTCTGGTGGACTAGGATGAAGAGAGAAATTGCTCAGTATATTGCTAATTGCGACGTCTGCCGTCGTGTAAAAGCAGAGCATCAACGGCCTGCTGGCACCCTTCAACCCCTAGCTATTCCTGAATGGAAATGGGATAAAATTGGTATGGACTTCATTACCGGTTTTCCCAGGACCAAGAGAGGGAATAACGCTATCTTCGTCGTTATCGACCGTCTTTCCAAAGTGGCCCATTTCTTACCTGTTCGTGAGAGTATAACTGCTAGTCAGTTAGCAGACTTGTACATCTCCCGAATAGTGTCTCTCCATGGTGTTCCTTTGGAAATTAACTCGGATCGAGGAAGTCTTTTCACCTCTCGATTTTGGGAAAGTTTCCAAAATGCTATGGGAACCCGCCTTTCTTTTAGTACCGCTTTCCACCCTCAATCAAGTGGTCAAGTGGAACGCGTCAACCAGATTCTAGAAGACATGCTTCGAGCTTCTGTTATCTCATTCGGAATGGAGTGGGAGAAATGCCTTCCATTTGCCGAATTTGCTTATAACAACAGCTATCAATCCAGCTTGGGCAAAGCCCCTTTTGAAGTTCTCTATGGACGAAGGTGTCGAACACCTCTTAACTGGTCAGAAACCGGGGAAAGACAATTCTTTGGCCCGGATATGATTCAGGAAGCAGAAGAGCAAGTTCGCATCGTTCGTGAAAAGTTGAAAACAGCCCAATCTCGTCAAAAGAGTCAATATGACCGAAAACATAAGGCTATGACTTTTGAGGTTGACGAGAAGGCTTACCTTCGGGTTACTCCTCTAAAGGGAACCCATCGCTTCGGTATCAAGGGCAAATTGGCTCCTCGTTACATTGGACCCTTTTGCATTCTCGCAAATGAGGAGAAGTTGCCTACCAATTGGAACTACCTCCGCATCTCTCCAGAGTCCACGACGTCTTCCACGTTTCTCAACTCAGGCGTTGCTTCTCGGATCCTATCCGTGGAGTAGACCACGAAACGCTTGATCTCCAAGATAATCTCACGTATCGAGAGTACCCCGTTCGTATCCTCGATCAAGCTGAGCGTACCACTCGACGTCATAATATCAAGTTTCTCAAGGTTCAATGGTCGCACCATTCTGAGAATGAAGCAACTTGGGAAAGGGAGGATCGTCTTCGACTCGAGTATCCCGCCTTCTTCCCGGAGGAACCTAAATCTCGGGTCGAGATTCTTTTGAGTGGGGGTGAGTTGTCACACCCTAGCTAGTTCATGCATTAGAGTGTTGCATCATGTCTATCCTTTCATCAGAAACTTGAAATGGGGATGTCAGAACCCCCAGCCCCCTTTGAAACCAACTAGGGTTTACTAAAAACTTTTTCAATGAACCTGAAATGCCCTTCTAAAATGTCCATCATTTTTGTCTTGGTTCAGAACCTCTGCCAAAAGTGTTGCACAATTTTCTAGGTCATCTTAGGGTCTTTGAATTAAATGTTAAGTATTTGAATTTGGGCATTTTAAATTATATAAAATATTTCAAATGCTCAAATATTCCTAAACTGAAATGTTTCATGTTGGAAATATTCCAACTTTGGACCAGGAGAAGTTTGGTGATTTTAGGAGTTGCCTAGGTATTTTTAATAATTCAACAAAGTTGCAGAAAAATAGAAAAAGGAAAAAAACAGAAAGGAAGGACTTACCTGGCGCCTGCAACCCGGCCCACCTGCCGGCCCAGCCCAGCGTCGCGCCAGCGAGCTGCTTGCCGGCCAGGCAGGCAGGCAAGGTGCTCAACGACGAGCACCGCATGGGTGCCACGCACCTGCTCGCCGCCTCGCCGCTCCACTCACCCGGCTAACGACGTGGATCGACCCCTCTCTCTCCCCCGAACCCCCTAGACGCCCCCTCTCCTCTCCAGCTCCTCCCCCTCGCGCTCCCCAGCCATGGCCGACGCCACCGCCGCCGCTCCATCGTCGTAGCCGCGCTCCCCGCCGCCCGTGCTCCGTCTCGTGGTGTCCAGGAGCTCCGCCGCCATCCACTTCGTCGAGCTAACCGAGCCCCGCGTGCTCGTGAGGCCCGAGTCCACCGCACCGACCTCGCCCGAGTTCGTCGTCGCCGGAGATCCCCTTCAACGCCGTCGCCGCATCAGCTCGTCCCCGACCCCGCCGGTGGCCTCTACGGGTGCTCTGTGAGCCTAGCTACCCCTGCTACCCTTCCTCTCTCGCCCCTGAGCCGTGTAGCCACCGCACGAAGATCACCCGCACGCACCGCCGCGGATCTCGTCGCCGACGTGCTCCCGGCCATCCTCCGGCCACCTCACGGTGTCCAACACACTCACCACGCTGCGTTGAGTCCAACCGTGCACTCCCCGCACCTCACCGCACACCCTAGCCCCGAGTTCGCCTTCACCCGAACTCCGGTGACTGCCTAGGTCGTCGCCGGCGCCAACTCCGGCCACCCCGACCCCAACTGACTCCACCAAGAGCCGCGGCTCGTCCTCAGCTCCACCCCGATGCCCTCCGCGACCCATTTGGTGGACGGAACGGCCAAAACCACTTCCGCCGCTGCGTCGGGCTCGCCGGCGGCTAAACACCGGTGCAGCCATTTTGACTGACTACCCTGGGTGGGCCCTGGTTGACTCTGTTGAGTCAATGACAGGTGGGGCCCCCTTCTGCTAATTATCCAGATTAGTTTAAACTAAATTAAATTAGGTAATTATCCACTGACACCCTGGACCCACGCGTCAGGTTTGACCTGGACCGGGTCTGTTGACTTGCTGAGGTCAGCATGACCTCATGCTGACGCAGTAAACCTTTTCTGAAATTAAAATAAATCTAAAATGATTTATAAATTCCAGAAATTGTTGCAAACTTCAAAAATTCATATAAATTCAACCGTAGCTCCAAATCAAACAAATTATATATGAAAAATGATCAAAAAATCCAATCTATCCATCTGTACTAGTTTCATGCATGTTTAAACAAGCTAAGTTGAGGTTTAGTGCGGAACAAGATAAAACACTTTAAAGGGCCATTTATGAGTTTGAAATTTGAATCTTTGGTTCAAATTGATTCAAACCCATCTGGTTTTAGTTGCATTAGCCCAACACACTCATATTGCCATGTTTCATGCATGCATCATATTGTCGCACATTGTTTGGTGATGGTTGTGTATCGGTGTTCTTTGCGGCAGGTTCTGCCTCCGAGGAGTACCGTGATTACCCTAGCGAAGAACCGTATCCATGCATCGATCCATCAGGCAAGCAACCTACCATTTGATCATATCGATACAATCCCATGTTCTCGCTCTTGCTCTCTTTTACTGCATTAAGACAACACGTTTCAAACTGCCGTGTGCTACGGTAGTTGAACCCATTTCCTCTGCATGACCTGTCATTGCCACAGTAATTAGATGAAACCCACTAGCATGTGTAGGAATTGATTGAGCCATACGTATGTGTTGTTCCTACCTTGCTATGCCTGCTATGCTTAGAGTCGTGTCAGGTCTGGTTCATCTGGGTGATGGGCTAGAGTGAAATGATCATGTCGGTAATGAAGGTGATGTGGTGAACACGATTTGGTAAAGGTATCGATGAGAGGCCATGTAGGAGTACATGGTGGGTTGTTTCATTGAAGCCGACCTTAAGAACTGAGATCTGTATGCGTGATTTAAGATTCAGCTACTACCATGCATTGGGCCCTGAAATATGACCCCGCTCGACTTCTTATTCACCCTAGTCCTCTGTCCAGGAGTTGCAAGTAGTTTCTGGTGTTTGTAGCTTACTGGAGGCCGTGGACAGCGCTGACCCGCGGGGTGGGCTGTGATGCGGTAGGTACGTGGCACGGTGTACCTAATACCCGTTAGGTATCTCGGGAACCCTGTACACATCGTTCGGGGCCGTATGGGAAACCTCGGCCGGACTCCCTGTGGATGGAACCTGGATAGGCGATAAACCTGGACTAGAGACTTAGGTGTTTAGGTAGGTCGTGGTCTACACCCACGTCGGCTTTCGCTTGAAGTGTGCCGAGCACATGTCGTGTGCAGACGCTAAGTGGTGGAAACATGTATGAAGAAGTACACCCCTGCAGGGTTATCATGATCTATTCGAATAGCCGCGTCCGCGGTAAAGGACTACTTGGTTGCTTATACAGTTCATAGACAAGTGAATGGATACTACTAAAAATCTCAAGATAAGCGTGAGTGCCGAGGATGGCTCTTCCGTAGGATGACGGAGGTGGATCCTCGGTGGTGTATTGAAGTGGTGAGTAGTGGACTCGTGTGCGCAAAACCATTTCAAGTTGGAGTCTCGTAGGATAGTTTAGCCAAGAGTCAAAGCTGGCTTGCTGCAATAACTCCACCAACCCTTCTTGATAATGTGCATGTATGTAGGATCTGACGTAAGTCTTGCTGGGTACCTTTGTACTCATGTTGCTATAATTTACATTTTACAGAAGGCGCTGCAACCCCTTCTGATGGGTTCTTCGTAGACGTTGACATCGACGAGTAGACTAAGGCCCAGGTGGTAATCCTGAGCTTGTGAAGGTCCACGTAGTATAGCTAGGCTTTCCAAGCCTCTTTTATTTTACTAGTTGTCTGTACTCAGACAAGTTACTTCCGCTGCTGGTTTGTATGACTGTATGACTTGAATGTGGGTCGTGTGACCCGTACTTATATGTATGTTATGTATGGCTCTCTGAGCCTTTAAATAAAGTACTTGTGTCGTAGAGTCATGTTGTGATGCCTTGTTGTATTTGCACATATCGAGCATATTGTGTGTATGATTGAAATGCTTGGTATGTGTGGGATCTGACTATCTAGTTGTTTATCTTTAGTAGCCTATCTTACCGGGAAATGTCTCCTATGTTTCCATTGAGCCATGGTAGCTTGCTACTGCTCCGGAACACTTAGGCTGGCCGGCATGTGTCCTTCTTCGTTGCTGTGTCTGTCCCTTCAAGGAAATGTCACGCATTGAGTACCGGAGCCCTGTTAGCCCGCTACAGCCCGGTTTACCGGAGTCCTGCTAGCCTAGTGCTACAGCCCGGACCCACTTGCTGATGACCGACACGTTCGATGCTGGGTCATGGATGCCTGTCCCTGTAAGTCTGTGCCACTTTGGGTTTACGACTAGTCATGTCAGCCCGGGCTCCTTATCATATGGATGCTAGCGACATCATCATATACGTGAGCCAAAAGGCGCAAACGGTCCCGGGCAAAGGTAAGGCGACACCCGTGGGAATACCGTGCGTGAGGCCGCAAAGTGATATGAGGTGTTACAGGCTAGATCGATGTGACATTGAGTCGGGGTCCTGACAGCGTTGGCATCAGAGCCGGACTGCCTGTTGGTTCTCCAAGCCAAATTGGTCGATGTTGAGTCTAGAAATGCTTTAGTTATATGTAGGGGAATTGATTGTGGGATGGTACGTAAGGCTCTTTTTACTTCTTTACCTCATGGCATTCTGATCTGAGTCAGTCCATTCTTCTACCGGGGATTAAGGATTAGGATCTTCTCTCTCTATCAGGTTCACGTGTTATGAATCAGTAGTACCTTATAGGTTTGATGACTATAAGCCTAGTTCAGTTCTACTACCTTGTTATGCTGATAAGTTGAACCCAGAACCTTGATATGATATTGTTGAGTGTCTATGCAATTTTTTTGATAAATGTCTCAAACCCTTCTTGAGCATTTACAACCGTTATGCTGTCAAAATTTTGCTAGAAATTCTAATGCCTTTGCATTATGGTTGTGCTTTCAGATGGCCACTCGCGACCAAAATCAAGTGGTTCGCCAGACCCGATGCCTTGGCAAAGGAATCCAGATTTCACAAGAGAACCAAACACATCAAGAGACGCTTCAATTCCATTCGGGATCTAGTCCAGGTGGGAGACATAGAGATTTGCAAGATACATACGGATCTGAATGTAGCAGACCCGTTGACTAAGCCTCTTCCATGAGCAAAACATGATCAACACCAAAACTCCATGGGCATTACTGTGTAAATCTAGATTATTGACTCTAGTGCAAGTGGGAGACTGAAGGAAATATGCCCTAGAGGCAATAATAAAGTTATTATTTATTTCCTTATATCATGATAAATGTTTATTATTCATGCTAGAATTGTATTATCTGGAAACATAATACTTGTGTGAATACATAGACAAACTAAACGTCACTAGTGTGCCTCTACTTGACTAGCACGTTAATCGAAGATGGTTATGTTTCCTAACCATAGACATGTTTTGTCATTTGATTAACGGGATCACATCATTAGGAGAATGATGTGATTGACATGACCCATTCCATTAGCTTAGCACCCGATCGTTTAGTATGTTGCTATTGCTTTCTTCATGACTTATACATGTTCCTATGACTATGAGATTATGCAACTCCCGTTTGCCGGAGGAACACTTTGTGTGCTACCAAACGTCACAACGTAACTGGGTGATTATAAAGGAGCTCTACAGGTGTCTCCAAAGGTACATGTTGGGTTGGCGTATTTCGAGATTAGGATTTGTCACTCCGATTGTCGGAGAGGTATCTCTGGGCCCTCTCAGTAATGCACATCACATAAGCCTTGCAAGCATTGCAACTAATAAGTTAGTTGCGAAATGATGTATTACGAAACAAGTAAAGAGACTTGCCGGTAACGAGATTGAACTAGGTATTGAGATACCGACGATCGAATCTCGGGCAAGTAACATACCGATGACAAAGGGAACAAAGTATGTTGTTATGCGGTTTGACCGATAAAAGATCTTCATAGAATATGTGGGAGCCAATATGAGCATCTAGGTTCCGCTATTGGTTATTGACCGGAGACATGTCTCGGTCATGTCTACATTGTTCTCGAACCCGTAGGGTCCGCACGCTTAACATTACGATGACAGTTTCATTATGAGTTTATATATTTTGATGTACCGAAGTTTGTTCGAGTCCCGGATGTGATCACGGACATGACGAGGAGTCTCGAAATGATCGAGACATAAAGATTGATATACTGGACGGCTATATTCGGACACCGGAAGTGTTTCGGGTGATTTCGGAGAAAACTGGAGTGCCGGAGGGTTACCGGAACCCCCCGGGAGAAGTAATGGGCTTTATGGGCCCTAGTGGAGAGAGAGAGGGGCAGCCAGGGTGGGCCCCGCGCCCCCTCCCCCTCTGGTCCGAATTGGACTAGGAGAGGGGGGCGGCACCCCCCTTTCCTTCTCCCTCTCCCCCTTCCTTTCCCCCTCCTAGTAGGAGTAGGAAAGAGGGGAGTCCTACTCCTCCTCCTTGGCGCGCCCAAGGGCCGGCCGGCCTCCCCCCTTGCTCCTTTATATACGGGGGCAGGGGGCACCTCTAGACACACAAGTTGATCTTCAATATCGTTCTCTTAGCCGTGTGCGGTGCCCCCTCCACCATAGTCCTCGATAATATTGTAGTGGTGCTTAGGCGAAGCCCTGCGGCAGTAGAACATCAAGATCGTCACCACGCCGTCGTGCTGACGGAACTCTTCCCCGACACTTTGCTGGATCGGAGTCCGGGGATCGTCATCGAGCTGAACGTGTGCTAGAACTCGGAGGTGCCATAGTATGGGTGCTTGATCGGTCGAGCCGTGAAGACGTACGACTAAATCAACCGCGTTGTCATAACACTTCCGCTGTCGGTCTACAAGGGTACGTAGACTACACTCTCCCCTCTCGTTGCTATGCATCACCATGATCTTGCGTGTGCGTAGGAATTTTTTTAAAATTACTACGTTCCCCAACAACCTACACCGCCACTTTACCAGAAGAGGAGCGCTGGACGATTCAAGTTCGTGTTCTAGGAAGGACTTTTACACCAGTTACCGAGCCTATGGAGTTTTCCTTTGATGCACCAACCTAGAGTCTAGGAAAGAGCATGGCCGCCCACATCGCCATTGGACGCATCGACAAGGTGTACAAAAATGATCTTAAGGACACCATCTATCAGATATGTGGATGCCGAGATGAGCAATGGTAGATGATTCGCACCAGGAAGGATAGATCCATTGCAGCCTATATACATGAGTTGAACCAGCACATTCGACTCTATGAAAACCAGATGTGCACCAACATGATAGAAACAAAGAAGGTTATGACCCAGAACATGGAGCTAGAGCAAGAACTCAAGTCTACGCGCGATGGATATGAAGAAGAAATTTTTGTACAACTGGAGAAGAATGAAGACCTGAAGAAGAAGCTAGGGATATTCATGGGGGATCCGAACCTGGAGTGGACATTCATTCAGAAGATTACATCATACTAGACGACACAGACTCCGACCCCGACAGCGATGATGATTATGAAGACGAGGTTGGAGCATATATCATGGAGTCTTCCACCAATCAAAATTTCTAGTCGACCACCATATTACCATTAGTATTCTCCCATGTATATAGTAATAGTCCGTGAGATTTTGTAACGGTAGGTTAGACCAATTGTATGAATCTTGTTTGAATTGAGTGGTGTGAAATGAATGTGTTTGTCTCATGTCCATATGGGTAGTGAAATCTCTCTTTAGACCTCACTCTATTCTGATCTCACCCCTCTAAACCTATCAGATGCCTCCGAGACGTGACCCCGCATACGCCTTCCCACCGAAGCTCACTCAGTTGATCCAACAACAGAATGCCTTGATGCAGTTGCTAGTACAGAACCAAGGAAATAACAACAACCCACCGCCACCACCTCCGGTGGACAACTTAGCCCGCTTTCTAAGGTTGAATCCACCGGTGTTCTCTAGCAGCACTGAGCCTATTGTTGTTGATGACTGGCTCTGCAAGATTGGAAGGGAGCTAACCACCACAGGTTGCACAGATGCTGAGAAGGTGTGCTTTGCCGCACATCAACTGGATGGACCCGCAGCCTCATGGTGATAGAACTACACATTCACTTTCCCCGTGGCCAATGTCACTTGGGATCAGTTTCAGCAAGCATTCCGTACTGCACATGTCTCAACTGGAGCCATGAGTATGAAGAAGCGTGAGTTCCACAACTTACGATAGGGAAATCGTACTGTGGCGCAGTACGTGGAGGAGTTCAGCAAGTTAGCACGCTACGCCCCAGATGACGTGGCCACAGATGCCGCGAAGCAGGAGAAGTTTCTTGAGGGGCTGAATGATGAGCCGAGTATGCAGTTGATGGTGGCAACATTCACTAACTACCAGGAGTTGGTAGACAGGGCTCTTATGATTGAAGGCATGCAACAGCAGATAGAGAACCGAAAACAGAAGTATGGATAGGGGAAGTACAACTCTAGAGCTCAGCAGAAGCCTCATTTTACCCCAAACTCGGGAGGACATACCCATCATAACCATGGAGGCCATTCTCACAATGGAGGAAGTTCACACAACCATAGTGGCCCTAAAAATGGTAATGGGAATGGAGGAAACACCAGTCGGAACCGTTTCAACCCCACTACACCCACCAAGAAGGATCTAAGTCACATTACTTGTTTCAAGTGCGGGAAGAATGGACACTACGCCACCGAGTGTCTTGAAGCAAAGAATGGTAATGGCAATGGAAGCTCAGGGAAGAAGCCAAATCCTTTCACCAGAGGTCAGGTGAACCACATCAACATGGAGGAAGTTGAAGAGCAGCCTGACGCAGTGATTGGTAAGTTTTCGATTAAGTCATTTACCGCCCTTGTTCTTTTTGACACTGGTGCATCGCATTCATACATATCAAGGGGATTTGTGGATAAGTTTGAATTGCCAACCTTAGCCCTTAGGTCACCCATGATAGTAAGCTCCCCAGGAGCGGAGTATATGGCCAGCCGATGGTGTGATCGGTTGCCATTAACCATTGGTAGGCATGTTTTCCCCTCAGACCTAATAATTTTGGAGTCACAAGGATTGGATATAATATTAGGCATGGATTGGATATCGAAGTATGGAGGAAACATCGATTGTGCTAGTAAGTCGATACTGCTCACCACCCCAGAGGGAAAAGGGATCAAGTATGTGTCTAGGCATGCGCCAAGGAGGACTCAAGTAAATTCACCTTCGGGAGTTGTTCAGGAGGAAGTGCCAGTTGTGAAGGATTATCCCGACGTATTGACGGAGGAACTACCAGGCATGCCACCAGATCGAGATATAGAATTTTTGATAGAGCTATTACCAGGCACCGAACCAATATCGAAGAGATCGTACCGGATGCCCGCAAATGATCTGGAGGAAATTAAGAAGCAGATTGAGGAGTTATTGGAGAAAGGTTATATTCGACCAAGCTCGTCACCATGGGGAGCCCCCACTACAAAAAAAGACACATCCGTGACATTTTGGGCCGAACAAATTTTTTCTGTCATACATATGACACTTCTATGATGATAATTGTGACAGAAACCGGTATCATCATAGATGTGGTGGGCTCCTAATTCTATGACTAAAAATCATGACAGAAAATGGGCTTTTCATCCTGGGCGGGCTGGAGACGCAGCTACATGACATTCTTTGGTCTGTCCATGACGGAAAAAACCGTGGTAGAAGCAAGGGCGAGGAAAATTTCGGGGAGTTCCCGGTTACGGTGGGAGGCCGGGGGCCGAGTGATGCGCGTTTCTCTCGTACACGTACGCACATGTGTGTGAGGCGTTGGCTCTAACAAAACCCGAGCGAGGCGTTGGGCTCTAACTGAACCCGAGCGATTGCACTGCAGGCTACGCGTTACTAAACCCGAGCGATCGATCGATGGCTGTTAACTGAACCCGATTGAGCGATTCCTTCGCTACTGCTGCTAACTGAAGCCGATCGATTAGATGAACAGTGAGCATTGCCGGGGGGGGGTTGGATGAACAGTGAGCGGTGGCATTGCATTTGGATGAACAGGACCCCGTGGTGTGGTGGAGGGCTGGATGAAAAGTAGATGGTGGAGGGGTGCCCGTGTAGGGGTGGTTGAACAGGACCCCATGGTGTGGAGGGCTGGATGAACACTAGAGGATGGAGGGGTGGTTGAACAGTAACCGGTGGAGTAGCACGTGGTGGAGGCTAGATGAACAGTAGCCCGTGGAGGCTGGAGGAGGTCGACGGTGGAGATGAACAGTATCCCGTGGAGTCACGTTTTGCGGTACGCCACACCCCTCCCGATGAACAGGACCCCCGTTTCGACCGTAGGAGGTCCGTTTCGTCCGTTTTGCGGTACGCCACACCCCTCCCGATCAACAGGACCCCCGTTTCGACCGTAGGAGGTTCGTTTCCTCCATTTTGTGGTACGCCACACCCCTCCCGATCAACAGGACCCCCGTTTCGACCGTAGGAGGTCCGTTTCCTCCGTTCTGCAGTACGCAGGCCTCGTTTCCATCGCCTGTTCCGTCCAAGCCCTCCCGATGAACACGACCACGCATTCCGTTCCGACCCAGCCGGTTGGCTCCCACGCGTTCCGTTGCCTCCCGATGAACACGACGCACTCCGTTGCCTCCCCATGAACACAACGCATTCCGTTGCCTCCCCATGAACACGACGCATTCCGTTGCCTCCCCATGAACACGACGACGACACTATTTCTCCGTTCCGACCCAGCCATGTACACGAGCCCTGGCCGTACGTATGCGCGAGTAGGCGTTTGAGACCCCACCCGTATGTACACATACATGGCCGTATTTTCTTTCTTGCACCCTAGCCGTTGTACGTACGTGTACATTCTACGTGCGTGCCTCTACTACGACACGTGCGTGCCTCTACTACGACACGTGCGCGCCTCTACATCGACCAGTATGTACGTACACATTTGCGACCAGAATGACAATGCTACGTACGCTTCGACCAGGTGGGTCCCGACTGTCAGGCACTTCCTTGCCTGCGAAGATGTAGCTGGTGGGTCCCAGTAGTCAGGGGGGCGAATCATTTTTTTTGCCCGGACACACTTCCTTGCGTGCGAAGATGTAGCTGGTGGGTCCCAGCAGTCAGGGAGAAACGTTTTTTCATGAAATACAGTGGCCCGTCCGGTGGGTCCCAGCTGTCAGGTGGAGGAATCATTATTTTCCGTGTAATAAGGAGGCACTTCCTTGCTGCGGCCGTGGACTCAACTGTCAGCCTCTCCATGTACAGTCCACGTCCGATGGAAGTCATTCCTTGACCACGTTGACCATGCCGCGCCGAGAGCACCAGGCGGTGGACGACGGCGAGGCCTAGGAAGGGGACGACGGGGAGCCGGGGAAGATGCGGCAGTGGAAGCCCGCGCGGAGAGGAGTACGAGGGTTCACTGGTTCGGCTGCGGTTTGAGGTTGCCGTCGCCGCAGGGCCTGGCCAGCGGTGTAGTAGGGGCGGTGAGGCCTCCACGGCAGCACAACCGGCCACGGGAGGCAGGAGCGTGCGGCACGACCGGCGCTGCTTTGGGCGGCTGGAGCAAAAGAAGACCAGAGGTTGAAGAAGCATGACGGCCGTTGGATGGACATCGTGCGGTCACTACAGCTAGAATCGTTTATATTGGCTAAGTTGACAAAGCCCTTGGTACGTCAACTTAGTAGGCCCACAGGTCAGCTTCCGAAACGGTGCGCCCAGATGTCAGGGAGAGGAATCATTTTTTGGGTGGGTGAAGCTAGAATATCCGAGATTGAAGAAGAAGCACGACATCCGTTGGATGGACATCCAACGACCACTTCTACTAGAACCGTGTGTTGACTATAAGTTGACAAAGCCTTGCATACGCATCAACTCTGTTTTTTAGGGGACGCGTCAACTTAGTAAGGCCAGAAGTGTGTGGCAGAGAACTTATAGCCCATTTGAGATTTGTAAGAATGTGTAGCCCATTTTTGAATTCTAATGGAATTTACTACAACCCATTTACAGTTTGTTAAAAGTACATCCCATTTCAACCAACCGTTCAAAACAGAATTCGATAAAATTTACCACATTTTGATGGGATCCGAAATATTTTTATCCCAAAATTTATAGTCAGATTAAATGCAATTTCAATATAAATTTATATTACGTAAAAATCCAACAAAACATTGTGCTCGCAACAATTAATGAAATTAAAATTCGCAATATCCAAAAATAATATTTTATAAAGTAATCACGTGTTTGGTGCATTTTTTTATAGTTATTGCCCAGTTTTTATAATTACATCCCATTTATTATTTCTTAAAGCCCATTTTCTTGTTAAGACTAATGCATCCATCCTAGGAAAGATTTGCAGCCCAGCGGGGCGGAGAATAACAACTTGACCTTGCCTGGGTATTCCTAAAAAAGTATAGCTGGGCTAGCCATTTTCAACTTGAAAAAAATTAATATCTGGGCTGGACATCTGGCCTGGGCTAGACGGGCCCCAGCCTCCCCAGTTAATACCTGCAGCGATGTTTTCGTTGTTGTTCAGAGGAGAAAAATTAATATCTAGGCTAAACATCGAAAAACTCTGCAGTGCTCATACCTCAAAAACACAAATACTGCTCTAGCTGCTTGGTCCCAGCTGTCGGCCGCTTCTTGTGCAATTCTCTCGTTTATTGACTGCTCTCTCCTTTCCGGTTTGTAAGGCTCAATTCAAAAATCTCACCAACCAAGGTAGATGATGAGTGGTGGAATATCTTTTGTAGTTTGCAAAAGCACCCAATTAATGCTCTTGTTTTCCTCAAAAAAATTATGTTTACGAATGCATTAATTGCAATGCATGCATGCATAAAGTGCATGCATTGATCATTTTTCTCTTAATACTTGCATGTAATGATTTAATGCACCTTGAAGTCTGAACATGTGATGGGAACAACCAAATTGAGCCTTATAAAATGGAAAAACTAAAATTTTGAGATAAGCCCTATAAACCGGAAAGGAGGGAGTACTACAAAGGTTGACAATGGTGTGGGACCGTGATGCCAGGAAACCAGGAGGAAGCAAAATAAATTATAGTTATATATATATAATATAATAAGGAGGCACTTGCATACGTGAGGCTATGGACCTGGTGGGTCCCCATTGTCATCCTCTCCAAGTAAAGTCATCTCTTCGCCCGCGCGCGCTTTCCGCCCGAAACAGTCAGCGCCGCCCTCCCCGCTTCCCAGTGCAAGTGATTGCTCCGCCTTCAAACGACACAAGTGCCATCCGTACGTCCATCTGCCGCCCACATTAATGATACGCGGTTGCCGAGGCAGCTACTCCGGTGCCACACGTCCGTCCCTCCGCCCGCCCACCATTGCTATATAAACTGTTGTGCCGGCCATAGCCGCAGTCATCCGCATATGTTCCCTTTCTCCTGTCCACACCACTACTGCCCACCATGGCTTCCTCGTGCTCCAGCACTCCTCGTGACGGGCGGACGATGGACCACAAGGAGATGGCAGCCATTGCTACCGACCGGCTGGCCGGCAGGCAGCCGGAGGACAACGACGTCCTAATGGAGAACATGGTAGTCGACGATCTGGCGCCAACCCCCTCCTCCGCGCCATCCTCGCCGGTGCATTGCACCATGACCATCGGCGAGGCCCGTGCCCAATATATGGACAGGGTGAGGTAGATGCGTGAGGAGCAGTTCCGGGAGGCGCAGGCCGACGCCGCCTACAACCACCATCTCCTCGAGGAGCACCTGCAGGCGGAGGAGCATATCACCGCAGAGCGGGCGGAGCAGGAGGCGCTGCTCGACACATACCGCTCCGCCCTCAAGGGCTGCCTCAAGCGCTGGCGGTATCGCATGCAGGTGGCGGAGGCTGCGGCCGCCTACAAAGAGGCTAGCAAAGAGGGTGATGAAGCATGCGAGGTGCTGTTTGGCGAGACCGAGGACGAGGCAGAGGACAATGCCGGCTCCGAGGAGTCCCCGCTCCGCTGGCATCAACGAGGCCCTGCTCCGCCGAGGCCCCGCGGCCAACAACAAGGCATAGGACACCGCCGGCTCCACCGAGGCCCCGCCCCGCCAACAACGAGGCAGAGGACACCGCTGGCTCCGCCAAGTCCCCGCCCCACCAACAACGAGGCGGAGGACACCACCGGCTCCACCAAGGCCCCGCCTCGCCAACAATGAGGCAGAGGACATTGTCGGCTCTGCCGAGGCCCTGCCCCGCTGCCAACGAGGCCGCGCCACATAGAAAATGAGGAAGAGTAGAACACGGTAGGTCACCGCCGCTCGGGTCCAAGTAAGGCCACCGCTGCTACCCTCCGGTTGAAGCTAAGCTAGGCGGGTTGACCATTGACGGCCGGTTAGCTTCTTGGCGGCGACGTGGAGTCGGAGAGTTGCGCTAGAGAAGAACGCTGCTTCTACTTAACTGCTGGTGCAGTTGGCTAACTGACACGTGGGCCAAATAGGCCACATGTCAGTTACGCAACTGCACCTGCAGTTAAGTCACTGAAGCTTCTGTTCGGCTCAGCGGGACACAGGTGGGTAGCTTCGGTTAATTAATTATACCTCCAGCGCACCCCTTTTTAGTTGAAGAATGTATGAAATGTAATGAAATACGGCATGTTTATATGAAATACGACCATGTATGAATGAATTTATTTCGATTAGTTCGAATTCCTGTATCACTGGCATTGGATGAACATGCAAAACAATACGTACTAGCATTATTCCCAGGGTGATCGCCTCGTTTGCAGCACTTTCACATGTACTCCCTCCGGTCCTTTCTAGTCTGCATACAAGTTTTGTCTACAGTCAAAGTATCTCTACTTTGACCAATCTTATACAAAAAAGTATGCACTTTCACAATGTGCGAAGTAAAAAGGAACAGAATGAGTACAAAGAGTTTGAGCAGCTTTTTAGCGTTTCTGTACATTGCAATCAAACACACAGGCCTGGCAATTCATAGAGAACATTCAAAACAATCGATGATTATGCATCTCAGCGACTCACATGTCAGAGGCAATATTTACTTCACAACTAAAGAATAAAGAAAAAATTGATCGACGCTGCTGACGGCAAAGGGCGTCCCATTCGAAAATATTAAACGCATGTCTTGCTAAAATCAATGAGCAAAATTTGACAAGGTTGTCCCATTCCAAAATATCAAATGCCTACGATTGTGTAATGGGCAGGGTTTGCCATCAGTTCAGACATTGACATGGCACCTCGTGCTAAACAAACCAGCTGTTCTTTTTGTGCAGCTCCACCAAAATCAACCAAATTCGCATGTAGCTTGTATGATTCCGCCCTTATATGTTGCAACGCCTTGAACTTATCGGCACCTCCTTTCTTGTGGTGGAAATGAATGATTCGATGTATTCATGAACATTTTGTGCAGTTCCCATTGAAATCAAGCTGAGCACCCTTGTTTGCACAAATACAAAAAACTGATTAGTATAAAGCAAACTGTACTATGAATTGGCAGTTTCAACAGGCACATACATGGTCCATGTAGAGCACACTTTTAGAAAAATGGAACTCACCAGAAAGAATCATAGAACAACATTGTACTCGCGCATCACAGCAAAAAGATGGAGATTTGTCAGTCCTTCTGAGCTGAAGTTAGTTTGGTCTTGTGGGGAGTAATGTAACCATCCTTCAACTGCTCCTTCTGATGAGAAGATAGACAGGGCTTCTTCATCCTGGCATAATCGGAACTAGTCACTTCACGTACTCCATATTCTTCTTCAGAGGAAGATGATCCTGTTGTGCAAAGACAAGAGGACTACTAAATGCTAGCATCCCTGTTTGCTCGAAAAAAAGGAAAGGAAATATTTAAAACAACACAGATGAAGCACTTCTCAAGGACAATACCACTTTTTCATGACAGTATCTAAACAGTAGCACAACACCAATAGAGATGACAAAGCTCAATCATATGGATGAAATTAGTGGGCGAGTACCAACCTTTGTCAGGAGGCTTATTGTGTAGAGCATATAGATGAAGCACTTCTCCAGAACCATCTGTTGCTATCTACGGTGGTGGCCATGCTTACTATATACTCCTCGATTAGTTTAATGTTTCCAACATCTTCTTGTGCAGTTCCACTAAAATATATGGTATCTTCAAAGAAGATCCCTGTTTGCACAAGTTGAGATAATTACATATTACATTAAGAGTGGCATCAAATCAGTGGCAAAACAATTGCTCATGCCAGCCATAGCAATAAATTAAGATGCAAAACTATATCATTACTTGTGTCATCACAGTTCCAGTGCTTCATTACAGCACCGGGAGTTGATTTTTGTTTTTCTTCCGCTTGTTCTTCCCCTTCATCACTTGGTTCAATAACAGACAAGCTTCACCTTCAATGTAAGATTTGGCATGTCAATTAGGGAGCACAAGTATAGTACTAAACTTAATTTTCTGATGAAAGTGGCAAAATACAGGCCAGCAGTTGTGAAATATCCTTATCTTACCTCAATGGGATATTACGGTGCACATACAGATTGGAAGTCTTGTCTCCATTTGTGCAGTTCACTAAAATCAAGCAACATTATCGTACAAGTAGCACAACATATGAAAGCACACTGCAGAATCATGTGAAAGAAGGCTAGTACTGACCTCTCATGATGTGGAATTCAAACAACTCACAAGAAGAAGATATAAACCAAATTTGCCTTAACGGATAGGAAGTAAGATCTCCTCTTGTGCAGTTCCACTAAGATCAAGCAATCAAGCAACGTTATTAGTGTGACATTTTGGTTGAACAGCACAAAACACTCTTAAAACAAAAGTGTTTTGTGCAGTGCAACAAAAGGTCATAATGGCAACGAGGTGAAGTAGATAACCCTGTTTACACAGAGGTGCAAAGGAAACAATTAGTGGTCAATAACGGTGGATGACACAGAAGCCAACAAAAAGAAGCATCTACCTTATCTAAATGGGAAAGAAAGCAAGACACTAGCATTTCTCAAATGGTGGCACTGATTAATATTAACATAGAGATTATATTAACAATAAAATTCATTAAACATGTAATTTGCTTTTAACTGTGGCATTGCATCAATTTTCCAGCGGCATTATTAGAGGGTGTTTGTTTACAGGGACATTTTGGTGTAGGGACTAAAAAAACTCCGTGTCAGTCCCATCTAAACCAAACAGGAGGGACTTTTAGGGACTAAAAGTGGGCATTTGGGACTAAAGAAAGAAGACCCCGAGGGAGTCTTTTTGGGACTTTTTCCAACAGTTGCCCCTGCCACGCATCGCACCTTGTCTCTATTAGTTCATTACTAGGGGTAACATGGTCTTTTAGCATGTCATTTAATAACCTCTAGTCCATGTTTAGTCCCTGGAACCAAGCAGGTAGGGACTAGGTAGTTTTTAACCAAACAGGGCCTTAGATTAACAACAGCTAATGAGTTGCACGGGACAGTGGACGCACCAGCACCATGTGCATCTACTGATGTACTGTGGTCATGCACAGTCTGTTGCAACAAAGAACAAACAACCAAGGAGCATATTTGGGTTGGTCCAAGTTTTGTTATCTTTAGACACCTTTCCCTATGTGAGTGCAGCAAATCTAGTGCTGCTCAAACTCTACAGCCTTGTCCCTTCCTTTCCTTTTTGAACTAGTACTTTCGCCCCTTCCTTTCCTATTTGAACCACGTCCTAGATTTATGCGATACAACTTTCCCCACTACTTTCCCCCATTACTTTCCTCTTTGAACCACATCCTAGATTCATGCTATACAACTTTCCCCCTTCATTTCCTCTTTGAACCACGTCCTAGATTCATGCTATATACAACTTTTCCCACTACTTTCCCCCACTCCTTTCCTCTTTGAACCACGTCCTAGATTCATGGTATACATGCAGCTAGAGCAATGCATGTGGAGTAAGTAAATTATACCTTAAGGTTCTTGGGGCGTGGTTCGGTGGGCGACGGGACAACGACGAAGAAGAAGGGGTCGGAGGCCCTCCCGCGCCACCGTTGGGTGGAAAGTGAACAGCTACGCTGGTAGTCCCCTGCCGACGGCGACAGTGTTAAGCCTCCTTCCCTTCCCGACGAACGGATCCTGCCAGCTCTTTGAGCAGCAGTGAGGGGAGAGAGAGGCCAACGAAGTCTTGTTTTGATCTGGAGAGGGCGAGAGAGTGTGAAGAGAGCAACAACTCCCTCCGTTCCAAATTACTCGTCGAAGAAATGGATGTATCTAGAACTAAAATACATCTAGATACATCCATACCTGCGACAAATAATTTAGAACGGAGGGAGAGGGCGAGAGAGTGTGAAGAGAGCAACTACAAGTGCTGAGGCTCCAGCGTGTATATATACTGGAGAGAGAGTGTGAAGCGTGCAAACCCTAGAAAACATTTTGACTAGTCAAAGAATCCTCCTGGCACAAATTATGCTCAAGTGTAGTTATCGAACCCGAGACCTCAAGTTAGAAGGTGCAATGGGACCAAGGTGTGTGTGTGTGTGTGTGTTTAACAACATGTTTGTGTTAGAGAGAGCAACATATAGACCTACTCCTACAGAGAGATGTTGTGTAGTGTACGATTTTAGCCGCGAGAGTCGGTGCATCCTCTCATTTCCGGGCGTGTCCGGTAGGGACATGCGGACAACTACCACGCCCGCTCCTGACCAGCCTGGCCCACCCAAAGCCCCTCCATCGCCCGCGTGTGCTTCCCGCCCGAAACGGTCAGCGCCGCTCCAAAAAATCGGTGCCGCATTCATGCCCGGCCAGAGCGGATGCGACCTCTCACTGGCGCAAGAGTGATGGTTACTGCTGGGTCTATGTGATTTGATGGCTCATTGGTCTTTATTACTGAGGTGGTAGGACTGCTGGATGTCCCATGCTTTCAGCGAAAGGAGGTACTACTACTAGATTACAATTTTCTCCATTCTTACAGCAGAGGCATGCAAGAGCAATGAAAACACACAGGCTCAGTGATTACATGGCCCACCTCACACTATCACCGTGCGACACCTAACTCTTTACATAGTACTCCCTTCGTTCCTAAATATTACTAGATGAGTCCCCGCGCGTTGCCGCAGAACAGCGGTATATCTCTCTGCGCAAAATTATCGATTTCATAGAACTAAAAAAACTCTATAACTGCATGAAAAATGTGGTAGCCAAACTAAATAAACTCCCATCATCATTTAGATCATCCCACATAAGGAAAAAAGATCAGCCAACTCCTACTGCATAATGGGATTATATTTTTCTTTTTGACATGTTAATGGGACTTAAAAACTCACTTACATGCATGCTACCGGTGCATGCTTGCATGCAGACATGTTGATGTGATTTAAAACCCACTCACATGCATGTGCCACGGTATTTCTGCATGCTTGCATGTGGCTTAATGCGGAGCCTCTCAACGTCTAGATCAGACGGCTATTATGGACTGATTTGCTTCATCTAATGGCTACATCAATTTTGATGATGTGGCTCTAGGAGAGGATAGAGAATTCCTAGTATTGGGGGCTAGCTATTACTAGTAGATAAGTCTTTGTAGAGATTCCACTACATACGAAACAAAATGAATGAATCTACACTTAAAATGCATCTATATACATCCGCATGTGGTTCATGGTGAAATCTCTACAAAGACCTATATTTAGGAACGGGGGAGACGGCGTGCTAAGCAAGCTTCTCCTTGTTCTGCGAGTTGACGGGACACATCAAAAGTACTCAAGTGTATAGAGCCTTGCCTCTAAGGTAGGCCCCACATGGTTTGCCTCTTTTTTTAACATAACATGTCAAGTTGCAATTTGTTTGTTCACCCATGGTAGACGATCCTCCCTCCACCAAGTGGACAACCAGTACATGTGCCAAATTACCACATGAGCTGCCTTTTTTGTACAGAAATAAGCTCCACAGTGTACCCGTGCGGGCGTGGTTGGGAAAGAGACGGGAGTACGTGCGCCGTGCATGCACCTCTTCTCTTCGTGCACGTCCCCCACCTATGTGGCTGTGTGTGAGAGATACAAACCGCGTTCATGAGTGTTTTTTGCTTTGGGGGTGGGGGTAGGTGTTGGGGATCGTAGCAGAAATTTAAAATTTTCTATGCATCACCAAGATCAATCTATGGAGTAATCTAGCAACGAGGGGAAGGAGAGTGCATCTACATACCCTTGTAGATCTCTAAGCGGAAGCGTTGCAACAACGCGGATGAAGGAGTCGTACTCGCATCGATTCAGATCGCGGTTGATTCCGATCTAAGCGCCGAACCATGGCGCCTCCGCGTTCAACACACGTGCAGCCCGGTGACGTCTCCTACGCCTTGATCCAGCAAGGGGAGAAAGAGAGGTTGGGGAAGACTCCATCCAGTAGCAGCACGACGGCGTGGTGGTGAAGGAGGAGCGTGGCAATCTTGCAGGGCTTCGCCAAGCACCGCGGGAGAAGAGGAGGACTTGGGAGAGGGGGAGGGCTGAGCCGGAACTTGGGTGCGGCTGCCCTCCCACCCCCCACATATATATAGGGGCAAGGGAGAGGGGGGCCGGCACCCTCAGATCCAATCTGAGGAGGGGGCGGCGGCCAGGGGGGTTGCCTTCCCCCCCAAGGCAAGGGGGGCGCCCCCCCTTTAGGGTTCCCCCAAACCCTAGGCGCATGGGCCCTAGGGGGGAGGCGCCCAGCCCACTAAGGGGCTGGTCCCTCTCCACACACAGCCCATACGGCCCTCCGGGGCAGGTGGACCCTCCCGGTGGACCCCCGGAACCCCTCTAGTGGTCCCGGTACAATACCGGTAACCCCTGAATTATTCTGGTGACCGTATGATGACTTCCCATATATAAATCTTTACCTCCGGACCATTCCTGAACTCCTCGTGACATCCGGGATCTCATTAAGAAGTGACAACTTTCGTTTCAATGGACTTAAATGGTGTCCTATCTAAAGTGAATGCAGCTGTCTCTAACGCATAACCTAAAAATGAAAATGGTAGATTGGTAAGAGACATCATAGATCGCACCATATCTCATAGGGTTCGATTACGACGTCCGGACACACCATTACCTTGTGGTGTTCCAGGTGGCTTCAACTGTGAAACAATTCCACAATGTCTTAAGTGATTGCCAAACTCATAACTCAGAAAATCCCCTTTTGATCAGATCGTAGGAACATGATCTTATTGTTATGATGATTCTTAACTTCACTCTGAAATCGCTTGAACTTTTCAAACGTTTCAGAATTGTGCTTCATTAAGTAGATATACCTATATCTACCCAAATCGTCAGTGAAGATGAGAAAATAGTGATATCCACTGCACGCTTCAATTCTCATTGGATCACACGCATCAGCATGCATGATTTCCAACAAATCACTTGCCCGTTTCATTGTACCTGAAAACGGGGTCTTAGTCATCCTGCCCATGAGGCATGGCTGGCATGTGTCAAGTGATTCAAAATCAAGTGACTCCAAACATCCATCGACATGGAGTTTCTTCATGCATCTTACGCCAATATGACCTAAGCGGCAGTGCCACGAGAAAGTGGTACTATCATTATTAACTCTACATCTTTTGGCGTGAACATGTGTATTACCACGACCGAGATTCAATGAACCATTCACATAGGGTGCATGACCATGAAAGGTATTATTCTGTAAACAGAATAACTAGTATTCTCTAACTTAAATGAATAACCGTATTGCAATGAACATGATCTAATCATATTCGTGCTCAACGTAGACACCTGATAACATTTATCTAGGTTCAATACTAATCCCGAAGGCAGATGGAGCGTGCGATGGTGATCTCATCAACTTTGGAAACACTTCCAACACACATCGTCACCTCGCCCTTAGCTAGTCTCCGTTTAGTCCGTAGCTTTTTGCTTCAAGTCACCAATAATAGCAACTGAACTGGTATCCAATACCCAGGTGCTACCAGGAGTACTAGTGAGGAACACATTAATAACACGTATATACTTTGTTGAAGTTGCCAACCTTCTTATCTACCATGTATTTGGGGTAATTCCGCTACCAGTGACCGTTCCCCTTACAATAGAAGCATTTAGTCTTGGGTTTGGGTTCAACCTTGGGTTCCTTCACTGGAGCGACAACTGGTTTGCCATCCATGAAGTTTCCCTTCTAGCCCTTGCCCTTCTTGAAACCAGTGGTCTTTGTCAAACCATCAACACTTGATGCTCCTTCTTGATTTCTACCTTTTGCGGTCTTAAGCACCGCGAGCAGCTCCGGGATCAACTCCATCCCTTGCATGTCATAGTTCATCACGAAGATCTAGTAGCTTAGTGATAGTGGCTAGAGAACTCTATCAATCACTATCTTATCTAGAAGTTTAACTCCCACTTGATTTAAGTGATTGTAGCACCCAGACATTCTGAGCACATGCTCACTAGCTGAGCTATTCTCCTCCATCTTGTTGGCAAAAGAACTTGTCAGAGGTCTCACACCTCTCAACACGGGCATGAGCCTGAAATCCCAATTCCAGCTCTTGGAACATCTCATATGTTCTATGGCGTTCAAGACGTCATTGGAATCCCGATTCTAAGACGTAAAGTATGGTGCACTAAACTATCAAGTAGTCATCAGGATGTGTCTGTCAAGTGTTCACAACATCCACAGACGACGTTGTAGGGGTTTGCACATCGAGCGGTACATCAAAGACGTAAGCCTTCTGTGTAGTAGCGAGGACACTCCTCGGACTATGGACCCAGTCCACATCATTGCTTACAATATCTTTGAACTTAATCTTTCTCTAGGAACGTATTGAAACAGGGAGCTACAGCGTGAGCTATTTATCTACAATATATTTGCAAAGACAATTTAGACTATGTTTATGATAATTGAGTTCATCTAATCAAATTATTTAATGAACTCCCACTCAGATAGACATCCCTCTAGTCATCTAAGTGAAACATGATCTGAATCGACTAGGCCGTGTCCGATCATCACGTGAGACGGACTAGTCATCAACGGTGAACATCTCATGTTGATCGTATCTTCTATACGGCTCATGTTCGCCCTTTCGGTCTTCCGTCTTCCGAGGCCATGTCTGTACATGCTAGGCTCGTCAAGTCAACCTAAGTGTTTCGCATGTGTCCCGAGGCCATGTCTGTACATGCTAGGCTCGTCAACACCCGTTGTATTCGAACGTTAGAATCTATCACACCCGATCATCACGTGGTGCTTCGAAACAACGAACCTTCGCAACGGTGCACAGTTAGGGGGAACACTTTTCTTGAAATTTTAGTGAGGGATCATCTTATTTAAGCTACCGTCGTTCTAAGCAAATAAGATGTAAAACATGATAAACATCACATGCAATCAAATAGTGACATGATATGGCCAATATCATTTTGCTCCTTTTGATCTCCATCTTCGGGGCTCCATGATCATCGTTGTCACCGGCATGACACCATGATCTCCATCATCATGATCTCCATCATCGTGTCTTCTTGAAGTTGTCTCGTCATCTATTACTTCTACTACTATGGCTAACGCTTTAGCAATAAAGTAAAGTAATTACATGACGTTTAAGTTGACACGCAGGTCATAAATAAATTAAGACAACTCCTATGGCTCCTGCCGGTTGTCATACTCATCGACATGCAAGTCATGATTCCTTTTACAAGAACATGATCAATCTCATAAATCACATATATCATTCATCACATCCTTTTGGCCATATCACATCACAAGGCATATGCTGCAAAAACAAGTTAGACGTCCTCTAATTGTTGTTGCAAGTTTTTACGTGGCCACTATAGGTTTCTAGCAAGAACGTTTCTTACCTACGCCAAAACCACAACGTGATATGCCAATTTCTATTTACCCTTCATAAGGACCCTTTTCATCGAATCCGATCCAACTAAAGTGGGAGAGACAGACACCCGCTAGCCACCTTATGCAACTAGTGCATGTCAGTCGGTGGAACTAGTCTCACGTAAGAGTACGTGCAAGGTCGGTCCGGGCCGCTTCATCCCACAATGCCGCCGAATCAAGATAAGACTAGTAACGGCAAGTAAATTGACAATATTGACGCCCACAACTGCTTTGTGTTCTACTCGTGCATAGAAACTACGCATAGACCTAGCTCATGATGCCACTGTTGGGGATCGTAGCAGAAATTTAAAATTTTCTACGCATCACCAAGATCAATCTATGGAGTAATCTAGCAACGAGGGGAAGGAGAGTGCATCTACATACCCTTGTAGATCACTAAGCGGAAGCGTTGCAACAACGCGGATGAAGGAGTCGTACTCGCAGCGATTCAGATCGCGGTTGATTCCGATCTAAGCGCCGAACCACGGCGCCTCCGCGTTCAACACACGTGCAGCCCGGTGACGTCTCCTATGCCTTGATCCAGCAAGGGGAGAAGGAGAGGTTGGGGAAGACTCCATCCAGCAGCAGCACGACGACGTGGTGGTGAAGGAGGAGCGTGGCAATCCTGCAGGGCTTCGCCAAGCACCGCGAGAGAAGAGGAGGACTTGGGAGAGGGGGAGGGCTGCGCCAAAACTTGGGTGCGGCTGCCCTCCCACCCCCACATATATATAGGGGCAAGGGAGAGGGGGGTCGGCCCCCTCAGATCCAATCTGAGGAGGGGGCGGCGGCCAGGGGGTTGCCTTGCCCCCCAAGGCAAGGGGCGCGCCCCCTTTAGGGTTCCCCCAAACCCTAGGCGCATGAGCCCTAGGGGGAGGCGCCTAGCCCACTAAGGGGCTGGTCCCTCACCACACACAGCCCATAGGGCCCTCCGGGGCAGGTGGACCCTCCCGGTGGACCCCCGGAACCCCTCCAGTGGTCCCGGTACAATACCGGTAACCCCCGAATTATTCCCGTGACTGTATGATGACTTCCCATATATAAATATTTACCTCCGGACCATTCTTGAACTCCTCGTGACGTCCGGGATCTCATCCAGGACTCCGAACAACATTCGGTGACCACGTACATACTTTCCCTATAACCCTAGCGTCATCGAACCTTAAGTGTGTAGACCCTACGGGCTCGGGAGTCATGCAGACATGGCCGAGACAACTCTTCGGTCAATAACCAACAGCGGGATCTGGATACCCATGTTGGCTCCCACATGCTCCACGATGATCTCATCGGATGAACCACGATGTCAAGGATTCAATCAACCCCGTATACAATTCCCTTTGTCTATCGGTACGATAATTGCCCGAGATTCGATCGTCGGTATCCCGATACCTTGTTCAATCTCGTTATCGGCAAGTCTCTTTACTCGTTCCGTAACACATCATTCCATGATCAACTCCTTGGTCACATTGTGCACATTATAATGATGTCCTACCGAGTGGGCCTAGAGATACCTCTCCGTTTACACGGAGTGACAAATCCCAGTCTCGATTTGTGCCAAGCCAACAGACACTTTTGGAGATACCTGTAGTGTACCTTTATAGCCACCCAGTTACGTTGTGACGTTTGGCACACCCAAAGCACTCCTACGGTATCCGGGAGTTGCACAATCTCATGGTCTAAGGAAATGATACTTGACATTAGAAAAGCTTTAGCATACGAACTACACGATGTTTGTGCTAGGCTTAGGATTGGGTCTTGTCCATCACATCATTCTCCTAATGATGTGATCCCGTTGTCAACGACATCCAATGTCCATGGTTAGGAAACCGTAACCATCTATTGATCAACGAGCTAGTCAACTAGAGGCTTACTAGGGACATGGTGTTGTCTATGTATCCACACATGTATCTGAGTTTCCTATCAATACAATTCTAGCATGGATAATAAACGATTATCATGAACAATGAAATATAATAATAATAACTAATTTATTATTGCCTCTAGGGCATATTTCCAACAGTGGGGTGGGGGTTGATTTCGTGAATTATTTCTGGGAATATGTGTCGATGACATCTCAAACAAAATTTTGCATGCAGTGTGTGTGAAATGGAGGCCTATCCATATCATACATAGAGGGTCGGGCAATTCACAAGAAGAGAGGGAGGGGTCATAGCTATCGATAGAGTCAAAGAGAGGATCAAGTGGGTGGGTGCGAGATCGATGAAGAGAGCCATCGAAATTGTGTGTATTTGCAAGTCAAAGATATAGGATGACTGGCCTAACGGAACGTTAGAGGGCACATGTCAAGTTTGTGTGTGGCAGGGAGACATGACTAGAGCGCTCGATGTATCGGTGTGTGTGGGGGGAGGGGGGTGGGGGGAGGGGTAGGCAGAGGCCTAACTATAGAGGTAGACTCGTATATGTGTTGAGAAGGAGAGACCCAACTATGTCTTGAGGGAGATCGGTCGACATCCATACATAACTGAAGGACGGGAAATATGATGGGACAGAGAGAGAGAGAGAGAGGAGAGAGATAGGGAGGGAGAGGGGTAGAGTGCTGGATGGGTGATGGAGTTGCTTCTCGAAGATGGTGGGAGATGCCTACTAGACAAACTGAGGGTGGAACTGCAATGTTATGAATAAGAGTGGGGATGTGTTTCTGTGTGTGCCTGTGCATGATAGATCTGTCGGGACGCATCCATGGATGATGAAGGGGAACCATGTGTTTGGTAGGCAAACCTAATTAGATCGGTAGATCAATAGTTGTTTGTCGGAGGAAGGGATAGACACAACTAATGAGGTAGATCGATTGACGTGTGGGTAAAAACGAGTTATAAGGACCTAGATAGCTATATGTATAGCGAGAGATCGGTCGGTGTATGTCCATTTGTTAGAGGCAAATAAGGCCCAGCTAGATGGATAGACAGAGAGGATGGAGCTAGGAGGTGGTGCGAGAGGCCCAACTACTAGCTAGATATGGGGAGGAGTGTGCGGTTGTGAGATCGATGAAAAGAGGGGCGAGAGTTTACACGTGTGTCTGACCGTATGAGAGACACGAGGCAAGGACACATTGTAGCGACCAGACCTCAAACGGTCCAATCTCTATGCTTCAGTGTCATCCCTGGATCAGTAATGCTGACACGCACAATACTTGAAGGATTTATAACAGAGTAGCAATCACACACTTAGTACATCGAATGTCTCAAAAGAGAACCTATTACAATAAATATGGCTTAAGGCCATCTAATAACGATAACAACGGAAGGCTTGGAAGATAAGTGAGTCCATCAACTCCAACGGCATCACTGAGTATAGAACCACGACCTAAAAGCACCTTACTCGTCGTCTGAAAAGTCTGCAACATGAACGTTGCAGCCCGAAACAGGCCAGCACATGGAATATACTGGCAAAGTAACACATAGAGAGTAATGAAAGAATAGGGCTATACTACATGCATATTTGGCTGGTGGAAAGCTCTATGGTTACAGTTTTGCGTAAAGCCAATTTTTCCCTACTTCAAAGGAATAAATTTTATTTAACTATCATGGTAGTTGTTAAACATTGAGAGTGTAGACACCCTCTCAATCCCAATTAAGCATCATCATTAAAACCCAACAAAATTAATTAGAGTAAAATGATGAGATTCACATGATAATCCAAGTACTAGATACTCAAGCTGTCCATAACTGGGGACACGGCTAACCATGATTAGTTTATACACTTTGCAGAGGTTTGCGCACTTTTCCCCACAAGACTCGATCTCCTCCGTTGGGATTCTTGCACTGCATGATGTTTGAGAAACGGATGACCGAGACATAGTCTTTCAGAAGCGCTAGCACCTTACAAACGGGTAGAACGTACCAACCTACATCCCCTACATCTGCTAGTCTACCACTGTAAGAGTTCGCACGACTTAGTCAACTATGCTAGAGCCCATAGTAGCTTGTGGCTGCACACGAAAGTTTCTAGTATGAATAATCTCATGATCCCTTTGAACCTGGGTGGCGGTCCAAAAGAAAAACAGACAATCGCTAGAATACCCTGGTGCCTCAATCCACCCAGATGTGTGTTCAAGTTGCCACCTTAAATGAACCATTAAATTATCGCTCTCACATCTGTCATGGATACACTCTCCCAATCCACGTCTACTAGCATAGCATGGCAATATAAGCAAACATAGAAGTAACTCCCAAAGGTTTGATAGTAAACAGGTAATAGGTTCTACCTCATCTATTCCCCAAAACCCACAATTTCATTAGATCCTAATCATGCAATGTTTGAGGATTGATCTAATGCAATAAAAACTGGGTAGTAGGAGGTATGATCAAAGTGTTACTTGCCTTGTTGATGATCTGTGAAATCTAGCGATACGAAGTAGCAAGTGGCGCACTCCGGGTACTCTATCGCAAACAAACAAGCATACAATAAGTACTCATCTAATGCACGGGTAAAACTCAAATAAGAGATCTAACTAGAAAGTTCAACTTAAGAACTCCGGTTTGCAAAAAGAATCAAATCGAACGAAGCAACGAAAGTCAAACGGCGAAAGAAACAACCTTCATTTACTATTCTGGATCTAGGTCAAATTTTCCAGAAGCAAAAACTTGTTTGAGTTGGTTAAACGGAAAGAGAGTATCGAGACGAAACTCCAGGCGCTTGAATCGCCTGATTCTGATAAACAAGCAAAAAGTTATACTAGAACGAAAATCGGATCAGAAATCGCGATCAGAAATAATCGCGGAAAATCCGAAAAAAGAAAAACGACGAATAGATTAACGAACGAACGTTTGTTATCTGGAACTAAACGATGAACGCGTTCGTTAAAACGAACGAACGAGCGAACGCTCGCTAAATAAACTAAAGCGAAAAAAACGGATCTAAAAAAACCGATCGAAAACCAGCGAAAACCGAACGGTTTTCTAGGAAAAACCGGCGGCGGCAGCGGGTTAACCTCGGCGGCAGCAGCGGCGGCGCGGGGCGTGGGGCAGCACGGGGCGGCGGTGGCGGGGGCTGGATAGGGTTAGGGTTCCGGTGCGGGCGGCGGCTTGGGCTATCGGGCTCAGGGTCGGTGCTATTTAAAGGCCCGGCCGGAGGAGTCCTGGCCGAACACGGCCCAAAGTCGGTTTTGTTTTTTTAATAATTACGCGCATAAAAACAAATAAAAGAAATACTAAACGGACTCCAAAAACCCCGAAATAAATTTTCCCCGGCTTCTATAATCAAGCTGAAAAGGATGAACATTTATTTGGGGCCTAAATGCAATTTTGAAAAACGCGCATTTTTCCTAAATTCAAATAAAATAGCAAATAACTCCAAAATAAAATCTTATTTGATTTTATTATTAAATCCTCAATATTTCTTTATTTTGGGAAAGTCATTTTATTCCCTCTCTCATATTTTTGTAATAGAAATAATTGAAGATAAAATAAATAAAATCAAATGATCCTGTTTTCAAAATTTGAGAAAACTCAAATATGAAAATCATGAAATCCCCAACTCTCTCCGAGGGTCCTTGAGTTGCGTAGAATTTCTAGGATCAAGCCAGAAGCAAATAAAAATATGATATGCATTGATGATCTAATGTATAACATTCCAAATTGAAAATTTGGGATGTTACAAACCTACCCCCCTTAAGATGAATCTCGCCCTCTAGATTCGGGTTGGCTAGAAAATAGGTGAGGGTGGTCCTTCAGCAAATCTTCCTCTCGTTCCCAGGTGGCTTCATCCTCGGTGTGGTGGCTCCACTGAACTTTGCAAAACTTATAACCTTGCTGCGGGTGACTCGGCTGTCATACTCAAGAATCTTGACTGGTTTCTCCTCATAGGTCAAATCACTATCCAACTGAATCGCTTCCAGCGACACTGTATCTCTCAGCGGTATATCAGCCATCTCTACGTGGCACTTCTTCAACTGGGAAACGTGGAATACATCATCAACTCCGGACAATCCTTCGGGTAATTCCAACTTGTAGGCTACTTCTCCCATACGCTCCAAAACCTTGTATGGTCCTACAAAACGTGGTGCTAACTTTCCCTTAACTCCAAAGCGCTTAACTCCTCGAAGTGGAGATACTCGAAGATAAACTCGGTCTCCGACTTAGTAAACTGTCTCCTTGCGTTTAGAATCTGCATAGCTCTTCTACCTAGACTGGGCTACCTTGAGCCTATCGCGAATCAATTTCACTTTCTGTTCGGACTCCTTAATCAAATCCGATCCAAACAACTGGCGGTCTCCAACTTCATCCCACAACAATGGGGTCCTGCACCTCCTTCTATACAAGGCTTCTAAAGGGGCCATCTTCAAACTGGATTGATAACTGTTGTTGTAGGAGAACTCTGCGTATGGCAAATTCTCGTCCCAACTAGATCCGTAATCTAGCGCGCAAGCTCTCAGGATATCCTCCAAAATCTGATTGACTCTCTCGGTCTGTCCATCTGTCTGCGGATGAAAAGCTGTACTGAACTCTAGCCTGGTACCCAAAGTTTTGTGCAACTGATTCCAGAACTTTGAGGTAAACTGGGTTCCTCTATCTGATACAATACTCCTTGGAACTCCATGCAGACATACTATCCTGGTCATGTATATCTTTGCCAACTTAGCACTGGTGTAGGTAGTCTTCACTGGGATAAAATGAGCTACCTTTGTCAAACGATCAACTACAACCCAAATTGAGTCATAGCCTGAATGCATTCTGGGCAATCCTGTAATAAAATCCATGCCTAACTTATCCCACTTCCATTCGGGTATTGGCAATGGTTGTAGCAATCCTGCTGGCTTCTGATGCTCTACCTTTACTCTCTGACATACATCACAAATTGCTACATACTCCACAATATCCTTCTTCATTCCGGTCCACCATAAAGTATCCTTCAAATCCAAATACATCTTGGTATTTCCTGGGTGAATCGAATATGGTGAATCATGGGCCTCCTGCAGAATTAACTTCCTGATCTCCAGGTCATTGGGCACATAAACACGGTCTTCAAACCACAGGGTATCGTGCTCATCCTCACGAAATCCTTTAACTTTTCCTTTGCTCATCTTCTCCTTTATAGAGGCAATCTGCTTGTCAGTCTTCTGAACTTCTCTGATCTTATCTATCAAAGTAGACTGAATCTCCAATGCTGCTACATAGCCTCTCGGAACTATCTCCAAACATAACTCACGAAGGTCCTCGGCTAACTCCTTTGGTAAATCTCCCGTCATTAGGGTGTTGACATGGCTCTTACGGCTCAATGCGTCGGCTACCACGTTAGCCTTTCTGGGATGATAATGCAATCTCATATCGTAGTTCTTGATGAGCTCCAACCATCTCCTTTGCCTGAGATTAAGCTCCTTCTGTGTGAAAATGTACTTCAAACTCTTGTGATCCGTGTACACTTCACAATGGTTTCCAATGAGAAAATGTCTCCAAGTCTTTAATGCATGCACTACGACTGCTAACTCCAAATCACGCGTGGCATAATTCAACTCATGAGGCTTGAGCTGTCGTGAGGCATATGAAACAACTCTTCCCTCCTACATAAGCACTGCTCCAAGTCCTCGACGTGAAGCGTCGCAATACACCTCATAATCCTTGTTCTGATCCGGCAAAATCAACACTGGTGATGTAACCAAACGTTTCTTCAACTCCATTGAAACTGGCCTCACATTCCTCAGTCCATATGAACTTGGTATCCTTCTTCAACAACTCCGTCATAGGCTTCGCAATCTTTGAGAAATTTTCAATGAATCTCCGGTAGTATCCTGGGAGTCCCAGAAAACTCCGGATCTCTCCAACTGTTGTTGGTGCTTCCCAATTTGTCACAGTCACAACCTTGGTGGGATCTACTGCTATACCTTCTCCGGATATAACGTGTCCGAGGAATCCAACTTCCTTCAACCAAAACTCACATTTGCTAAACTTGGAATATAGCTAATGTTCTCTGAGCTTCTCAAGTACCAAACGCAAATGCTCCTTATGCTCCTCTTCATTCTTCGAGTAAACCAGAATATCATCAATGAACACTACGACGAACTTATCCAAAAACTCCATAAACACTTTGTTCATCATGTTCATAAAATAGGCAGGTGCGTTAGTCAGACCAAATGACATAACGGTATACTCATACAGCCCATACCTGGTAGTAAAAGTCGTCTTAGGTATATCCTGCTCTCGAATCTTCAACTGATGGTATCCTGATTGCAAATCGATCTTGGAAAAATACCTTAGCTCCTTGCAATCGATCAAACAGATCATTGATCATTGGTAGTGGGTACTTATTCTTGATTGTTACTTCATTCAATCCTCGATAATCAACAACCATCCTTAATGATCCATACTTCTTTTCCACTAGAAGTACTGGAGATCCCCAAGGCGAAGAACTTGGGCGAATATAGCCTTTATCCAGTAACTCCTTAATCTGCTTCTTAATCTCCTCCAAATCCTTTGTGGGCATCCTGTATGGTCTCTTAGATATTGTCCCTGTGCCTGGCAAAAGCTCAATCAAAAGCTCAATGTCTCTATCCGGTGGCATGCCTGGCAACTCCTCTGGAAATACATCAGGAAAATCCTTTACCACCGGTACTTCCTCTTGTACAACTCCTATTAGGGAATTTACTTGAGTCCTCTTAGGCACATGCCGGGATACATACTTGATCCTTCTTCCTTCTGGCGTTGTAAGCAAAATCGACTTACTGGCGCATTCAATGTTCCCTTCATACTTCGATAACCAATCCATGCCTAATATCACATCCAATCCTTGAGATTCCAATACTATTAGGTCCAAGGGAAATACATAGTTACCAATCCTTAATGGTAACCGATCACACCATAGACTGGCCATATACTCTGTTCCAGGCGAGGTTACTAACATGGGTTACCTAAGGGCTTGGGTTGGCAGTTTATACTTATCCACAAATCCCCTTGATATGTATGAATGCGATGCACCAATATCAAAAAGAACGAGTGCAGTAAATGACTTAACCAAAAACTTACCTATTACTGCATCTCGCTGAGCTTCAACCTCCTCCACGTTTACGTGGTTCACCTGTCCCCTGTTGAAAGGGTTCGGCTTCTTCCCAGAGCTTCCATTGCCATTTCCATTCTGGGATTTAGGACATTCATTGGCATAATGTCCGGTCTTCTGGCACTTAAAGCTAGTGACTTGGCTCAGGTCTCTCTTGGCTGGGGTTGATGGGTTGGTACGGTTCTGGCCGTTGCTTCCTCCATTCCCATTACCATTCTTGGGGCCATTATGATTATGCAAACTTCCTCCTCCATGAGTATGCTGAAAAGGTCCTCCCGGTTTAGGGGTAAAACATGGCTTCTGTTGCGCTCCAGAATTGTACTTCCCTTGTCCATACTTCCTCTTACGGTTCTCAATCTGCTGCTGCTTCCCTTCAATCATAAGAGCATGATCTACCAACTCCTGGTAGTTGTTAAAGCTTGCTACCATCAACTGCATGCTCAACTCATCATTCAGTCCTTCCAGAAACTTCTCCTGCTTAGTTGCATCCGTAGCAATGTCATTCGAGGCATAACGTGCTAGCTTACTAAAGTCATCCACATACTGGCCAACTGTCCGTCCTCCTTGGCGCAAGTTGTGAAACCCACGCTTCTTCATGGCCATAGCTCCTGCTGAAACATGGGAAGTATGAAAAGCCTGCAGAAACTGGTCCCACGTGACAGTGTCGATAGGGTAAGTGGCTGTGAAATTCTCCCACCATGATGTTGCGGGTCCATCCAACTGATGTGCGGCAAACTTCACCTTTTCCGCATCCGTGCATCCTGCCGTGGTCAACTCCCTTGCTGTCTTGCAGAGCCAATCATCTGCTACTATAGGCTCGGTGCTACTGGAGAACACCGGCGGATTCAGCCTAAGAAAGCGGGTTAAGTGATCAATAGGTGGTGGTGGTGGTGGTGGGTTGTTGTTGTTGTTCCCCTGATTCTGATTTTGGACTAGCAACTGCATCAACATATTCTGCTGCTGGATCAACTGAGTGAGCTCCGGTGGGAAGGTAAATCCGGGGTCACGTCTCGGAGGCATCTGATGGGTTTAGAAAAGATGAGATTTAAGAATAGAATGAGGTCTAGAGAGAAAACACTACCCATATGCACATGAGGGAATTGCAAACAATTCACTTCATTCAATCAAACAAGGGCATACAATCGGTCTAAATATCACAAAAGTGCTCGGTCTACTCTATTTACATGGTGGAATACTACTACTGATGGGTGGTCTACTAGAAATATTCTTTGGTTGCAGACTCCATGATATCTACTCCAGCTTCATCAACATAGTCATCATCACTATCGTCTGGGTCAGAGTCGGTGTCGTCGATGATGATGTAGTCTTCCGGGCGAATCTCCTTGGGTTCTTCGTCTTCTTCTAGTGGTGTGGGGTCTCCCATGAATATTCCGATCTTCTTGATCAGGTCGTCATTCTTCTCCACTAATACTTTGATTTCCTCCATGTAATCTTCACGTGTGGCCTTGAGTTCTTCCTCCAGTTCCGTGATTCTTGTCCTTGCCTTCTTCAGATCTATCATGTCTGCGCACATCTGGTTCTCCTGACGTCAAATGTGCTGGTTTAACTCCTGGATGAAAGCTGCGATTGATCTATCCTTCTTGGTGCTGATCATCTCCCAGTGCTCATCTCGGTGCCCACAAATCTGGTAGATAGTATCCTTGAGATCATTGCGGTAAACTTCTCCAATACATCCCATGGCGATGTGAGCTGCCATGCTCTTTCCTAGACTCCATGTTGGTGCATCAAAGGAAAACTCTATGGGCTCAGTGATTGGCATGAACGTCCTTCCTAGAACTTGAACTTGAATCATCCAGCGCTCCTCTTCAGGTAAAGTGGCGTTGTAGGTTCCGGTGAAGCTTGGTACTCCGATGTTCAGGTATCTAGTGACTTTCTTCAAGTGACGTCCAAAGGGTATATCTTCATCCGGTTGCGTGAAGTTAGTCCTTCCATCCGCCATCCTAAAAGAGTAGAAAAGATGAGAAGTCAGAATGAGAAGAGTGAGTAGTGATCTAGGGCTTTAGCTTAGTGGCCGTGTCCTATAGTCAGCGTGTGCTCTGATACCATCTTGTAGCGATCAGACCTCAAACGGTCCAATCTCTGTGCTTCAGTGTCATCCCTGGATCAGTAATGCAGACACGCACAGTACTTGAAGGATTTATAACAGAGTAGCAATCACACTTGGTACATCAAATGTCTCAAAAGAGAACTTATTACAATAAATATGGCTTAAGGCCATCTAATGACGATAACAGTGGAAGGCTTGGAAGATAAGTGAGTCCATTAACACCAACGGCATCACTGAGTATAGAACCACGACCTAAAAGCACCTTACTCGTCGTCTGAAAAGTCTACAACATGAACGTTGCAGCCCGAAACGGGTCAACACACGGAATATGCTGGCAAAGTAACACATAGAGAGTAACGAAAGAATAGGGCTATACTACATGCATATTTGGCTGGTGGAAAGCTCTATGGTTACAGTTTTGCGTAAAGCCAATTTTTCCTTACTTCAAAGGAATAAATTTTATTTAACAATCATGGTAGTTGTTAAACATTGAGAGTGTAGACACCCTCTCAATCCCAATTAAGCATCACCATTAAAACCCAACAAAATTAATTAGAGTAACATGATGAGATTCACATGATAACCCAAGCACTAGATACTCAAGCTGTCCATAACCGGGGACACGACTAACCATGATTAGTTTATACACTTTGCAGAGGTTTGCGCACTTTTCCCCACAAGACTCGATCTCCTCCGTTGGGATTCTCGCACTACATGATGTTTGAGAAACGGATGACTGAGACATAGTCTTTCAAAAGCGCTAGCACCTTACGAACGGGTAGACCGTACCAACCTCCATCCCCTATATCTGCTAGTCTACCACTATAAGAGTTTGCACGACTTAGTCAACTATGCTAGAGCCCATAGTAGCTTGTGGCTGCACACTAAAGTTTCTAGTATGAATAATCTCATGATCCCTTTGAGCCTGGGTGGCGGTCCAAAAGAAAAACAGGCAATCGCTGGAATACCCAGGTGCCTCAATCCACCCAGATGTGTGTTCAAGTTGCCACCTTAAATAAACCATTAAATTATCACTCTCACATCTATCATGGATACACTCTCCCAATCCACGTCTACTAGCATAGCATGGCAATATAAGCAGACATAGAAGTAACTCCCAAAGGTTTGATAGTAAACAGGTAATAGGTTCTACCTCATCTACTCCCCAAAACCCACAATTTAATTAGATCCTAATCATGCAATGTTTGAGGATTGATCTAATGCAATAAAAACTGGGTAGTAGGAGGTATGATCAAAGTGTTACTT
This sequence comes from Triticum dicoccoides, assembly GCF_002162155.2. Classification (NCBI taxonomy): domain Eukaryota; kingdom Viridiplantae; phylum Streptophyta; class Magnoliopsida; order Poales; family Poaceae; genus Triticum; species Triticum dicoccoides. The sequence continues at coordinate 165,871,944 of NC_041386.1, forward strand.
GCCTTGCTGATGATCCGCGAAACCTAGCGATTCAAAGTAGCAAGCGGCGCACTCCGGGTACTCTACTCTATCGCAAACAAACAAGCATACAATAAGTACCCATCTAATGCATGGGTAAAACTCAAATAAGAGATCTAACCACAAAGTTAAGCTTAAGAACTCCGGTTTGCAAAAAGAATCAAATCGAACGAAGCAACGAAAGTCAAACGACGAAAGAAACAACCTTCGTTTACTATTCTAGATTTAGGTTAAATTTTACAGAACCAAAAACTTGTCTGAGTTTGTTAAACGGAAAGAGGGTTTCGAGACGAAACTCCAGGCGCTTGAATCACCTGATTCCGATAAACGAGTGAAAAGTTATACTAGATAGAAAATCGGATTAGAAATCGCGATCAGAAATAATCGCGGAAAATCCGAGAATAAGAAAAATGATGAACAGATTAACGAACGAATGTCCGTTATTTGAAACTAAACGATGAATGCGTTCGTTAAAACGAACAAACGAGCAAACGCTCGCTAAATAAACTAAACCGAAAAAACCGATCTATCTAAAAAATGGATCTAAAAAAACACCGATCGAAAACCAGCGAAAACCAAACGGTTTTCTAGGAAAAACCGGCAGTGGCGGCGGGTTAACCTCGGCGGCGGCGGCGGGGGGGGCTCCGGCGGCGGCGGCGCGGGGTGTGGGGTGGCGGTGCGGCACGGCAGCGGCGGTGGCGCGCGGCAGCGGCAACTGCGGTGGCGCGCGGCAGCGACGACGGCGGGGGCTGGCTAGGGTTAGGGTTCCGGTGCGGGCGGCGGCTTGGGCTAACAGGCTCGGGGTCGGCGCTATTTAAAGGCCCGGCCGGAGGAGTCCTGGCCGAATACGGCCCAAAGTCGGTTTCGTTTTTTTTAATAATTACGCGCAGAAAAACAAAAAAAAAGAAATACTAAACGGACTCCAAAAATCCTGAAATAAATTTTCCGTGGCTTCTAAAATCAAGCCGAACAGGATGAACATTTATTTGGGACCTAAATACAATTGTGAAAAACGCGCATTTTCCTAAATTCAAATAAAATAGCAAATAACTCCAAAATAAAATCTTATTTGATTTTATTATTAAATCCTCAATATTTCTTTAATTTGGGAAAGTCATTTTATTCCCTCTCTCATATTTTTGTAATAGAAATAATTGAAGATAAAATAAATAAAAATCAAATGATCCTGTTTTCAAAATTTGAGAAAACTCAAATATGAAAATCATGAAATCCCCAACTCTCTCCGAGGGTCCTTGAGTTGCGTAGAATTTCTAGGATCAAGCGAGAAGCAAATAAAAATATGATATGCATTGATGATCTAATGTATAACATTCCAAATTGAAAATTTGGGATGTTACACACATAAAGGAGGAGATTGAAGGTGTGTGTGTATGTTGTAGGCAGGCATCACTGGAGAGGTTTATTGATCGGTGTGTGCCGGAAAGGAGTTGTGGAGACTCTGGGAGAACGACCTAAAGAAAAAAATGAATGTGCCCGGTGTATAGAATGCCGAGGGAGGGGGAGGGCGAGGAGGGCGTGTGCATGCACGAGAGAAAGTTAGTGGTAGCTACAAAGGTTAGAGGATTGTGTGGGTGTAAGAGACTAACAAAGATCATAATTTGATATGAAAGCGGATTCATATATTTTAATAGGAAATCATAGTGTTTTAAACATTGCATGCATGAATATAGCGGTGATACATGTGCTGTGCACATGTTATACCATAATGTGATAATGCATGGCGTTTGCAACTCACAGCTAAATGCGGAACAATCTAAACCATACTATACATCAAACGATCTCACATTTTATTTGAATTTTTGATAATGTGTGGCATTTGCAGCTTACAACTAAATATCGAACAATCTAAACAATACTATATATCGAACATTCTCACATTTTATTTGAATTTGTGGTAATGTGTGGTGTTTGCAACTCACATCTAAATACATGTAGGCATAGGGGGCGGGGCACCATACATAATGTGATAAACACATTATACATATGAGACATGGTTTAGATTATGAAGATCTAGTTAGAGCTAGAAATGTAATGTGACATGAAATCAAAATAAAGTGGATTCAAAAAATCTACTTCGAGTTCATATAGTACACATAGTTCATATGTAACTCGAGACTAATCATGTGGTGTGCTGTGAAGATAATACACAAACGATGGTTTAACTTGACAATAATGATGATTGTAGATCTTATTAAAACAGAGAAACGAATTCAAATGCTTTGACTTCACAACAATCATTACTGTAGATCTTATTAAAATAGAGAAACGAATTCAAATTTAGTTCATATTGAAGCGGTAGTATATACGTTTCGAATGCACTAAAACGTTCATTTGAGTAGTAGGCTGCATGCATTATACACATAGCGAAATATTTTAATTGAACATAACATGAATTCAAAGTTTTGAATGACATTTGTAGTGCGCATTGATTTTGTACAGTACACGTCAGGCTTGTCCGAAAATTTCAACCCACGCCTTGTTAGCCCGAAATATTTAAGATATATCTTTGTCTCGTTGTGCTCCGACAACTCCCTCCATCTCAACCCGCGCCTTGCTATTCCGAAATTACAACGCGCGCGAAAACTCCCACCTCCTGTGAAATCCCGACACGCGAAATGCCTATGGTACCCCTGAACCGAAAGAACCTCCTCAAATCGGTGAGGGTACTTTCGTAACTTACCCCACATTTCGGACAAGCGCGTCTCTAAGCCATGGTTCCCCACTGCCATCCCATCCGCCCACCCATTCATACACCTAGGCCGTTAAAACCCGCGATGAAACCCCACACCCTGCTCCGTCCACCACCCAGCCGGAGCCTCTTCCCCGACGACGTCGTCCACAGCAACACCTCGACGTCCCTCATCCACCGTACCGGATGAGGATCCGTCGTCGATCTCATCATCCCACCGGTTCAGCCACCCCGTCCTCCACCTCCAAGGAGCTGCCCCGACGTTCCCCTCGTCTTTCGCGCCACCTCCATTCCCACACCGCCGTCTTCACCTGCACCACCGGAAGAGCATCATCATCATCACCGTTTCCTCGGATGAAGCTGCGGCCTAATCGGCGCCACCAAAGAGGTTGTACACTAATCGCCGCATTTTCTTCTTGATTCGATCTCACGGTGCTGTCGGCGCTCGGTCCCGAGCCGACACGGCGCGACTCCATCCACGGCGGCGTCGCCGGTCACTTCCTCCACGGCGTCGCTCCCTCGGCGGCGACGTCCACATCAGTAGGAGCTGCTGCTTCTTTAGCTCTCGCTCGCGCTAATGCTCTGCTCTTGCTCTTGGTCCCCTTCCTGGTGTGCTCTTGCTATTGCTCTTGCTCGCGCTGCTGCTCTCGCTCTTGCTCTTGCTTGCGATGTTGCTCCGATTTAGCTACACTTCAGTCGACTGAATCGACTGTTGGGTCAGTCGATTTTCAGGGGGGGCTCGCCGGGGTGAAGGAAGAACCAGCCGCAGCGGGGAGGGGGCTCGCCGGAGAGGTACCCCACTATCTATCTTAGGGTTCAGATGGGGCCGGTGGTCGCCGGTGATGGCGGGGCATTGGCGGGGTGGTGGCGTGGGGATTACCGAAGAAAAAGCTTCGCACAGGGAGGGGGGCTAGAGGGATGGCCGGGGCGGCGGCGACCAGCGGTGGGGAGTGTTTTTAGGGCGGGTGGGGCGGCGCACCGCCGGCCGCGGGCGGTGGGGGGCTGCTGTTTGGCCGGTGGTGGCTGGCGGCTCAGGGGGGTGGAGGTTGAAGATGAACCGCAGGCCCTTGATTTCGTATCCAACGGCTGCAAAATCGACTGACCAGAGATGAAAAAGTCAGTCGAGCGACGTGTAGCCTCACCTTGCTAGTGCGTTCAGTTTCGACTGCAAAATTCATTTTCGACAGTTAAGTTCAGTTTTGACAGTTAAGTTCAGAGATGAGCGGCTGATGTATTTTACATCTAGCACTTTGTGGTTATGTATTTTACGTCATGTATTGGAGATGCTATTAGAATTCCACTCAGGTTAACGTTGTTCATTGTCTCTCTTGTCCTACTTCAGCCTCGGCGTCATACAACTCACCGGAGCCGCTCCAACGACGAAACCCTCCATCACAGCGGAGTAGTACCTCGGGCTCCATCTCCAGACGCCTAAGATCTTCTTCCCCTCCTCCGACAGCAAAGTCAGCCGGAGCATCCTCACCGGCCAACCCAATCACGCTGAGATCGACATGGCTTCGCCAAAGAGGTTGTACAGTTGTTACATCTCTTTTTTACTCTATATGTTATATATATTGTCCATTGAGCACACAGATTTGTTCCTTTAGTGTCTCCTTGAAAGAAAAAACATAGGAATTTTAATTTTCACTTGTCCTCCTTTTCAAATTCCTATTCATGAAGCACAAGACTAAGAGATAGTAGCATAATAGCATTATAACCGTACATTTTCTTGTGGTTTGACTTAATCTCACCATGCTTCTTTGCATCCTGTGATCTTCCAATTGTTGTGAATCAAACACCCAGATTGGCAGAAATCCTGTGTTTTTAAATTCTCTGTTTTGCACGTGCATTCCTATCCTATTCCTGTCTATTTCCTATCCTTGCATTGTTGGAATCCTCCAATTCAAACGAGCCCTTACAGAATTACTTCTCTTACAGATAGTTGTCAAAGAAAACCTTGCGTGGTTTGTCCCGCTCCTGCTGCACCGTCGTCCACCCCAGCTCAGCTGCTCAATGATAGAAGGGTCCAGCATAGCAGGGATCCGGCCTCCAGACTGTCTTTCGCCGCCTCAGATCTTCTTCCCCGCCGCTGGCGGCCATGAAAACTGCATTACCATCATCAACAGAGCAGATGACCTCGAGGACTACACGGGTCCGCAAGAGATGTCGCACTCTTTCGTGTCTGCTTACGTTATGCATCGCTTAATATTACATGCTACTTTACCGTCCTGTTCACTGATTAGACTCTGAGTCAGCTCCAAACTAATGGTCAAACTTGAGTTTTTAAATGGTTGTGGGGTACATATCGGGGCCGCTATCAATAGTATCTATCTACTATCTGGTTAATCTCCGGTGTCTACTATGAGTTTCATGTTGGGTGGGAAACAAACAGTAAAGAAGCCATTATCTGTATTTTTTAACTGAAGTCATTATCTGCCTGCTATTATTGGTTTTGGGTCTATCCACAGGTTGCTACCATCACTCTGGATTTCTGCATGCACTCCTTACATAATCTCACTATGTTTTATTCCTATGCATGACAGTTATTGTAAAAAATGGAACTGAACATGTAGAGCAAAAGAGACGATCCTTGTGTGGCAATAAAATTTCATGCATATGTCGCTCCACGGTAGGCGCAAAGGCAGCCCCCTCCACGCATTTCGGATTGTAATCGAGAGGAAGATATCTGTTCTGAGGGGGATTCAGAAGGAGAAGACAACTCCTATTTACCCCCTGAGGTCTTCGCTCTAACTTGGCATGCTGATGTTGGTTATATCATGCATATGGTGTCTTGCATTGCTTACTTTATACATTAAATATGTCATCTGCTTAGTTTAGACATCCTTAGTGCGAATGCCATCTGTTTAGTTTATTCATCGTTTATGTGAATTATGCAACGCCATCTTGTTTAGCCAGACATCATATATGTGAATTTTGCAATGCCATCCTGCTTAGCACGTCATCTTATATGTAAATTATATCAGGCCATCCTTTCTTTCATTACATATTACATTTGTCAACAATGTTAGTACATTCAGCTGCTCTTCGCATGCCTCAGCCATTTGACGCGGTGATGGCAAATTCTGGAGTGAAAACAAGGTCTTCAGAGCAGACTATGCTATCTGACGAAGCGCATATCTCGCTGGTTATGGATAGCTCCTCAGAGGAGGATACAGAGACAGATGACCAGTCCTATTCCCCCCCCCCCGAGGTGTGTGCTCTAACTTGGCAGGGTTATGTTGCTCATATTGTGCGTATGGTGTCTCGCATTGCTATGTCATTTGATTAGTTTAGACATGCTTTGTGTGAATGCCACATGTTCAGTGTCTAATTACCATATATGTGAATTATGCATTGCCATCTTGTTGCAAGACATTACATATGTGAATTATACAATGCTATCTTGTTGCAAAGGCATTATATATGTGAATTATGCAATGCCATGTTGTTTAGCCAATCATCACGTATGTGAATTATATCATGCTATCATTTTTTTGTATTACATGTTCCATTTGTCGACAACGTTTATATATCCAACTACTCTTCATGTGCATCAGCCATTTGAAGCGGTGATGGAAGTATCTGGACTGAAAACAAGGTATTCAGAGCAGACAACGCTACCTGCTGAAGTAGACATCTTGCTGGTTATAGAGAGCTCCTCAGAGGAGGATTCAGAGACTGATGACCAGTCCTATTTCCCCCCTGAGGTCTATGCTCAAACTTGGCAGGGTTATATTACCCATGTCATGCATGTTGTCTTGCATTGCTTAGTTTATACATCATATATGGATTGCCATCTGCTTACTTGCTTACTATATAAATCATATATTTGAATTATATCATGCCATCATGTTTGCATAGTACATAAACATCATCTATATGAATTATGGCATGGCAACCCATTTAATAAAGACATCATATAGTTATATCATCTCATCCTGTTTAGTGTTTACAGTCATCATATTTTGAATTATGGCATTCTATCCGTGAATGTATGTGAATTATGGCATGCCAACCTATTTAATAAACACATTATATAGTTATGTCATGTCATCCTGTTTACATAGTCTCATATTTTGAACTATATCTTTCCATCTTTTTTAGTTAGCCATCATAATGTGAAATTGTGTCATGCTATCCTGTTTAGTTAGCCATCATATATGTGAAATTATGTCATGCTATCCTGTTTGGTTACACAACATAAATATGAATTATTTCATGCCCTCTTTTATTCCCCACTATCCATTGCACCTGTCTATCATACAATGTCTATACTTTCAATTACTTTTCTTGTTTATTAGCCATTTGAATTGGAGAGCGTGATGGCAGTATCTAAGGGAGTAACAACACGGTCTTCAGAAAAGATAGTGCTACCAGTTGATGCAGATAGAACCACGGTTGTACTTGCCCAAGGACTAGATCCACCACACATAACCCAGACTCGCAGATTGTACCCCTACCCAGTTGGACAGAGAACCAGCTACACCCCTTCTAACCCCAACCCTGGCAGATAGTAACCCAGTTCCAGTTGACACAGCACCGTCTCCACCACCGAGCACCCAAACACGAGCAGTTAGTAAGGGAACTGCAGTGCCCAAAGCACGAGGACCACCACTACGAATCCCAACTCAACGCGTAAAGGAGAAGAAGATTTGTTCTTAGGTCAGGTTCTCTAGCTATGGTTCATACTCCTTTGCTCTTGCATTACTGTATTTACTCATACCAACTATTTTCAAATTTGAAGGATGGAATTGAAACTCCAATGGCGCAACAGGTATGTTTTAAACATGTTTCTTTAACTGGTTTGCTGTTGTAACCTGCTCTATGTTGATTTCAGTTTCAATTGAATAAACAGTTATGTTCTCATGTCATGCACATTACAAGTGTTGTTATTGCTCTATAGTTACCCACACTTATATTCTGTCTATTCTGCTTTGTCTTGAACAAATATTATTTGAACTGTGTCTCTATCTTGATTTGGCAACAAAAACTAGAATGATATAGACCATAAAGTGACCATGGTAGATAGATATATGTTTGTTTCATGCTGTTATCCTGTCCACTTTACTACTGAACTCATTTACCAAAATGAGTTTCATATACAACATGGTAAACATGTGATGTGTCTGCTTGTTTCTCTTTTAGAATGCAGACAAAATATTGGAGAACAGTACCACGTTATCCAATAGTAAAGGAAGTAATGCGGATAAGGTTCAAGATAGTGAGACATCCCTGTTGCTCTCCAAGAAAGCTGATAAAAACTATCTTGACGATAGTGAGGGAATCCAAAAGTCCTGTCTTGATGTAGTGTTCGAGTTACTGGCCACTACTGCTGGCACAAGCTCTTCGAACTCGCTGCTTGAATCAGTTCGTCTTCTTGAGTCTCAACTTCAAGTTGAAAGACATCGATCAGATGTGCTGCGACAGGAAGCTGAAGGACCGAGGAAGTCCCTGCAGAATTCAGATGCATATTTTCTGGTGCAACAGCAAGCGCTGGAGGATTTAAGCGCCAAACAAGAGAAAGTTAATAAGCTTGCTAAGCATCTTGCCAGAATTATGGGTACCCAGGATATTGTTTCTTGAGATCTTCTGAAGTGGTTTCAGTTCTGGATTTGTTTTGCTGCGGCATTTATTTGCGCTGGTCGCCAACTTTGACAACCAGTGTATATGATATGCTGCTTTGTTCCCTATATTTGCACTGGTGGCGAACTTTGATGCCCAGTGGATGTAATATGTGTAATAGCCGTGATAGCCTAGCGTTAGTTCTTGCTTATTTATTTCCTTGTTGTCTTGTTTATTTGTTTGCTTGTAGTCAATGCAGTTCTTTTTCCGCGGTTAGCTAGTGGCTGCAATAACCTATTTTTTAAAACTAGGCCACAATAACCATGGGCTAATATTTACTGTAGTGACACTGGGCCTCCTACTGGCCGTAGAAACAGTGGGCCTTCTACGGGCCGTAGAAACAATGGGCCTTCTACGAGCCGTAGAAACAATGGGCCTTCTACGGGCCATATCATCAATGGGCCTTATACGGGCCATATGATCGATTGGCCAAACATGGGCCAAACAGACCGCATTATGGCCGTAAACGGGCTAGAGTTGGAATCGTCCGTTCATGGGCTGACCATAACGGGCCATTGTTAATAGGTCGTATTTGATGACGCTATGAAAACGGCCCAATGTATTAACGGACCACAAACGGACCGACTGCAACCACGGGCTGAATTTGGCCCACAAGCAGAAAATGACAGTAACGGGCCGTAAGTAAACGAATGCTGGAAATGATCCCAAGAATAAATGGGCTCTAAGAAGGCCGAAAGATAACATGGGCTGGAAACGGACCAACAGAATAACAGGCCGTTAATGGGTATAAAGTGATACACTGTTCATTACGGGCCAGTTTCACCATGGGCCGTTAATGGGTGTAAAGTAATACACTGTTCATTACGGGCCAGTTTCACCACGGGCCGTTAATAGGCCAAGAGTTACATAGGGCCTCATATGGAACGAAAGACGTCATGGGCCATACATGGGCCAGAAGTGAAAACGGGCTGGAATCATATTGGGTGGCCCAGATGACGCTACTGGGCCTAATTCGGATAGGGTGTAACGGGCCTTGGGTTAGTGGGCTGTAAATGGGCTATATGCAAACAGGCCGTTAACAGGCTTTACATGGGCCGGCCCGCCACCTTTGACCAAGTCAAACGGGCCGGCCTTTTCACAGGAATGGGCCTCTGTTGGGCCGTGCCACGTGTTGACGTATCATAGGCGCCTTCTGTCCAATGAGTGGATGACATTTGTCCCAACGATGAGCCGACACGTGTTTCCTCCAGCCAATGATGATTTTACACGTGGAAAATCCCCCATTGGTTGGGGCTGTTAACGGGTTATCGGATCCAAAACCCGACCCGATAGCTTAACGGCGTTCCATTACGGTGGATGCCACGTGTCGGTCACCCTTGACGAAAACACTTCTGTGACGCGGGATTTATCGTCATGGAAGTGGACACTTCCGTGATGATAATTTTGGTAATGTCATGGAACACTTCTACGACAGCACAGGTATGACTATCTTGATTCTGTCATAAAATCGTCATGGATGTACATGCATGACAGAAAATGTGACCTACTATGACAAACACGTATCATCACAGAAGTGTATTTTTTTGTAGTGCCCAGTGCTCTTAGTTGAGAAGAAGGATGGATCTTTGAGGATGGTTGTGGATTATTTTGCACTAAATGAGGTGACGATCAAGAATAAATACCCACTACTGATGATCAATGATTTGTTTGACCAGCTGCAGGGAGCTAAAGTATTCTCCAAGATCGATCTTCAATCAGGATACCACCAGCTGAAGATTCGAGAACAGGATATACCTAAGACAGCTTTTACCAAAAGGTATGGGCTATATGAGTACACTGTCATGTCTTTTGGATTGACTAATGCCACTTCCTACTTTATGAATATGATGAATAAGGTGTTCATGGAGTTCTTGGATAAGTTTGTCGTGGTGTTCATTGATGATATATTGGTGTACTCGAAGAATGAAGAAGAACACAAAGATCATTTGCGCTTAGTTCTCAAGAAGCTCAGGGAACATCGGCTATATGCCAAGTTCAGCAAATGTGAGTTTTGGTTGAAGGAAGTTGGATTTCTCGGACATGTTATATCCGGACAAAGTATAGCAGTAGACCCTTCCAAGGTTCAATCTATCACCGAGTGGTTGGCACCCACCTCAGTTGGAGAGATACGTAGTTTTCTTGGACTCATGGGATATTATCAGAGATTCGTTGAGAATTTTTCCATGATTGCGAAGCCCATGACAGAGTTATTGAAGAAGGACACCAAGTTTAAATGGACCGAAGAATGTGAGGTCAGTTTTCAGGAGTTGAAGAAATGTTTAGTTACAGCCCCAATGCTAATCCTTCCCGATATACACAAGGATTTCCAAGTGTATTGCGACGCTTCTCGCCAGGGACTTGGAGGTGTACTTATGCAAGACGAAAGAGTTGTTTCATATGCCTCACATCAACTTCAACCTCATGAGTTGAATTATGCCATGCATGATTTGGAGTTAGCAGCCGTAGTGCATGCACTCAAGACCTGGAGATATTTTCTTATTGGAAACCGTTGTGATGTTTACACGGATCATAAGAGTTTGATGTATATCTTCACGCAAAAGGAGTTGAATCTCAGTCAGAGGAGATGGTTGGAGCTCATAAAGGATTATGATATGAAGATGCATTATCATCCAGGAAAGGCCAATGTTGTAGGAGACACTTTGAGCCGCAAGAGTTATGTTAATACTCCCGTGACCGGAGGATTACCGCAAGAGATATCCGACGATCTCAGAGAACTTCATTTGGAGATAGTTCCAAGATGTTTTGTTGCAGCATTGGAAGTTCAGTCCATGTTATTGGGAAAGCTTCGAGAAGCCCAGAAGACTGATAAAGATATTGTGGAGATAAAGGAAAAATGAGTAAAGGAAGGGCCAATGGTTTTCGTGAGGTTGAACATGAGACTTTATGGTTTGAGGACCGTATTTATGTGCCCAATGAACCAGAGATCAGGAAGTTAATACTTCAGGAAGCTCATGACTCACCATACTCGATTCACCCAGGAAACACCAAGATGTATTTGGATTTGAAGGAACGTTTCTGGTGGACAGGTATGAAGAAGGATATTGCCGAGTATGTAGCAGTATGCGACGTCTATCAGTGAGTTAAGGCAGAACACCAGAAGCCAGCATGATTACTTCAGCCTATTCTGATACTCGAATGGAAGTGGGATAAGCTTGGCATGGATTTCATCACCGGATTACCCAGGACACGATCAGGTTACGATTCCCTCTGGGTAGTAGTAGATCGCTTCACCAAAGTGGCTCACTTTATCCCTGTGAAAACCACTTATATGAGCACGAAGTTGGCCAAGATATATATGACCAGGATCGTATGTCTGCATGGAGTTTCGAGGACCATCGTATCAGATAGAGGAACACAATTTACCTCAAAGTTTTGGAATCAATTACACCAGGGATACCAGGATAGAGTCAGTACAGCCTTTCATCCACAGATAGATGGACAGACCGAGAGAGTCAATCAGATTTTGGTGGACATGTTGAGAGCTTGTGCGCTTGATTATGGATCTAGTTGGGATGATAATTTTACTTATGCAGAGTTCTCATATAACAACTGTTACCAGGCTAGTTTGAATATGACCCCTTTTGAAGCTTTGTATGGAAGGAGGTGCAGGACACCATTGATGTGGGATGAAGTTGGAGACCGACAATTGTTCAGACCAGATTTAATCAAAGAGTCGAAAGAAAAATTTAAATAGATTCGTGATAGACTGAAGGTAGCTCAGTCCAGGCAGAAGAGTTATGCTAACACTAAACGTAAGGATGTAGCTTATGAAGTCAAAGACAGAGCATATCTCCGTGTGTCACCACTTTGAGGAGTTAAACGATTTGGAGGCAAAGGAAAGTTAGCCCCAAGATTTGTAGGACCATACCGAGTTTTGGAACGTATGGGAGAAGTGGCCTACAAGTTGGAGTTACCCGAAGGTTTGTCAGGAGTTCACAATGTGTTTCACGTTTCTCAGTTGAAGAAGTGCCATGCAGAGATGGTCGATATTCCTCTAAGAGATAGAGTGCCCCAGGAAGCAATTCAGTTGGAGAGTGACCTAACCTATGAGGAGAAACCCGTCAAGATTCTCGAGTTTGCTAGCCGAGTTACACGCAGAGAGGTCGTCAAGTTTTGCAAAGTTCAGTGGAGCCACCATACCGAAGAAGAAGCCACCTGGGAGCAAGAAGAAGACCTACGGAAAGACCACCCACACCTATTTGCTAGCCAACACGAATCTCGAGGGCGAGATTTATCTTAAGGGGGGTAGGTTTGTAACACCCCAATTTTCAATTTGGATGTTAATCATTACGTCATCATATGCATCCATATTTTGAGCATTTTGAATTTGGTTTACTTGGACATTTTGATCCTAGAGACCTTAAGCAACTCAAGGACCCTTTGGGAGAGTTGGAGGTTTTCATAAAATTCCATTTTTGAATTTGGTTTATTTGGACATTTTGATCCTAGAGACGTTAAGCAACTCAAGGACCCTTTGGGAGAGTTGGAGGTTTTCATAAAATTCCATTTTTGAATCTTCAAAAATTAGTAAACTGGATGAAGGTGATTTTTATTTGAAATTATTTTTCCAATTATTTCAAAATAAATAAAATAAAGAGAGAAGATAATATGCCTTCTTCAAAACAGAGGAAATAATGGAAATTTAATTCTGAATAAAAATATATTTTTTATTTGAGATTTTATTCGGTTAAATTAGGGAAAAATTGCATTTTAGCCCAAAAAATGTTCACGTTGTCCTAAATATTAGTAGAGGACCGTGAAAATTATTTTTGGGATTTTAGGATTTTTATTTATTTTATTTTGCATTTTTTCCTTTTCAGCGAAATTATTTAAAAAAAACTCTTCGGACCGCCTGGGCCGAAGCCCAGCCGGCCCAGGCCGCCTGCTCGTCCGCCTCCGAGCGGGAGACCCGCCCAGGTCGCTGCCGCCGCCTTCCCTGAGCACGGGAGTCCTGCCCGATGCCGCCGCCGCTCGAGCCCGAGCCGGACTCTGCCTCCCCGCCGCCTTGCCCCCTTCCCAAGCCGGCCTCTCCCCCTCTTTAAATACCGCCGCGCCATCCCCCCTCTCTCCCAAGACACAGTCGCCGCCGCCGCCCACCTCGTGCCGCTCTCCGAGCCGCCTAGCCCCACCGACGCCGCCCACCGCCACTGCCGCCGCCTCGCCGGAGCACCACGCCGCCGCCACCGATTTTCCTTCCCTGAACCGGTAAAACTGCAAAAGACCTGACCGTTTATTTTTTAAAGTTCGGTTTTATTCTTTTAAATCGGTTTATTTTAGGTTTCGTTAAATAGCGAACATTCACCCAATTTGTTCGGTTAACGAACGAATTCGTTCGTTAGTCTTTGTTAGCGGACGTTCATCCGATAGATTTTTTTGTTTTTTTGTTTAATTTTCAGCCAGGGACCAATCCGCAAATAGTTTTCTTACCGATTAGTTCTTGAACTTCAAACCCTCACTACTTTTTGCTTGTTTATCCAAATCCAGTGAAACCAACACCAAAGTCTTCGTCTTGTTCCCCTCTGTCCAGATAAACAACTTGAACATGATTTTGAAAATTTAAAATTTGGTTTCAAGAAAATTTGAATTTGAACTTCTTTTGATCATATTTGAGTTTCGTAACTCCGTTTCAATTGATTCCTTTTGCAAATCGAAGCTCTTCTTCGGTGTTCTGGGAACGGGGGTCCCTAGACTTGCCTTCCTGTGGCTCGCGGCATGGCTCCATCAGTGGCCCTGTACGGCCCATCTTCACCAGCAAACACTCAAGACCCTCGCGAGGGGCCAAGCCTCGCGAGGCGGACGACACAAGACCTCCTCAGGGGCGGCCTCACCAGGATGGCTTGCGAGGAGTAGAGAGATCAAGGCAAGGGACACCTCGTGAGGTTTGTGTGATGCAAGCCATGACGACTGGAACCAGGCGGGCGCCAGCGCGCGCAGTGTCCTCGTTTCCTCTTTGGTGTTAAAGGGGCAAGCGTAGACGAGGAGTCCCGAGGCATCATGCAAAGGTTTCCATATCGTTGCAACAAGACCAAGACCACCAGGACAGCAGGACAGAGGTCACCGTGGAGCCCAAGACGGCGTCACCACCAGAGCCTTTGGCAGGCGAAGACTACTTTTGTCAGGATAGCTTGTACTAGCTGTCCCCCTTCAAACTGGCTGTTGTGGGATCCCTTCCCACCTAATATTCGGGAAGAGGACCCGGGCCTCTATAAATAGGGCTAGCCACCACCTTAGAAAAGGGAGGATCCTGGACTGCATCAACTCACCAAGCACAAGAACACCTCTCCTCAAGAGGTCGTTCTTCCCTTGTAATTGTTCATCCTCAGCCCAAGAGGCAATCCACCACACCACACTGGAGTAGGGTATTACACCACTTCGGCGGTCCGAACTAGTGTGAACTCAGATGTCTCTTCTTCCTTGGGTTCGTCAAGCTAGGCCGTGAGATCGTGATGTGTGCAAGCCAGAGAGGGGGAGAGGTCTTTGTGCGCACCCCAGTGTTCGAACCTCAAGGGTTTTGCCGGAACCCGAAATCTGACATTTGGCGCGCCAGGTAGGGGGGCGCTTAAGCTTTCCCCTTCGTCAATCCACGCTTCACCACTCCACCAAGCTCATGGCCGACGCTCGTCGGGCCCATGCTGAGCGTCGAGCCGCTCTCGCCACCCGCGTCGCTCAGACAACCCCTGTCGGCGGACCTCCCCGTCATTCTCCGTCACCCGCCGCCAATGCCGCCACCGACCCAGCCGCAAACGAGCAGCAAGCTTCTTCACCGCACCCCTCCGTGCGGCGAGACGACCGCACCTCCACCCTGTCACTGATTCCAGTCAGCTCATTGTCTCACGCTCGCCGTGCACCCATGGACGCGCAGGCCGCGCTGCTCATGGCACGCGAGCTCCTGCGCTACCACCCGGTCGACGACCTCTACAAGGACTGGTTGGACCGCATCGCCGAGCTCGTCAGAACCGTGGGAGGCTCTCCTGCATCATCCCTCTCGTTGCCTCGCCCGCCCCCGGCTGCGGGCGATGTGGCTCACGGAGCGCCTCCGCCCCCTCCGCACCAAGACGGCGCCCTTGTGCCAAGACGTGCGGCTCACGGAGCGCCTCCGCCTCTCCGTGTCAAGACGGCGTCCTCGCTCCAAGATGTGCGGTCCCGCGGCGTGATCCACCATGCCGTGTGCCCGCGCATGAAGAAAGAAGTTGCCAAGACATCCCCCGTCCGCAAGAAAACGCTCCACCTCTCCCAGTGCCGCCACGTCAGGATCGCTTGCCGCGGAAGGGCCATTTGCCACTTGCCGTGGCGGCGCAGGGACACCAAGATCAGCTCCGCCTCCCTGACGGGTCCCGGTGGCCACGGCAGGCTGCCGCGCCTTCACTCCTGAGCTGTGTAGTGTCGTCTGGCCGAGTAAGTTCAAGTCGGATTTGTCTCCTCGCTACGACGATACCCCTGACCCTGCGGAGTTCTTGCAGCTCTACGAGCTGAGCATCGAGGCGGCCAACGGCAACGAAAAGGTCATGGCGAACTGGTTTTCCATGGCTCTCAAGGACGGCGCCCGCTCATGGCTCCTGAACCTACCCCCGGGCTCGATCTCCTCCTGGGATCAGATGTGCGACAACTTCGTTGCCAACTTCCAGGGCACTCGCGACTGCCCCCCCCCCCCGGCCGTGGGTGACCTGCGCCGCATCAAGCAATAGCCGGGAGAGACCCTCCAAAAGTACATCCAGCGCTTCAACAGCGTGTGCCTCAAGATCCCCAAGGTAACGGACAAGGACATCATCTCAGCGTTTTCTGATGGTGTCCGTGACATCAAGATGAAGGAGGAGCTTTCCATCCATGAGGAGCTGTGCACGACTTTGGAGCTGTTCAACATAGCAACCAAGTGTGCAAGAGCTGAGGAGGGGCGTCTCTCCGTCCTCGAGCTCCCTGCTGTGGATCTAGAGTAGAAGAAGGCCAAGGTCAAGGACGTGAAGCGCAAAGGGGTGGCTGTACTCGCGGCAGAGCCAGATACCAAGCGCGGCCGAGACCTCCTCGAGTCGTCCAAGGGAAGCCGTACGTTATGCGCCTTCCACAACGTGCGCAGCCACAACACCAACGATTGTCAAGAGCTCAGGGCCATTCGAGATGGACGCTTCGGTCGACGCCCTAAGCGCAACGATCGAGGCTATGATCGAGGAGGTGGACGAGGTGGAGGACATTGGGATGACCGCGACCCTCGCCAGGAGTGGCACGACGAGCCTCGCGAGGACCGCTAGCAGGACCAACCTCGTGAGGGCATCTGGAGGGACCAGCCTCGCGAGGATCATCCTCAGGGCAACCCTGATCTCCCTACGCTGCCGCCACCACCAAGGAGGAACGATGACCATTAGCAGGACGAAGGGGCTGGGGGCTTCCAGGAGCCGCACGCCATCACTTGCATCTTGGGTGGCGCTCAGGCCCCAGCTTCCCAGCGTATCTTCAAGCAGTTCTCCCGCGAGGTGAATGCAGCCCTCCCCAAGATCGAGGCTACGTGCCCACTCAAATGGTCCAAGTACGCCATCACCTTTAGCTCGGCGGACCAGCTCAAATGCGCGGCAACCACCGGCGTCCTCCTGATGCTCTGTTCGCCCGTCATCAGCAATGTACAAGTCACCAAGACCATCATCAACGGCGGCGCAGGGCTCAGTGTCCTGTCCATCGAGACGTTTGACAGCCTTCAAGTGCCATACGATCAGCTCCAGCCCATCAAGCCTTTCTCAGGAGTGACTCATGGCTCCACCACCCCGATAGGGCAAGTTCGTCTCCCTGTCACCTTTGGCACACACGAAAATGACCGCACCGAGCTTGTCGACTTCGACGTCGCCCACATCCGCCTGTCGTGCAATGCCGTCCTCGGGTACCCAGCGCTAGCCAAATTCATGGCAGTCACCCACCATGGCTACAACGTCCTCAAGATGCCGGGAAGCGGCGGAATCATCACAGTTCCCCTGCGAAGAAAGAGACGCGGTGTGCTCCCTCGAGCGCGCCTTCCAAGCTACAACGGTCAAAGACCCTGGCAGTGCATATATGCAGCACCCTCATGAGGCCAACCCCAAAAAGAAGCAGCTACTCCGCACTGGGCCTCAGGAGAGCGGCACCTCCAGCGGCGCCACCTCAAGATCAGTGTCCGCGCCTGACACGCCCCCCTTCCTCGCATAGGGAGGCGCGCCCGACGCCCTCCTTCGGAAGGGCTCGGGGGCTCTCTTCTGGAGGGCCTCAGACCTGGCCAGCATCACAAGGGAGGCGCTCGGGCACCACATGGAGGCGTGCATCGCGGCACGTTTCCCTCAGGACGACACCGGGCGAGGAGCGCCCGGGCCTCAGGAGTTCATCACCAAGACCACTCAGGAGCTTCAGGAAGCAAGAGCAATACGCGGCGACCGCCGCCCACTTGGCGCTGCTCCCCACCCAGGCGAGGGTGGTGAGCTGCGCGTCTGCATCGACATCCTAGGGCTCAACAGGGTCGCGTCTTAGGAGAGCTTCTGGCCTTCGCATGCTGGACGGTGCGAGGGTCCACCTCACAGCTATGTTTGCATGCCGTTTGTCCTGCCGAGCGTGGCGGCCGCCTTCCAGCGCAACCTGCGGAGCATCCTGGCAGGTCAGGAGGCCAGACATCACGCAGTCCTGGCGGAGATGGAGACAGTCCTTAGGAGGCCACCTGAGCCTCCGGAACCTCCTGAGGCTCTGGGTCTCGACGGCTCGTGAGGAGCGACTCCTTCGCGACGTGTCTTCAGCTACCCCAACACTCCTTTGACAACCAAACCAGGTGACATTTTCCAAGTTTATTAAGCTGGGAGCGCCCCCTGGGCTGCATCATTCCCAGGCCGCGTGGGTCTGTCCCTGCGGCATGTATCCGCTTGCATCTTTAGTTCACCCTGCTGGGGCGCCCCTCGGGCTGCATCATCCCCAGGCCGCTCGGGTCTGACCGAGTGGCATGTATAGTCCTTGCATTTACCTAAGCTAGTTCGCCTTTCATGCATAATCTATCTATGGTTATCACCTACTTGATTATCGCCCACCATGGGAACCTCTCATGCCGGCACGGCGCTTACGCTCGGGTCCATCCCTGTGACGCTGACAAATTTGAGCGGTCAAGCTCTGGCCCACGCACGTCACCTCACCAGAACCTCAGTGCCTTCACCTCCTTGGGAAGCAACCAGTGGCAGACCGGGAATAGCCATGGCAATGTGTGCCCTTCCTCGCGCTAACTTGTAGGAACCTCGTGAGGACTACAGCGGGAGGTACCGCGGGCTCTCCCTCTTCTCCCATGCGATTCACTTGCGCATTAAAAGGGGGGATCCTAAGCATCGCGACTCAGGAGCTCTTACTGGCTCTCCAGCTCTCACCCCCTCGCCTTGCCCACGACATCGCGACCTAGCATACCAGCAACGGCTGAGCTCGCCCGAGGGCCGGGAGCTGAGGATGTAGAGCACACGGAAGAGCATGGAGAAGAGGGGAGGCTCGCACGGGCCTAACCTAGCTACCCAGTAGCGGCCAACGCACAATCTGGCGCAACACGAGGAACCAGCTCCGGAATGCCAAGATAAGTCTCGCGCCTGGTGATAACCCGCAAGTATTGGGGATTACAACAGTTTTCGAGGGTAGAGTACTCAACCCAAATTTATCGATTCGACACAAGGGGAGCCAAAGAATATTCTCAAGTATTAGCAGCTAAGTTGTCAATTCAACCACACCTGGAAACTTAATATCTGTAGCAAAGTGTTTAGTAGCAAAGTAATATGATAGTAGTGGCAACGGTAGCAAAAGTAATATTTTTGGGTTTTGTAGTGATTGTAACAATAGCAACAGAAAAGTAAATAAGCGAAGAACAATATATGAAAAGCTCGTAGGTATTGGATTGGTGATGGAGAATTATGTCGGATGCGATCGATCATGCAACATTTATAACATAGGGTGACACGGAACTAGCTCCAGTTCATCAATGTAATGTAGGCATGTATTCCGAATATAGTCATACATGCTTATGGAAAAGAACTTGCATGCCATCTTTTGTCCTACCCTCCCGTGGCAGCGGGGTCCTATTGGAAACTAAGGGATATTAAGGCCTCCTTTTAATAGAGTACCGTACCAAAGCATTAACACATAGTGAATACATGAACTCCTCAAACTGCGGTCATCACCGGGAGTGGTCCCGATTATTGTCACTTCGGGGTTGCCGGATCATAACACATAGTAGGTGACTATAGACTTGCAAGATAGGATCAAGAACTCACATATATTCATGAAAACATAATAGGTTTAGATCTGAAATCATGGCACTCGGGCCCTAGTGACAAGCATTAAGCATAGCAAAGTCATAGCAACATCAATCTCAGAACATAGTGGATACTAGGGATCAAACCCTAACAAAACTAACTCGGTTACATGATAAATCTCATCCAACCAATCACCGTCCAGCACGCCTACGATGGAATTACTCACACACGACGGTGAGCATCATGGAATTGGTGATGCAGGAAGGTTGATGATGACGATGGCGATGGATTCCCCTCTCCGGAGCCCTGAACGGACTCCAGATCAGCCCTCCCAAGAGAGATTAGGGCTTGGCGGCGGCTCCGTATAACACGCGATGAATCCTTCTTCCTGATTTTTTTTCTCCCCAAACGTGAATATATAGAGTTGGAGTTGAGGTCCGTGGAGCACCAGGGGGCCCATGAGGCAGGGGGCGCGCCTAGGGGGGTAGGCGCGCCCCCACCCTCATGGACAGGGTGTGGGCCCCCTGGCCTTGATTCTTTCGCTAGTATTTTTTATTAATTCCAAAAATAATCTCTGTTGATTTTCAGGTCATTCCGAGAACTTTTATTTTTGCACAGAAATAACACCATGGCAATTCTGCTGAAAACTGCGTCAGTCCGGGTTAGTTCCATTCAAATCATGCAAGTTAGAGTCCAAAACAAGGGGAAAAGTGTTTGGAAATGTAGATACGACGGAGACGTATCACCCGGATCAACCCAGCGCTACGGCATAAGACCCTCACCTTTCACTGCCCTGCTGCGGCAGCGTCGCCTCCCTTTCCCATCCTTCGATAGCTGCTTGCACGCTAAATGGGACCTCTTGAGCATCGCACCTCAGGAGATCTTACTGGACCTCGAGCTGCTCACCTCCTGGCCTTGACCACGGCATCGCGACCTGGCATACCAGCAACGGCTGCAGCCTGCCTAAGGACCGGGACCTGTCGGCGTAGAGCACCAAGCTGCCGCGGGATTGGAAAGGGGAGACCGAGCCTTAGAAGGACATGCATTCACAGTTTTTCTTGAAAAGGATAATATCAACAAAAGACATCACAGACCCTTTACACGCCCCCACGGGGTCTGTTTCAATCCCTCGCAGCGAACAAGAAAGAAGGGAGTTCCTAGGAGATCTATCTACACGCGCCGAACGTCGCCAACGCCAGCATCAACATTGGGCCCCCAAAGGCCGGCGCCAAGCCCATCCAGATCAGCGACGGCGGCGGCTGGACGCTGCAGCCCTGCTCCGGGCCCGTCGGGAGCTTGGGGGCACATAGCTGTCGTCGCTTGTCTCCGGAGTCTCGACGAGCTCGGGAGAGTCGCTGGACCACCAGGAGTCACCACTGTTGCTGGGGAAGCTGCGGGCGAGCCCAGCGGCAGGCTCGGCATTGGTCACAGTGCCGTCCTGACGACCCCCCTCAAGGCAGCACTCCAAGCAGCGACCTTCCTCGTCGAAGACCTTGAAGAACATCGTGGAGGCGCCGTCGTACCTGAAGTGGATAGCGAGGGCGCCTTCTGTGCGGCAGACTCGGGCGACCTCGCCCCAGCCACGAGTCATGAAGATCTTCCCGGGGGAGACGGCTTCAACCTCCGCTCCAGTCGCCGGGGCATCGTATTCGGCATGCTGCAGCCAAAGCTCGAGGGGACCCCTCGGCGGCATTTTAGCGGCGAATAACTGCGGGAAGCGGATCCAAGTGCGTGGAGGCATCGCCGCCCGCAACATGAATTCAGGCGAGGAGTCCACGACATGGACCCCCGGGGCGACGGTGTGCGTCACCGCGGCGCGGCGACCACGGCCCTGGCGCGTGCGGAGGCGCTCGTCGCTCCTTCCCCCCCAAAGCCCTTGGCTTGGGCGTACAAGGGCAACGGATACCCCGAAGGCGGCCACTCGTACCATGGCCGCGACACTTCTGACCTCACGATGATGTCGCGATGATGAGACAACCTCTTCTTTGGTGGAAGTGTCTCGGGCTCGTTAAGGGGAGTATTGCCCTTCTCCACGGCCGAGAACCTCCGTATTGGCGCCATGGTCGGTGCAGCGAGCAGTGAAGCGAGGAAGAAGAAGGAGCGGGAGAAGCAAAGGGAGAGATGGGTGGCAGGGGCTCCCCCCTCTTCCCATTTGTAGCCAAGGGAAGGCCAACCGACGACCTCCACGATCTAAGGTAATAATGACCTTTTTTCTGCATCCAGCTAGGACTCGTCAAGTCGAGCAGTTGTCGAGGCAGCGTGGGGAAGCGGAGACGCCCACGCCCAATCAGTCGCCACGCGCCAATCGTGGCCGCGGGCTGTTAGGGCCCATGGCGCTCCGCACTTTCCCTTTGGCTTCGCCTCGAAGCCAAGCCCGAGCGAGCCTTGGTCCCGGGGGCTATTGTCGGTGTTCTGGGAATGGGGGTCCCCAGACTTGCCTGCCTACGGCCCGCGGCGTGGCTCCATCAGCGGCCCTGTACGGCCCATCTTCACCAGCAAACACTCAAGACCCTCGCAAGGGGCCAAGCCTCGCGAGGCGGACGACACAAGACCTCCTCAGGGGCGGCCTCACCAGGCTGGCTCGCGAGGGGCGGAGTGATCAAGGCAAGGGACACCTCGCGAGGTTCATGTGACGCAAGACATGACGACTGGAACTAGGCGGGCGCCAGTGCGCAGTGTCCTCATTTCCTCTTTGGTGTTAAAGGGGAAAGCATAGACGAGTAGTCCCGAGGCATCAGGCAAAGGTTTCCATATCGGTGCAACAAGACCAAGACCGGCAGGATAGCAGGACGGAGGTCACCGTGGAGCCCAAGACGGCGTCACCACCAGAGCCTTTGGCAGGCGAAGACTACTTTTGTCAGGATAGCTTGTACTAGTTGTCCCCCTTCAAACTGGCCGTTGTGGGATCCCTTCCCACCTAATATTTGGGAAGAGGACCCGGGCCTCTATAAATAGGGCTAGCCATCACCTTAGAAAAGGGGGGATCCTGGACCGCATCAACTCACCAAGCACAAGAACACCTCTCCTCAGGAGGTTGTTCTTTCCTTGTAACTGTTCATCCTCAGCCCAAGAGGCAATCCACCACACCACACTGGAGTAGGGTATTACACCACATCGGTGGCCCGAACCAGTATAAACTCATGTGTCTCTTGTTCCTTGAGCTCGACCGTGAGAACATGATGTGTGCAAGCTAGAGAGGGGGAGAGGTCTTTGTGTGCACCCCAGTGTTCGAGCCTCAAGGGTTTTGCCGGAACCCGAAATCTGACACTCTTCACTTGGACTTTCTGTTTAGATCTTTTCTTTTGGTTTTACCTTTGCATCTTATGCTTGAGTTCTTATGTATGCTATTGTTTGTTCACGGTAGAGTTTCCGGAGTGTGAGGCTTGCCACTACGAATCACTAGGGTTTTCAGATTGTCAGCAAGGCAAGTAACACTTTGATCATATCCCTTTATTACCCAGTTTTTATGCATTTGATTCAACCCTCAAACATTGCATGAGTAGGTTTTGATAACATGTGGGTATTGGGAAGTAGTTGATGAGGTAGGAACCTATTGCCTTATATTAAACCCCGGGTATTATACGTAATGCTCATACTACTTTGCTATGCTCGTAGACGTGGATTGGTATGTGAGATTCATGAAAGATGTGAGAGTTAATATTCAACTAAGGGAAACTTAAGGTGGCTACTTTAATACACATCTGGGTCGATCGGTTGCGGGCACCTGGAGCAATCCAGTGTTATCCTAGGATATCCCGGAGTACCCGTGTGATCATCCTATGGAATGCCACCCAGGCTCAAAGGGATCATAATATTATTCATGCTTAGAAACTTCCATGTGCAGCCACAAGCCATTATGGGCTCTGACATAGTTGAGTAAGTTGTGTGACCGATTTCAGTGGTAGGCTAGAAGATGTAGGGGAAGTAGGTGGTACTATCTACCCAGAGTAAAGAGTTAATGCTTCGGAAAGACTGTGTCTTGGTCATCCATTTCTCAAACATCATGTAGTGCGAGAATCCAATGGAGGAGATCGAGTCTTGTGGGGAAAAGTGCGCAAACCTCTGTAGAGTGTATAAACTAATCATGGTTAGCTGTGTCCCCGGTTATTTACATCTTGAGTATCTGGTATTTGAATTATTGATTAATCTCATCATTTTACTTAATGAATTTGTTGGGTTATTAATTACTATTTTGGGATTGAGTTGGAGGAACCTTCTCAATAATGGCATAAACTTTGTAGTTAAATAAAATATATTCCTTTGTTGTAGGGAAAATTTTGCTTTATGCAAATGATAACCATAGAGCCTCCACCAGCCAAATATGCATGTAGTGATAGCCATTATTTGTTCATTGCTCTATGGTGTTATCTTGCCAGCATATTCCATGTGCTGACCTACACGGCTGCAATGTATCATGTTGCAAAATTTTCAGACGAAGAGTAAGGTGCGATAGGTTGTTGTCATGCACTCAGTATTACCGTGGAGTTGGATGGACTCGTTTATCTTTGATGCTTCCGTAGTTATCTTATTTAGATGACCTTCAGCCATATTATTGTAATAAGTGTGTGATTGAACTCTGTTATAATTCCTCGAGTACTGTGTGTGTCAGCAATACTGATCCAGGGATGACACATAAGCACAGAGACCACGGTCCATTGGGATTGGGTCGCTACAGTAAGGCAAGAACTTGTTTGTGAGATTCAAGTCCATTGATCTCACCCACATGGAGAGTGACTTAGACTATTTTGGAGAGGCTTTGCAAAGGTGTGCAAATCTGGATATCAAGTGGATTATCACCTTGAACAAGGACTTTGATCCAGAGCTTGTGGCTCAGTTTTATGCCACCGTGCATTTTGGGCATGATGAAGCAAGGACACTCACTTGGATGACCAGTGGAAAGCGTCTGTCAGCTCAATGGAAGGACTTCATGGAGAGTTTGTCTTACAATGGTTAGGGGGCCAAAACCCCAATTGGGTTTCGTCCTCACAAAGAGATTGTTGCTTCTCACAAATCAGCTCTTTG
This sequence comes from Triticum dicoccoides, assembly GCF_002162155.2. Lineage (NCBI taxonomy): Eukaryota > Viridiplantae > Streptophyta > Magnoliopsida > Poales > Poaceae > Triticum > Triticum dicoccoides. The sequence goes on from NC_041386.1 coordinate 165,896,559, forward strand.
GCCTTAATCCACTCGGAAGGTTTCAGACACTGGTAAGGTATCCTATGAGCGGTTCCCCTTTCTTGATATCATGCATCGGATCTTTCGTCACTCTTTGTTTCCTTGCATTGGAAACTTGGATATGGTGCACTCTTATCTTATGGACTTGCTTCTCTTCTGCCAGAAAGAGAAGGAATCTCGAGTGGTGTTTGATGTTTCCCACATTATGTGGTCAGAGCTGCACTCTGCGGCGATGGAGCGTAAGTGCCCCATTTATGACCCTTACTTGACGCAGCTCATTCGGGACACATAGGATGTTGCGTATCCTACGGAGGTGCTTCTCACTAGGGAGTTGGTCTCCCATGATGTTGCTCAGCTAAGTCATAAGGAAAAGTGGGGCTCTACTATGTTGGTTCCTCTAGAGACTAAGGTCGTTGAGTCTAAGGATGATGATGATGATTATGGGCCGGACTTTGAGCCATTGACTGAGGAGCCATCTTGGGCTAAAAAGCTCAGTCAGAAGATGAAGAAGTTGTTTTGCTTTCAGGCTAAGGGTCGGTACAAGGCACATGTGGATGCTAAGAAGGCCCACAGACGAGACAAGGCCATTAGGAGGTTGGTTGGCCTTCAAGTGTCTAGTGGCTCCGAGGACAAGATCACAGATGAGGAGGCTTGGATCTCTCAAAACTACATGTGGTCTTATTCAGATAAGGAAGATGAAGTTCCGTCAGATGCTGCAGAGGAGTCCGAGGAGGAGGAGCATGGTTGGTGATGCCGTGGAGTGTTGCTACCACCTTTGTCTTAGTGGTGGCCTTTGCCCTTTTGGTGTCTCGATGCCAAAGAGGGAGAGAGTTTACGGATTTGCTGAGTCACGAGTGTGTCTTGTTTGTTTGCTTTTCTCTCTCGTGAACTCTTTTATCGTATTGCTTTGGTTTGTGTTTGTGAGACCTGGAGACCAAGACAAATGGTGTGAGACATATGTTACCCTTATTATCCTTTATGTCTGGTATTATGTTAGCTTGTGAGATATCATGCTTATCTTGTGCACTATCTTTATGCTCACATTCTATTCATTGCATCTTTGATTATCTTTTTTATATTATTGATGCAAGTATTACCGGTCTATAAAACATAGGGGTAGTGTTGATCCTAATGTGTGTACTTTCATTCCAAAACCATACTTAATTAGTGCACACATCTAGGGGGAGCCCGTCTATATTTTGTATGTTTGGGTTTGCATACTATCATGTGATTATTCTTGTGCAAATCCCGCATTGTCATCAATCCACCAAAAGGGGGAGATTGCTAGGGCATATTTCTCCCTTAGTGGTTTTGGTGATTGATGACAATGCTTTTGCGGACTAATTGTGTGCATTGAGCATTTCATATATTTGATCATATGGCACAAGATGATTCGAGCCCCTAGGAGTTTAGAGTGAAGACGGTTTAATTTCATGCGTTTCTTTTTCAGTGGACTTGAGTCATAGGAAAACCATACTATCAAGAGGGGGTCTGCTTCGGAAAGGTTGATGGGGAATGAAGCATGAAAATCAAAAAAGTTCCTACGAACACCCAAGATCTATCTAGGAGAAGCATAGCAACGAGAGGGGAGAGTGTGTCTACGTACCCTCGTAGACCGAAAGCAGAAGCGTATATAACGCGGTTGATGTAGTTCTACTCTTCGCGATCCGATCACGACCCAACTGATCTAGTGTCGAACAGACGACACCTCAAAGTTTAGCACACGTGGAGCTCGATGACGTCTCCTCCTCATTCATCCAGCAAGAGAAGGTGGAGAAGTAGATGGGATCACAACCAACACGACAGTTTGGTGGTGATGGTGGTGGTGGAGATAGTTCAGTAGGGCTTCGCCAAGCGCTACTAGAACAAGGACAGAGGAACTACGGAATAACGAGAGAGAGAGAGAGGGGCGCCAAGGGCTTGGCGTGTCCTCTTGGGGCTCCCTACCCTCTATATATAGGTGGAGGGGCACGGGGAACAGCCCCTCCAAGCACTAGGGGGCGCAACCAAGGGGAAGAGGACTTCGACTCCAAGTCCAATCCTATTCCTACTGGGACTCCCATTTTTTTCCCTTCCCTAACCACATGGGATTTTGAGGATTTGGTGCGCCTAGACCAATAAGGCCATGGCTCCTCCCCTCAGCCCATGCCATCCCTTGGGTCATGGTGGACCCACTTGTGGACTTCCGGACCCCTCTGGATTCCTTCAGAACCTTCTAGAAGCTTCACAGTATGATACAGAAAAAACTGCATCTTTTTCCAGAACCCAAATATGACTTACCATATATAAATCTTTACCTATTGACCATTTTGAGAGTCCTCGTGACTTCCAGGATCTCATGCAGGACTCTGAAAAAATTCATTACCAATCATCAAATACCCCAATACTACTCTAGTGTCAACAAACGCTAAGCGTGCGACCCTGCAGGTTCGGGAATCATGTAGTCATGACCGAGACACCACTCTGGTCAATAACGAATAGCAGGACCTGGTTGCCCATATTGATTGCTACATATTCCAAGAAGATCTTTTATCGGTTGAACCACGATGTCAAGGATTTGGTTAATCCCGTATGCAATTCCCTTTGTCTGGCGATATGTTACTTGCCCAAGATTCGATCGTCGGTATCTCCATACCTAGTTCAATATCATTACTGGAAAGTCTCTTTACTCGTTCCGTAATACAAGATCCCATGACTAATTCATTAGTCACATTGCTTGCAAGATCTTTAAGATGTTGTATTACCGAGAGGGCCAGAGAAATCTCTCCATCATACGGAGTGACAAATCCCAGTCTTGATCCATGGCAACCCAACAGATACCTTCAGAGATACCTGTAGAGCACCTTTATGATCACCCAATCATGAAGTGACGTTTGGATACACACTAAGTATTCCTCCGGTGTCAGGGAGTTACACGATCTGATGGTTTAAGGAATAGATACTTGACATGAAGAAAGCTATAGCAAATAAACTAAACGATCTGATGCTAAGCTTACGGTTGGGTCTTGTCCATCACATCATTCTCCTAACGATGTGATCCCGTTATCAAATGACAACTCATGTCTATGGTTAGGAAACCTTAACCATGTTTGATCAACGAGCTAGTCTAGTAGAGGCTCACTAGGGACACTATGTTGTCTATGTATTCACACATGTATTTAAGTTTCTGGTCAATACAATTCTAGCATGAATAATAAACATTTATCATGAACAAGGAAATATGATAATAACCAATTTATTATTGCCTCTAGAGCATATTTCCAACATTCTCCCACTTGCACTAGAGTCAATAATCTAGTTTACATAGTTATGAATCTAACACCCATGGAGTCTTGGTGCTGATCATGTTTTTCCCGCGGAAGAGGTTTAGTTAACGGGCCTACCACATTCAGATTCGTATGTACTTTGCAAAGTTCTATGTCTCCATCGTTAACATAACTACAAATGGAGTTGAAGCACCGCTTGATGTGCTTGGTTCTCTTGGCAAACCTGGGCTCCTTGGCAATGCAATAACTCCAGTGTTGTCACAAAAGATAGTCATTGGATCCGATAACTAGGTATTACACCCAGATTGGATATGAACTCCTTCATCCAGACTCCTTGTGCTGCTTCCGAAACAACTATATACTCCACTTCACATGTATATTTCGCCACGACGCTCTGCTTGGAACTGCACCAACTGACCACTCCACCATTTAATATAAATACATATCCGGTTTGAGACTTAGAGTCACTGGAGCTATGTCGAAACTAGCATCAACATAACTCTCTACAACGAGCTCTTCGTCACCTCCATAAACAAGAAACATGTCCTTAGTACTTTTCAGGTACTTCAGGATATTCTTGACCGCTGTCCAGTGATCTACTCCTGGATCACTTTGGTACCTCCCTGCCAGACTTATGGCAAGGCACACATCAGGTCTGGTACAGAGCATGGCATACATTATAGATCCTATGGCTGAGGCATAGGGAATGACTTTCATCCTTTCTCTTTCTTCTGCCGTGGTCGGGCTTTGTGTCTTACTCAAGTTCACACCTCGCAATACAGGCAAGAACCCTTTCTTTGACTAATCCATTTTGAAATTCTTTGAAACTTTGTGAAGGCATGTACTTTGCAAGAACCCTTTCTTTGACTAATCCAATATGTAAGCAGCTTCATCTAGGTCTTTCATTGAAAAACTATTATTCAAATATCCTTTTATGCTTTCTGGAAATTCTATATAATTTCCAATCAACAATATGTCATCCACATATAATAACAGAAATGCTACAGAGCTCCCACTCACTTTCTTGTAAATACAAGCTTCTCCGAAGTTTGTATAAAACCAAAAGCTTTGATTCTCATAAAAGAGAATATTCCAACTCCAAGATGCTTTCACCAGTCCATAGATGGATCATTGGAGCTTGCATACTTTGTTAGCATCCTTAGGATCGACAAAACCTTCTGGTTGCATCATATACAACCACTAATAGGGAAAAGCCTAGCAGTAGCGTGGGTCAGAGGTCTATCAGTAGCGTCGGGTGCCGCGCTACTGATAAGGTGCTACAGCTAACTTTTAGCAGTAGCACGCGCCTCTATCCAAAGTGTGTTGCTGATAAAAGCATGCTGCTGCTACCTGCATAGCCGCGCCACTCCTAACTTTTCTTGTATTTTTTATGCAGCATATTGGCGCTGTATGTGTACAACTTTTATACAGTAGTCTCATCATATGATTTTATGATCATGAAGAGTTATTATATATATCAGTGGGTGCAAGAGATGTGGATTAGATTCAAGTAGAGGCAATGCTCATATAACAACTTAGCATCATCATCATTAATAATAACTCATCATCGCTATCATAATAAAAAGTCATACTCATCATCATAATAGTCATCTAACAACTTCTACTCGCTATCACAATAACAAGTCATACTCATCATCATCATAGTCATCTAACAACTTCTACTTGTTATCATAATAACAAGTCATACTCATCATCATCATAGTCATCTAACCAACCCTACTTAATTGTTCTATCGGAGTAAACGACCATGGGTAGCCTCATCTGCTCCCAATGATAATTCAAGACATCGGGGCCGGCTGCGCCCCTCAAACCTCAAGGACGAAGTACCGCCTTCTCGGGGCTGGCTGGTAGCGTCGGCCAGCTGCCAGAGGGCGGTGCTCTTCAGAAGAAAGCCATGAGATGGGCTGATTCCTGGCAGGCGGCCTCCAGAGAGGCTGGCTCCTAGCAGGCGGCCCCTCATGCCCTCAAAGTTTGCACCACATTAAGGCGATGAGATGGGTGTGGCTATAGAACTGTCTACCACCCCCGAATCCAGGACAGAGCTTGACCACAGTGTGGTGTACCAGATGGACATCCCCGTCCGGCACGACACTGTTGCCACGCGGCCCGTGACATCACTCATGGCAGAGAAGGCCATCTCCCCACTACGGGTTGTCGGTACGGCCCGTTGGCGGCGGGCCCTACCTGGCCGTAAGAAGCCGGAAGGTGGCAAGCTTTGACCAGTCGGCGCGAGGGGAGACCGACTCCCAGCAGGCGGCCCTCCCCCTCCCTCAGAGTTTGTGCGCCATTAACCCAAAGAGATGGGGAATGGCTATAGTGAACGCCTGCTAGGCGGCAGCACTGTAGCCACACCTTCCCCGACAAACCACACATCATCAGTGGCATCGCCATAGTGTTAAGCTGCCGGCAGGACCCACAAGCGGCGGGCACAGCCTGTCGGCGAAGTACGAGACAGCCGGTAGGACCCACAGGGCTGCAGGCCCCAGCGGTCGGCGGAGAAGCCGACGACCATAGACACTGACAAACGGGTCCTACACCCAACCAGATTACTGTTGTACCCCTGGGGGTAGGCCTATATAAACCCCCAGGGCACCCATGCAAAGGGTTCAGACTTTAGTCATCACACACACACCCATAGAGAGAAGAAGCTAGGGTTAGCCTTGTTCCTCTTCCCCCTCTAGAGAAACAACTCAAGGAGCAAGCTTGTAGCCACCGTTGTTGCTTGAGTGATCATGCGGATACCCCACAGAGCAGGACTAGGGGTGTTATCTCCTAGGAGAGCCCCGAACCTGGGTAAAGTTCGCTCGCGTACGTGTCTACGCCTCATCCCGTTTCCTGGGACCGGAGACGTCTTACTACCCCCCACCATGATAAGCCATCCATTGGCATATGTCGCAAGACAGCCCCGACATTTGGTGCCCACCGTGGGGCCTGGTGCACCGTCATCCGGAGATCTGTTCTGGACGGGAACCTTGTTCCCCCCTAGCGAGCGCAGCCAGCCTGGCACACCCGATGGCGCTTGCGTCGATGTGCTGCATGGCGCGGAAGTCACTTGCGTGATGGCCTACCTCGCCGATCTTGTTGGCGAGATCTGCCTCTCCGATGAGCCCGCGCCCGACGCGGGCGCCCTCAGCTCCGAGAGCTGCTTCGTCGGCCTCCTTAGCAAGCTCCGCATTGCCAATGAGCCCGCCACTGACCTGGAGTCGGTTGGCTCCACCGACCCGATGCTTGTCGACACTGACACTGCCTCCTTCGACTCCTTCCCTGCCAGCATGGTGGTCATCGATGACCCGCTCCCTTGCGCGGAGAGTGGCGGCAACACTGTCACGGAGGTGCTTGCCATCAGCCACGATGGGGCCTCCGGAGGAGCCGGTCAGGACCCATTGTAGGCGGCAATGCGGGACCTGTCCACGCCCATTGCGGCAGACGCTGATGCCGAGATGCTGGAGGCCTTCCACATCTCGCTCGTTGAAAATGCCAAGAAGCTGGCTACCATGAGACGCCTCTCCGAGGCCTTCCAGCGCGAGGTCGACCGCGCTGTTGGCGGCATGCCGACTGCTGGCGGCCCCAGTCGCGTTGGCACGGTCCGACAGCAAGGCGGTGCCGTCGCCATCATGTTTGGAGTAGACCGCCCTGTCTACGCCACACCCATGGAGAACATACATGCTGCCCAGGCGGCGGCGGCGATGAGCGTCGCTACATGACGGAGCGCGTTCAGCAGCTTATCGATGCGGCGGCCGCCCTATAGCTGGCTGCCATGCAGAAGAGCCCAGCCAACGGGTGGAGAACCCGCCCCTTCACCAAGAGCATGGCGCAACTTCCCAGACACCGACAGGTGGCGTGCACGATGGACGAGACAAGGAGCCGGCTGCCAGCCGCAGCCGGACGCGCATCACCATCGAGCGCGACCAAGACGGCTGCCCACGAGCAGTAGAACAATGAGGCGACTATCCGCCCCCTCTGCCTCCTCAAAGGGAGAGGCGCGTTTCCCCACTGCCTGTTGACCACCTGACACTCAGCAGCCGGCTAGGCCACTGAGAGGGAGTCGGAGAGAACGACGCCCGCCACCGGATTGACCGCCTGGCGCGATCCCTGGCGCTGGAAGAAGAAGACGCGATGGGCCCGCCTTGCTTTTGCCCCTGCATTCGCGACGAGCCTTTCCCCCAAAGGGTTCTCGCTCCCAAGAGACACGCCAAGTACAACGGCTCCGTGAAGCCAGAGGATTGGCTGGTGGACTACTCCACAGCCGTCAGCATAGCAAACAACAACAAGCGCGTTGCCGTGAAGTACGTCCTTATCATGCTCCAGGGCACGGCTCGGACGTGGCTTAACAACCTCAAGCCCTACAACGTCAATAGCTGGGTGGATTTCACCAAAGTGTTGATCCGCAACTTTACCAACACCTACAAACGGCCGCCCAAGCCCCGCTAGCTCTCACTGTGCATTCAACGCCCGGATGCATCCACTCACGACTACCTGACGCGGTGGGCTGAACTGGGTAACTCCTGCGAAGGGGTGTACGAGGTCCAGGCGATCGAGTACTTCACTGCCGAGTGCCGAGAAGGCACCTTGCTCAAGCACCGACTCCTCTGCGACGAGCCTGCTAACTCGACGAACTGCTGATCATAGCAGACAAGTATGCCACTATCGACTAATCCATGAAGTCGGAGCTCCGAGTGGACACTTCTGGGAAGGTGCTTGAGGGAGTCCTGGACTAAGAGGTCCTCGGGCGTCCGGTCTGTTATCCATTGTGCCGGACTAATGGGCCGTGAAGACATGAAGGCCGAAGACTGCGCCCGTGTCCGGATTGGACTCTACTTTGCGTGGAGGGCAAGCTTGGTGACCGACTATGAAGATTCCTTCTAATGTAA
>NC_041386.1:165905066-165956524 GCF_002162155.2 Triticum dicoccoides
GGTTAGTCTGGAAAGGATATTCATTACCATAGTCATACAGGCTAGGCTTCTAGGGTTTAGCCATTACGATCTCGTGGTAGATCAACTCTTGTACTACTCATATTCATCAAGATCAATCAAGCAGGAAGTAGGGTATTACCTCCATAGAGAGGGCCCGAACCTGGGTAAACATCATGTCCCCCGGCTCCTGTTACCATCGATCCTAGACGCACAGTCGGGACCCCCTACCCGAGATCCTTCGGTTTGTTGGAAATATGCCCTAGAGGCAATAATAAAAGTATTATTATTATATTTCCTTGTTCATGATAATTGTCTTTTATTCATGCTATAACTGTATTATCCGGAAATCGTAATACACGTGTGAATACATAGACCACAATATGTCCCTAGTGAGCCTCTAGTTGACTAGCTCGTTGTGATCAACAGATAGTCATGGTTTCCTGGCTATGGACATTGGATGTCGTTGATAACGGGATCACATCATTAGGAGAATGATGTGATGGACAAGACCCAATCCTAAGACTAGCACAAAAGATCCTGTAGTTCATTTGCTAGAGCTTTGCCAATGTCAAGTATCTCTTCCTTCGACCGTGAGAGCGTGTAACTCCTGGATACCGTAGGAGTGCTTTGGGTGTATCAAACATCACAACGTAACTGGGTGACTATAAAGGTGCACTACAGGTATCTCCGAAAGTATCTATTGTTTTATGCGGATCGAGACTGGGATTTGTCACTCCGTGTAAACGGAGAGGTATCTCTGGGCCCACTCGGTAGGACATCATCATATGCGCAATGTGACCAAGGAGTTGATCACGGGATGATGTGTTACGGAACGAGTAAAGTGACTTGCCGGTAACGAGATTGAACAAGGTATTGGATACCGACGATCGAATCTCGGGCAAGTAACATACCGATAGACAAAGGGAATTGAATACGGGATTGATTAAGTCCTTGACATCGTGGTTCATCCGATGAGATCATCGTGGAACATGTGGGAGCCATCATGGGTATCCAGATCCCGCTGTTGGTTATTGACCGGAGAACGTCTCGGTCATGTCTACATGTCTCCCGAACCCGTAGGGTCTACACACTTAAGGTTCGATGACGCTAGGGTTATAAAGGAAGTTTGTATGTGGTTACCGAATGTTGTTCGGAGTCCCGGATGAGATCCCGGACGTCATGAGGAGTTCCGGAATGGTCCAGAGGTAAAGATTTATATATGGGAAGTCCTATTTTGGCCACTGGAAAATGTTCGGGATTTTTCGGTATTGTACCGGGAAGGTTCTAGAAGGTTCCGGAGTGGGGCCCACCTGCATGGGGGGACCCACATGAACGTGGGTAGTGGGGGAAAGGCCCCACACCCCTGGTCAAGGCGCACCAAGATCCCCCTTAGAAGGAATAAGATCATATCCCAAAGGGATAATATCAAGATCCCTAAAAAGGGGGGATAGCAATCGGTGGGGAAGGAAATGATGGGATTTCTTTCCTCCCACCTTTGCCAACGCCCCAATGGACTTGGAGGGCAAGAAACCAGCCCCCTCCACCCCTATATATAGTGGGGAGGCGCATGGGAGCTTCACCCTTGCCCCTGGCGCAGCCCTCCCTCTCCCAAGTGCTCCTCCTCTCTCGCGGTGCTTGGCGAAGCCCTGCAGGATTGCCACGCTCCTCCACCACCACCACGGCGTTGTGCTGCTGCTGGACGGAGTCTTCCTCAACATCTCCCTCTCTCCTTGCTGGATCAAGGCGTGGGAGACGTCACCGGGCTGTACGTGTGTTGAACGCGGAGGTGCCGTGCGTTCGGCACTTGATCATCGGTGATTTGAATCACGACGAGTACGACCCCATCAATCCCGTTCACTTGAACGCTTCCTCTTAGTGATCTACAAGGGTATGTAGATGCATTCTCTTTCTACTGGTTGCTGGTCTCTCCATAGATAGATCTTGGTGACACGTAGGAAAATTTTGAATTTCTGCTACGTTCCCCAACAGTGGCATCATGAGCTAGGTCTATTGCGTAGATTCTTTGCACGAGTAGAACACAAAATAGTTGTGGGCGTTGATTTTGTTCAATATGCTTACCGTTACTAGTCCAATCTTGTTTCGACGGTATTGTGGGATGAAGCGGCCCGGACCGACCTTACACGTACTCTTACGTGAGACAGGTTTCACCGATTGACATGCACTTGGTGCATAAGGTGGCTAGCGGGTGCCAGTCTCTCCCACTTTAGTCGGAACGGATTCGACGAAAAGGGTCCTTATGAAGGGTAAATAGCAATTGGCATATCACGTTATGGTCTTGCGTAGGTAAGAAACGTTCTTGCTAGAAACCCATAGCAGCCACGTAAAACATGCAACAACAATTAGAGGACGTCTAACTTGTTTTTGCAGGGTATGCTATGTGATGTGATATGGCCAAGAAGAATGTGATGAATGATATGTGATGTATGAGATTGATCATGTTCTTGTAATAGGATTCACGACTTGCATGTCGATGAGTATGACAACCGGCAGGAGCCATAGGAGTTGTCTTTATTTATTGTATGACATGCGTGTCATTGAAGAACGCCATGTAAACTACTTTACTTTATTGCTAAACGCGTTAGTCATAGAAGTAGAAGTAGTCGTTGGCGTGACAACTTCATGAAGACATGATGATGGAGATCATGATGATGGAGATCATGGTGTCGTGCCGGTGACGATGATGATCATGGAGCCCCGAAGATGAAGATCAAAAGGAGCAAAATGATATTGGCCATATAATGTCACTATTTGATTGCATGTGATGTTTATCATGTTTATGCATCTTGTTTGCTTAGGACGACGGTAGTAAATAAGATGATCCCTTACAAAATTTCAAGAAGTGTTCTCCCCTAACTGTGCACCGTTGCTACAGTTCGTCGCTTCTAAGCACCACGTGATGATCGGGTGTGATGGATTCTTACGTTCACATACAACGGGTGTAAGACAGTTTTACACAGCGAAAACACTTAGGGTTAACTTGACGAGCCTAGCATGTGCAGACATGGCCTCGGAACACGGAGACCGAAAGGTCGAGCATGAGTCGTATGGTAGATACGATCAACATGAAGATGTTCACCGATGATGACTAGTCCGTCTCACGTGATGATCGGACACGGCCTAGTTGACTCGGATCATGTGATCACTTAGATGACCAGAGGGATGTCTATCTAAGTGGGAGTTCATAAGATGAACTTAATTATCCTGAACATAGTCAAAAGACCTTTTGCAAATTATGTCGTAAGCTCGCGCTTTAGTTCCACTGTTTAGATATGTTCCTAGAGAAAATATAGTTGAAAGTTGATAGTAGCGATTATGCGATCAGTAGAAAGCTTATGTCCTTAATGCACCGCTCAGTGTGCTGAACCCCTACGTCGTTTGTCGATGTTGCGAACATCGGACATACACGTTTTGATAACTACGTGATAGTTCAATTAAATGGTTTAAGTAGAGGCACCAAAGACGTTTTCGAAACGTCGCGGAACATATGAGATGTTTCGAGGGCTGAAATTGGGATTTCAGGCTCGTGCCCACGTCAAGAGGTATAAGACCTCCGACGATTTTCTTAGCCTGCAAACTAAGGGAGAAAAGCTCAATCGTTGAGCTTGTGCTCAGATTGTCTGAGCACAACAATCACTTGAATCGAGTGGGAGTTGATCCTCCAGATGAGATAGTGATGTTTCCCCAAAGTCATTGCCACCAAGCTGCTAGAGCTTCGTGATTAACTATAACATATCAGGGATAGATATGATGATCCTTGAAATATTCATGATGTTTGACACCGCGAAAGTAGAAATCAAGAAGGATCATCAATTGTTGATGGTTGGTGAAACCACTAGTTTCAAGAAGGGCAAGGGAACAAAGGGATACTTCATGAAACGGCAATTCAGCTGCTGCTCTAGTGAAGAAACCCAAGGTTGAACCCAAACCCGAGACTAAGTGCTTCTGTAATAAGGGGAACAACCACTGGAGCAGCATTACCCTAGATACTTGGTAGATGAGAAGGCTGGCAAGGTCGATAGAAGTATATTGGATATACATTATGTTAATGTGTACTTTACTAGTACTCCTAGTAGCACCAGGGTATTGGATACCGGTTCGGTTGCTAAGTGTTAGTAACTCGAAATAAAAGCTACGGAATAAACGAAGACTAGCTAAAGGTGAGCTGACGATATATGTTGGAAGTGTTTCCAAGGTTGATATGATCAAGCATCGCACGCTCCGTCTACCACCGAGATTGGTGTTTGCATTGAGCATAGACATGATTGGATTATGTCTATCGCAATACGGTTATTCATTTAAGGAGAATAATGGTTACTCTATTTTTGAATAATACCTTCAATGGTCTTGCACCTAAAGGAATGGTTTATTGAATCTCGGTCGTAGTGATACACATTTTCATGCCAAAAGATATAAGATAGTAATGATAGTACCACTTACTTGTGGCACTGCCATGTAAGTCATAATGGTATAAAACGCATGAAGAAGCTCCATGTTGATGGATCTTTGGACTCACTCGTTTTTGAAAAGTTTGAGACATGCGAACCATGTCTATTGGTGTATATGCATGAAGAAACTCCATGCAAATGGATCGTTCGGACTCACTTGATTTTGAATCACTTGAGATATGCAAATCATACCACATGGGCAAGATGACTGAAAATCCTCATTTTCAGTAAGATGGAACAAGATAGCAACTTGTTGGAAGTAACACATTTTGATGTGTGCAGTCGAATGAGTGCTGAGGCATGCAGTGAATATCATTATGTTCTTACTTCACAGATGATTCGAGTAAATGTTGAGTATATTTACTTGATGAAACACAAGTCTGAATTATTGAATGGTTCAAGTAATTTCAGAGTGAAGTAGCAGATCATTGTGACAAGAGGATAAAATGTCTATGATATGATCATAGAGATGAATATCTGAGTTACGAGTTTTGGCACACAATTAAGACATTGTGGAAATTGTTTCGCAATTAATACCGCCTGGAACACCATAATATGATGGTGTGTCCGAACATCATAGTTGCACCCTATTGGATATGGTGCGTACCATGATGTCTCTTATCGAATTACCACTATCGTTCATGGGTTAGGCATTAGAGACAACCACATTCACTTTAAAAAGGGCACCACGTAATTCCGATGAGATGACACCGTATGAATTATGGTTTAGAGAAACCTAAGTTGTCGTTTCTTAAAAGTTTGGGGCTGCGACGCTTATATGGAAAGGTTTCAGGTTGATAAGCTCGAACCCAAAGCGGATAAAATGCATCTTCATAGGAAACCCAAAACAGTTGGGTATACCTCCTAATTCAGATCCGAAAGCAATATGGATTGTTTCTAGAATCGGGTCCTTTCTCGAGGAAAAGTTTTTCTCGAAAGAATTGAGTGGGAGGATGGTGGAGACTTGATGAGGTTATTGAACCGTCTCTTCAACTAGTGTGTGACAGGGCACAGGGAGTTGTTCCTGTGGCACCTACACCAATTGAAGTGGAAGCTTATGATATTGATCATGAAACTTCGGATCAAGTCACTCCCAAACCTCGTAGGATGACAAGGATGCGTACTACTTCAGAGTGGTACGTAATCCTGTCTTGAAGGTCATGTTGCTAGACAACAATGAACCTACAAGCTATGGAGAAGCGATGGTGGGCCCGGATTCCGATAAATGGCTTGAGGCCATAAAATCCGAGAGAGGATCCATGTATGAAAACAATGTGTAGACTTTGGCAGAACGGCTCGATGGTCGTAAGGCTAATGAGTACAAATGGATTTCAAAAGGAAGACGGACAATGATGGTAAATGTCACCATTAAGAAAGCTCGACTTGTCGTTAAGATGTTTTCCGACAAGTTCAAGGAGTTGACTACGATGAGATTTTCTCACTCGTAGCGATGCTAAGAGTCTGTTGGAATTATATTAGCGATTACTGCATTATTTATGAAATCTTGCAGATAGGATGTCAAAACATTGTTTCCTCAACGATTTTAATGAGGAAAGGTTGTATGTGATACAACCGGAAGGTTTTGTCAATCCCGAAAGATGCTAATAAGTATGCAAAGCTCCAGCAATCCTTCTAAGGACTAGAGTGAGCATCTCGGAGTTGGAATGTATGCTTTGATGATGATCAAAAATTTTGGGTTTGTACAAAGTTTATGAGAAACTTGTATTTCCAAAGAAGTGAGTGGGAGCACTATAGAATTTCTGATGAGTATATGTTGTTGACATATTGTTGATCAGAAATGACGTAGAATTTTTGGAAAGCATATAGGGTTATTTTGAAAGTGTTTTTCAATGGAAAGCATGGATTAAGCTACTTGAACATTGAGCATCAAGATCTATAAGGATAGATCAAAATGCTTAATAATACTTTCAAATGAGCACATACCTTGACATGATCTTGAAGGTGTTCAAGATGGACCAGTCAAAGAAGGAGTTCTTGCCTGAGTTGTAAGGTACAAAGTTAAGACTTAAAGCTCGACCACGGCAGAATAGAGAGAAAGGACGAAGGTCGTCCCCTATGCTTAAGACGTAGGCTCTTCAGTATGCTATGCTGTGTACCGCACCTGAAGTGTGCCTTGCCATGAGTCAGTCAAGGGGTACAAGAGTGATCCAAGAATGGCTCACAGGACAGCGGTCAAAGTTATCCTTAGTAACTAGTGGACTAAGGAATTTTCTCAATTATGGAGGTGGTAAAAGAGTTCGTCGTAAAGGTTACGACGATGCAAGCTTGACACCTATCCAGATAGCTCTAAGTAGAGAGACCGGATACATATAATGGAGCAATAATTTAGAATAGCTCCAAGTAGAACAGTTGTTTGGAATAGCTCCAAATAGAGCGTGGTAGCTGCATCTAGGAGATGACATAGAGATTTGTAAAGCACACACGGATCTGAAAGGTTCAGACCCGTTGACTAAAACCTCTCTCACAAGCAACATGATCAAACATAAAACTCATTGAGTGTTAATCACATAGTGATGTGAACTAGACTACTGACTCTAGTAAACTCTTGGGTATTAGTCACATGGCGATGTGACCTGTGAGTGTTAATCACATGGCGATGTGAACTAGATTATTCACTCTAGTGCAAGTGGGAGACTGTTGGAAATATGCCCTAGAGGCAATAATAAAAGTATTATTATTATATTTCCTTGTTCATGATAATTGTCTTTTATTCATGCTATAACTGTATTATCCGGAAATCGTAATACACGTGTGAATACATAGACCACAATATGTCCCTGGTGAGCCTCTAGTTGACTAGCTCGTTGTGATCAACAGATAGTCATGGTTTCCTGGCTATGGACATTAGATGTCGTTGATAACGGGATCACATCATTAGGAGAATGATGTGATGGACAAGACCCAATCCTAAGACTAGCACAAAAGATCGTGTAGTTCATTTGCTAGAGCTTTGCCAATGTCAAGTATCTCTTCCTTCGACCATGAGAGCGTGTAACTCCTGGATACCGTAGGAGTGCGTTGGGTGTATCAAACGTCACAACGTAACTGGGTGACTATAAAGGTGCACTACAGGTATCTCCGAAAGTATCTATTGTTTTATGCGGATCGAGACTGGGATTTGTCACTCCGTGTAAACGGAGAGGTATCTCTGGGCCCACTCGGTAGGACATCATCATATGCGCAATATGACCAAGGAGTTGATCACGGGATGATGTATTACGGAACGAGTAAAGTGACTTGCCGGTAACGAGATTGAACAAGGTATTGGATACCGACGATCGAATCTCGGGCAAGTAACATACCGATAGACAAAGGGAATTGAATACGGGATTGATTAAGTCCTTGACATCGTGGTTCATCCGATGAGATCATCGTGGAACATGTGGGAGCCATCATGGGTATCCAGATCCCGCTGTTGGTTATTGACCGGAGAACGTCTCGGTCATGTCTACATGTCTCCCGAACCCGTAGGGTCTACACACTTAAGGTTCGATGACGCTAGGGTTATAAAGGAAGTTTGTATGTGGTTACCGAATGTTGTTCGGAGTCCCGGATGAGATCCCGTACGTCACGAGGAGTTCCGGAATGGTCCGGAGGTAAAGATTTATATATGGGAAGTCCTATTTTGGCCACCGGAAAATGTTCGGGATTTTTCGGTATTGTACCGGGAAGGTTCTAGAAGGTTCCGGAGTGGGGCCCACCTGCATGGGGGGACCCACATGGACGTGGGTAGTGGGGGCAAGGCCCCACACCCCTGGTCAAGGCGCACCAAGATCCCCCCTTAGAAGGAATAAGATCATATCCCGAAGGGATAAGATCAAGATCCCTAAAAAGGGGGGATAACAATCGGTGGGGAAGGAAATAATGAGATTTCTTTCCTCCCACCTTGGCCAACGCCCCAATGGACTTGGAGGGCAAGAAACCAGCCCCCTCCACCCCTATATATAGTGGGGAGGCGCATGGGAGCTTCACCCTTGCCCCTGGCGCAGCCCTCCCTCTCCCAAGTGCTCCTCCTCTCTCGCGGTGCTTGGCGAAGCCCTGCAGGATTGCCACGCTCCTCCACCACCACCACGCCGTTGTGCTGCTGCTGGACGGAGTCTTCCTCAACCTCTCCCTCTCTCCTTGCTGGATCAAGGCATGGGAGACGTCACCGGGCTGTACGTGTGTTGAACGCGGAGGTGCCGTGCGTTCGGCACTTGATCATCGGTGATTTGAATCACGACGAGTACGACTCCATCAACCCCGTTCACTTGAACGCTTCCGCTTAGCGATCTACAAGGGTATGTAGATGCATTCTCTTTCTACTTGTTGCTGGTCTCTCCATAGATAGATCTTGGTGACACGTAGGAAAATTTTGAATTTCTGCTACGTTCCCCAACACGGTTTTGACATCGACATTGGTGATTTCATTGAGAGTTCCACTATGCCGTCGACGAAAGGCTCAATGGCTTGCCTTGTCCTTAAAGACAACATCACCTCCAGGGGAGCTCTAACCCCAGGCCAAACCCTCCGGATGGGCGGCTTTACTATGATCACCCATTCGGCCGTTGAGCCGACGATGACCTCTCAGGCCATCGAAAACCCCCTTCGCATCAACTCCAAGCACTCCAAGCAGATGGATCCAATAGAGTTTTTGTCTTTGAACAAACTCCTCGATTGCATCACCACTTTGGGAATAGCCACAGACTACGATCGCATCGGGCCTAAACCCGATCAAGGAGAAATCGAGACCCTACCGGTCACCCACCAGATTGCGGTAGTCGTGGAGCGTGACGACGAGTCTTCTTCTATACCAAAGACGGACTATGTTCAGATTGCCGATCAGGAAGAGTCGGATACTCACTCGCGAAAGGATGCGACCAGCCCTCCAAACATAGCATCGGACGGCGGTCCTAAACAATTAGAAGATATTTTGGAACCCGGACTGTTAAGCCCGGAAGGTCGTCAGACTCTGGATAATCGGTCGGGTCGGGGTTCAGATTTAATTCCACCCACCCACCCACCCAGACGTAGATGCTTTCATGAGCATAAAACAACAGTCTCAGGAAATGGTCCACCACTTCTGGGCCAGATTCCTCCTTGTCAAGGACAAGGTAAAAGATTGCCGTGACGAGGACGCAATATCACCGTTCTGCAACAATTGCGCGGACGAAGGAACGGAATCCTTTACGCCTCAATCGCCGCCGCATACTGAAATTCGCTGACTTAGCAACCATCGTACAAAAGTACAATGCAATGGAGAGCGCCTGGAAAACTCAGGCAGCTCACTAGGAACCGTCAGTCCCAACTGAACTCCCCCTACAGGCGAAAAGGGCGCACCCTCGTGGCACGCCCAGTCCAACAGTCAAGAAACACAAAACCGCTATGCGGCACGGCACAGTTCTGGTGGGGTGGCTCGATGGACCATGCAAAATACATACAACACCAGATACCGTGGCAACCCACAGCCTTAGAGCATGTTGGATATTACGACAGGTAGCCAAGAGCGGCGAGGACATCCTTATCAAGGACGACCCAGAACGGCATCCCCCAGAGGACGATAACTCAAGAGTATCAGCGGTCTTTGAGACATTTGCTTCAAACAACAAGTGCAAAAGGGCGCTTCACGAGCTCGCCGAAGTCTGCCAAATCGCTGCAATAAACCCCTGGAATGACACGGCTATAACATTCAACGCCGGTGACGAACCAAAGTACAGAATAGTACGAGCGCTAGCCGCGTTAGTCCTCAGTCCCATCATGGACGGGTTTTGACTTACCAAGGTCCTCATGGATGGCGGCAGCGGACTAAACCTCATTTATGAGGATACACTCCATAAAATGGAAATAGACAGGAGCCGCGTCAAGCAAAGTAACACAACCTTCTGAGGAATTATTCCCAGTCGGGAGGCGTAGTGCGCGGGCAAAATCACACTCGACGTAGTATTCGGCACGCCAGAGAACTATCGATCCGAAGAAATAACTTTCCAAGTGGCCCCTTTCAGCAGCGGATATCACGCCCTGTTGGGGCAGGATGCTTTTACACGCTTTCAGGCCATACCCCATTACGAGTATATGAAGCTCAAAATACCCGGACCAAACAGTATAATCACTCTCGTCAGTAATCCAGACATAGCACTCCACGCCGAAAACAAAACTGCATCCCTGGTCCTGGAGGCGCTATCTGAAGCCCTCGTGGCCGAAGAATTAACCGCACTACGCTCCACGGTGGACAGGGACGACGTGATCCTCGACAAACGCCCTAAATCCACATCCTTCAAACCAGCAGAAGAAATAGTCAAATTCCAGGTCCACCCAACGGACCCCAAGAAGACAGCATCTATTGGAGCTCAACTGAACCCAACAGTTGACACTGCACTACGAGAATTCCTGCGCGAAAACTAGGACATATTCGCCTGGCGCCCTTCAGATATGCCAGGGATCCCATGCGATCTGGCCGAACATAGTCTCAATATATTAAAGGGATTTAAACCGGTCAAGCAAACACTACGACGCTTTTCTGAACCCAAGCGACAAGCCATGGGGGAGGAGCTGGCCAAACTCATCGAGGTCGGATTCATTAGAGAAATCAAACATCCGGACTGGTTGGCAAACCTAGTGATGGTACCAAAGAAGGAAAAATCCCGGCGCCTGTGTGTCGATTTCAAAGACCTCAACAAGGCTTTCCCCAAGGATCCCTTCCTCCTCCCCCGAATTGATCAAATCATCGACGCCACCGCAGCACACAACTCACTGTGTTTCCTCGATGCATATTTCGGATACCATCAAATCAAAATGAAGGAGTCCGATCAAGAAGCAACAACATTTATCACCCCATACGGGCCATTCTGCTTCAACACCATGCCCTTTGGGCTCAAGAACGCCGGCGCCACATACCAACGCATGATTCAAACATGCCTGGAGAAACAAATCAGCAAAACGGTAGAAGCTTACGTCGATGACGTCATCATCAAAACTAGGCACGTCGAAACACTAATAGACGACTTACGTCTTACATTCGACAACCTCCGGGCGTATGAGATTAAGCTCAACCTGGAAAAGAGTGTCTTCGGCGTCCCCGCTAAAAAACTACTGGGCTTCATCGTTTCCAATAGAGGAATCGAAGCAAATCCAGCTAAAATCCGAGCCCTGTCACAGTTGGCTACACCAATAGACCTCAAACAGGTCCAAAAGCTAGCTCGGTGCGTAGCAGCGCTAAGCCGCTTTATCTCCAGGTTAGGAGAAAAGGCACTACCACTCTATCGCCTCTTATAGGGCAATGATAACTTCGAATGGACAGACGCGACGACTACCGGACTGGAGGAAATAAAGGCCCTCCTAGCAAGCAACCCAATCCTGGCCGCACCAAACACTGGTGAGCCCATGTTGTTATACATATCGGCAACAAATCAGGTGGTGAGCGCCGTGCTCGTCGTCGAACGAGAACAGGACGGACACAAATTTCCGCTCCAAAAACCAGTATACTACGTATCAACTGTCCTCACACCGTGCAAATCTCGATACCCCCACTACCAAAAGATAGCATACGCGGTCTTCATGGCATCCCGCAAGCTACGACACTACTTCCAGGAGTGTTCAATCACGGTGGCTTCTGAGGTCCCACTCAATGACATAATAAACAACCGCGATGCCACGGGACGGATCATCAAATGGGCCATAGAGCTACTTCCATTCAACTTAACATACAAGCCACGACGAGCCATCAAATCCCAAGTACTGGCTGAATTCATCACCGAATGGACAGAGGCCGAACTCCCTAAGGAGTACGACACATATTCCAATTGGGTTATCTATTTTGACGGCTCCAAAATGTTGGCAGGCCTGGGAGTAGGAGTCATGTTAACATCCCCCACTGGAGACGTCGTCCAGTATGTATTCTAGATATTATACGCAGACTCTAACAACGCAGCCGAATACGAGGCCCTACTGCATGGTCTTCAGATGGTCGTATCCATGGGCATACAACGCCTGCAGGTGCGCAGGGACTCGAACCTTGCCATATCGCAAATAAACGGCGGCTTTGACGCCAAAGATCCAAAGATGGCAGCTTATCATAATGTCGTATTAAAAATGTCGTCACGGTTCGAAGGGCTTGAATTCCATCATGTCGCCCGAGAGAGTAACCAAGCGGCGGACGTCCTTGCTCGCATCGGTGCTAAGCGCGACCCCGTCCCACCCAACATCTTCCTCGAAAGGCTTTTCAAGCCATCTGCGGTGTGGCAAGGGGAGGTCGGCAACAATAGTCCAGATCCGAATACAACTCCAAATCCCGAACACACCGATAGTATCGGGGGCTCAGCCATTGAAGTAACACCGTCAGCCCATCTCATTATCGCAGTAATTGCTCCATTGGACCGAACCTTTCTTGGCCTACATTAATAGGAAGGAGCTCCCCGAAGACCAGAATGAGGCTCACCGCATTGTCCGACGCTTGAAGGCCTACAAGGTTCACGATGGAGAGCTCTAGAAGAAAAGTACCACTGGAGTACTTCAAAGATGTATCTCCGAAGAAGAGGGGCGGCAGCTTCTAGCGGAAATTCATGCCAGTCTTGGTGGACACCACGCCACAGCTCGGGCTCTTGTTAGCAAGGCCTTCCGTACTGTGTTTTACTGGCCAACAACCCGAGCAAACGCACAGGACCTCGTCCAATGCTGCGTCGGATGCCAACTCTTCGCCAACCAAAGCCACATGCCCCCAACTGCCTTACAGACTATCCCCATCACTTGGCCTTTTGCGGTCTGGGGGATATGGTTGGACCCCTTAAAGGGGGAAGCCATAAGAAAAAATATCTGCTAGTCATGGTGGACAAATTCACTAAGTGGATAGAGGCTAAACCGGTCAAAGCGGCTGAGTCCGGCCCGGTGATAGACTTCATATCCGGTGTTGTGCACCGTTATGGTGTCCCGCACAGCATCATCACCGACAACGACTCTAATTTCATAGCCGACGAGGTAAAAACCTGGTGTACTAATCTGGGTATTAAACTCAATTACGCCTCCGTCTACCACCTACAAACCAACGGTCAAGTCGAACAGGCCAATCGTCTTATTATGAGCGGCATTAAGCCCAGACTAGTGTGGTATTCGAAAGAATCAGACAAGCACTGGGTTGAGGAGCTCGACTCTGTACTCTGGGGGCTGCGGACCACGCCCAACCGTACTACCGGATACACACCTTTCTTCATGGTGTATGGCGCAGAGGCCGTATTGCCCTGCGATATTATTCACGACTCACCTCAAGTGCATATGTACGAAGAGAGAGAAGCCGAGCTTGATCAGCAGGACAGCCTAGATGCCCTGGAGGAGGAACGCGATGTTGCAAAGGCTCGTTCAACATTTTACCAACAGCATGCTCGAAGATATCAAAGTAGAGAAGTACAGGCCAAGACTTATAACGTTGGCAAACTCGTTCTGCGCCTGCCGGAGAAGAAAAAGGACAAACTCAAGCCCAAATGGGAGGGTCCCTTCATAATTGATGAAGTTCTCACCGGAGGAGCATACCGTCTTCGTGATGCATCAGACAATTGCCTCGAGCCGAACCCCTGGAACGCGGCCAGACTCCGAAGATTCTATGCCTAGAGCCAAACCACTTGTTCGTCTCCTCCTCCCCTGTAGTTTCCATTATTTTTTCTCTCTTTTCCGATTACTTTCTTCTTTTTTGCTTTAACGCTTTGGTACGTCTAGACCGCACACCATTGACACATACATCTCTAAATATGCACGTCACTTTTACCTGGGGGCTTCTTGGACAGAGGTTCCTATCATTCCCTGAGCATTAAGCTCCTCACATATGATTTTTTCCATATGTACCTTTTCTTTGCCACTATATGCATCGATATGACTTAAGTTTTGGCCAAGCTGGGTTGCCTGGCTCCTGTGCTTATGCCCTACGTTCCCGTTAGTTCGGCTAGAGCATAAAGGGAGCACCTCTGCGATTGTTACTGTCGGGTCATCCGGATGTGTACCTCAGACTGGGTGAAGCCGAAAGCTAGCTTTCTTAAGGGAATATTCAGTCGGTGAATTAAAGATGTTTTTTAAACTCACTCCATTGTGCACCCCCAAAAGTTATACAAACTGTGGTGCCCACATCACAATTTGGACATGTACATTAAATGCATGCACACCCAGGGAAAGGAACCCTTAATGGAACTATTCTCTCTGGAAGATGTTTCTTACGATATTAATCTAATATAACATAGCTAGCTGGATACAACTTGTCTATTCAAGAAACTATGACCCCTACGCCTAGGTTTCCAGGCATACCCCGGCCTATTCGGCCGCGACGGTATTCAGAAACACTCCGCACCTTCGGGTCCGGAGGTTGAAGCGAAAAGGTCTGCCATGACAAATGATATACAATTCAGCTAGAGTTCCACATAATGAGGAAAGTACACAGTCACTTGGACTTGAACACCTCCTCCTCTACTCCTTCCAACAGGCAGTCTAACTTACAATCCTATTGGGAATATTTGGCGGCCACCTCTACTTGGTCCTATACTAAACTAACAGGAATTTCTTCCCCATCTGACCTTAACGGTCGAACCCGGGCTATGTGATTTGGATCCAGCTTGGTATATCGCGTTTTCACCATGCCCCAGGCCTCTCGCGCGCCCTCTCGGCAGGACGATATCTTCCATAGTCGGATACGCCGCCGTGCTCCCTTGAACAGCTCTAGCAGCTCCTCCATACTTCCTGGAGGGGAGGCGGATGGCCATAAGGCCTTGGCAACGCTCCGCATGGCCAGCCAGGCATGCTCGTGCACTTGCGACAGTCTTTGCAGCAGATCACTCAATGATCCGGACACCTCCTCTTCAGGACGGCCTGTCAATATACCTGCAAACATGACTATATCGGTCCCATTTATCTCTGAACTACTTTAAAAATAGCTCAGACACATACTGAATATGCCGCCCCACAGCTTCTTTTTATCCTTCACGGAATCGGCTAGCTGGGCTCGAACATCTTTCAATTCTTCACCCAATGTAGTGTTGGAATCCAGTAGCTTGTTTTTCTCGTCTCTGACACGGGTCAGCACACGCTCGCCTACAGCGTGTTGCCTTTTCGCCTCTTTTTCTCCCCCTTGGGCGATCTTCAACTTCTCTTTTCAAGTTGATCAGACGACCCTATTATGCGATCATCAGCAGAATTAGCACAATTGGTATACAATTATTGTTCCTCGGTGGAGGGGAACATTACCAGAAGACGACTTCTTAATGTTTTCTAGTTCGGCAGTAGGAGCATTTAGCTGCGCCCGGCACTGCTCCAGCTCCTGGGCTAGCAAGCAATTCTTCTCTGTAAGGACCTGGTCGTACAACGATCCTTAAATCAGTTGTGCCAACTACTTTCAGTCTCAAGGCTACGGGCATATGGTTATCCTTTTTTGACAAAGAAAACTTACCTGCACATCTGTCAGATATTGCTTCGTGGCTCTTCTAAGCCCATCTCGAGCAGCTCGGATGTATGCGTCGCCCAAGCTAAAGGCATTAAAAGCCTCCTTCGAGAACTTAGAGTCTCGCAAGACAGCCCAGCAGCGCCGATGGTTCATGGCACTCTCTACCTCCGAGTTGGTGATGGACATATTTTCCGAACTCTCGGCCGAAGGGCAGTCCGGCGTTGTTCCTGCACCGGCCCCAGTCTCCCCGATTGGATCTAAATCCCGGTTGTTGGGAACACCACCGACCGGGTTCCCGGACACAATTCGGCGAACCCTCTTCCTACAACCAAACAAACACACAAGTCATAGTCAGATGTGGCCGCCAAAAAGCATGTTTATCCGTACCTCCTCAATGAAGGCCTAGTTGTGTCTTCACCCGCCTTCCTCTTCTAAGGCTTGCCTGGCGTGGGAGCCGATCTCTTCGAAATCACCAAGTGTCTCCCCTATGAAGCACGATATAGTGTGGTGGGTGAAGAAGAATAAGAGCACTCTTTTAGAGAGGGTGTTTCTTAATTCTTTACATGTGAAGCAGGAAGAAGGCCAGGGTAGTCGGCGGTGATGGCCACTTCTGTGCCGTCATAGCTTGTCTGGTAAAACAGTCCCTCCACAAGCACCAAGAATATATCTGGATCCTCTTCAAACCCAGGATCTAGCTCCCGGTTGTGGATCTCCGGCTGTGGGCAGGACTATGAAGTCCTTCGGTGACCTTTCGCCAGTGCTGTCATAACAACCAGACTTGAAATTTATCAAAAGTAATCCGGAAGTGGAATGAGTGGAATAGAGGGGTCGAGGCTTACCCAACTGGGAGGATCATACATTGAATATCCATCTATGCGCTTAATGCGAAGAAACTCCTCTTCTTCCCCTTTAAACAGCTCAGCCAATATTTTGGCTAGAGCGGTGGGGGTATCCAGACCCTTCCGGCCATAGCGGGAGGCGTCATCCTCTCCATTGTAATGCCACATGGGAAGCCCTCTGTATTGTAGCGGATGAACCCGTCGCACTATGGAGGTCGCCATTACCTCGATTATTGTGAGTCCGAACTGAGTGAGCAACTTTATCTTGCTCATAAGCTGGCGAACTTCTGCGTTGTCATCCTCTTCAAGACTCCGGGGATGCCAACTGTGGCATTTCTTCAACGGAACGCTTGCAAATTCAGGAAGACCCTTTCAAACTGGGTCGGGAAGCATGACGTCCTCGATATAGAACCATTCGGAAGGCCATTCTTTGGGTGCCTTCCTCGGTGTGCTGGACAGATATCCAGTATCGGCGATACGCCATACTTCGGCTCCGCCCACTTCAAATATTGACCCCTCGTGATTACACGGGACAAGACAGAACAACTTCCTCCACAACTCGAAATGAGCCTCGACACCCAGGAATAATTCACATAAAGCGACGTAACCCGCAATGCGCAGAATGGAGGCAGGGGTGAAGTTGTGCAGCTGGAGGCCATAGTATTCCAGAAGCCCTCGAAGGAATGGATGAATGGGAAATCCAACGCCCCTTAGCAGGTGGGGGACGAAACATACTCGCTCTCCCCTAGATGGATTGGGGAAGTCCTCTGCCTGAATCTCACCGTTGAAGGAATCTAGCCCCGCTGGAACAGGAACTAGATCTGTGGGGGGAAGAAATCCCTGCGTCTGCAACTTCGTCAATTGACTGTGGGACACTGAACACCTCTCCCACTCGCCTTTCTCTGGGCCGGAACAGGTGGAGGAGCTGGGGGCGCTAGCCATACTAGAATGGTTTCTCCTAAGCAGTTTCCGGGGATTTCCTCTGCGTGGTGCCGAATGGATCTATGATCCAATCTCTTTAAATATGCGCTCTTCCTTGCATGGATGGAGTGTTATCTGCAAAAATACCCTGAGCTTCCACCTTCGCTCGACATGTGGAAGGCGAAGTTATTTAACGCGCAGAAGCCGAGGGGAGCGACATTGAACCGATGGCTGAATACATTGCTTGGAGATCATTGAAGGAGGAACCCGCCTTGCAATGCCGAAGACAATTTTTGTGTCGAACACCTCGCTATTGAAGACTAGTTCGGGGGCTACTGAGGGAGTCCTGGACTAAGGGGTCCTCGGGTGTCCGGTCTATTATCCATTGGGCCGGACTGATGGGCTGTGAAGACATGAAGGCCGAAGACTGTGCCCGTGTATGGATTGGACTCTACTTGGCGTGGAGGGCAAGCTTGGAGACCGACTATGAAGATTCCTTCTAATGTAACCGACTCTATGTAACCTTAGATTCCCCCTGGTGTCTATATAAACCGAAGGGGTTAGTCCAGAAAGGATATTCATTACCATAGTCATACAGGCTAGGCTTCTAGGGTTTAGCCATTATGATCTCGTGGTAGATCAACTCTTGTACTACTCATATTCATCAAGATCAATCAAGCAGGAAGTAGGGTATTACCTCCATAGAGAGGGCCCGAACCTGGGTAAACATCGTATCCCCCGTCTCTTGTTACCATCGATCCTAGACGCATAGTTCAGGACCCCCTACCAAAGATCTGTCGGTTTTGACACCGATAGTGCTCCCTCCACCCCCAGGACGCCGGCTGCTGACAACAGTCGGTGGCAGCAGCCGAACGACAACAAGCGCAAGGCCCCGCAGCCGGTTTCCGCTAGCCGGCAGGTGGCGACAGTCGAAGACCAGCAGCCAGAAGGACAACCCGGCCCCAAGCTCCAGAAGGGAGGAAAGCCTGCTTGGCTACCCGTCGTCTCCTACGAGCAGACCCTTGATGCTCCCTACAAGTTCCACAGCGGCGCGAAGCCGTCCAATCACACCACCCGAAAGTGCCACTGGCTCACTCGAATCTCTAAGGGCGAAGGACTGTTGCCCCCTCCGCCTGCAGGCTTGCCATCGCCTCCTCCCCAGCAGCTGGCGGCTCGACCAACAGTCGGCGCCATTTAAGATGATTACCCCGAAGAACATGGAGCCTACGTCGTCTTCACCAGTGTGGCTGACGATCGGCGTACTCGGCGTCAGCAGCACCGAGAGGTGAACGCCGTTGCTTGAAGTGCTCCAGAATTCATGCATTGGTCCGAGAAGCCCATCAGCTAGAGCCGAGCTGACCACCCGGAGGTGATGCCTTCTCCGGGTTCTTATGCTTTGGTACTAGATGCCACCCTTGCAACGGAGAGGCAAGCTGCTTGTTTCTCCCAAATTCTGGTAGATGGCGGCAGCCGCATCAACAGCTTATACCGCGATACCATGGAAAAGTTATGCATTAAAGAAAGGCAGCTCCAGCCCAGTCGGACTGTTTTCCATGGTATTTTGCCCGGCCTGTCCTGCTCACCAATTGGCAAGGTCAAGATAGATGTCATTTTCAGAGACAAAGATCACTTCCATCGTGAGGCAATTTGGTTTGAGGTGGTGGACCTCGAGAGCCCTTATCATGTACTCCTAGGCCGGCCGACTCTAGCCAAGTTCATGGCGGTGCCACACTATGCCTATCTCAAGATGAAGATGCCAGGGACCAAGGGCATAATCATGATATCTAGAGACTATGAGAAGTCGGCCGATTGTGCTGCAGCTAGCAGCCGGCTGGCCGAGTCCCTTGTGATTGCTGCTGAGAAGAAGCTCATGGACCGGGTGGTGGCCATGGACAGCAAGCAGCCGGACATGTCACGAGAACCCAAAGAGTCAGATACCAAGGGCTCCTTCCAGCCGGCCAAAGAGACAAAGAAGATTCCCTTGGACCCAAAGCACCGGAGAGGCACGCTGTCATAGGGGCCAGCCTTGACAGCAAATAGGAAAGCAAGCTTTTCGATTTCCTCCGTGAGAATCGGGACATCTTCGCATGGTCTCCCAAGGACATGCCGGGTGTTTCGACGGATTTCGCCGAGCACAAGCTACATGTCAGATCAGATGCCAAGCCGGTTAAACAACCCCTCCCCCGACTGTCGGAGGAGAAGAGAAGAATTGTCGATGAGGATATAGCCCGGCTTCTGGCAGCCGGCTTCATCATGGAAGTATTTTTTTCTGGAGTGGCTCGCCAACCCAGTCCTTGTACTGAAGAAGAACAACAAGTGGCGAATGTGCATTGATTACACCAGTCTCAATAAAGCTTGTCCCAAGGATCCGTTTTCTTTGCGTTGGATTCACCAAGTGATAGACTCCACAGTCGGATGCAAGCTGTTGAGCTTTTTGGATGCTTATTCCGGATACCACCAGATCAAGTTGAACCCGGCAGACCGCCTGAAGACCGCCTTCATCACACCATTCGGAGCCTTCTACTACCTGACTATGACATTCGTCTTGAGAAATGCCGATGCCACCTTTCAGTGTTGCATGCAGAAGTGCCTCCTCAAGCAACTCGGTAGAAATGCCCACGTCTATGTAGACGATATTATGGTGAAGACGGAGAAGCGCGGTACTCTCTTGGAAGATCTTAAAGAAACTTTTGAAAATCTACGCCGGTTTCAGATCAAGCTCAACCCGGAGAAATGCATATTTGGGGTACCAGATGGCCAACTCCTTGGCTTCCTGGTCTCAGAATGCGGTATTGAGTTGCCACCCGACTGCGAGACGTTCAGAGGTTAACCGGCTGCTTGGCATCCATCATCCGCTTTATCAGTCGGCTGGGTGAGAAGGCCCTTCCCCTCTACCAGCTCATGAAGAAAACCACTCACTTCGAGTGGAACGATAAGGCGGACGAGGCCTTTCTCCAGCTAAAGAAGATGCGGACTACCCCGCCTATCCTGGCGGCCCCGGCTGCCAAAGAGCCCATGTACCTCTACATCGCCGCCACCAGCCGGGTGGTCAGCATTGTCATAGTAGTGGAGCACCCAGAGGCCGGCAGGGCACAGCCGGTCCAGAGGCATGTGTATTACTTGAGCATGGTGTTGTCCACCTCGAAGCAGAACTACCCCCACTACTAGAAGATGTGCTATGGCATGCACTTTGCCGCCAAGAAGCTAAAGCCCTATTTTCAAGAGCACCCCATCATGGTTGTCTGCACTGCTCCACTTGCCGAGATCATAGGCAACAGAGATGCGCTTGGCCGAGTGGCCAAATGGGCCATCGAGTTGGCCCCCTACACCATCTTCTACCAGTCGCGCACCGCCATCAAGTCCCAAGCATTGGCCGACTTCCTCGTCGACTGGGCCGAGACCCAGTACCTGCCGCCTGCTCCGGACTCCATCCATTGGCGTATGCACTTTGATGGCTCGAAAATGTGCATCGGCTTGGGAGCCGGCGTTGTTCTCAAATCTCCCAAATGCGGCAAGCTCAGATACACATTGCAAATTCACTTTGCTGCCTCCAACAATGTGGTCGAGTATGAGGCGCTAGTACACAGCCTCCGGCTGGCCAAAGAGATCGGCATCCGCCGAATCCTGTGCTACGGAGACTCCGACTTGGTGGTCCAACAGTTGTTTGGGGACTGGGACGCCAAGGATGCAAATATGGCAAGTTACCGCTTCCTTGTTCAGCAACTCAGCGGATATTTTGAGGGGTGCGAGTTCCTTCACATGCCACGGAATGAAAATGAGTCAGCTGATACCCTGGCACGGATCGGCTCCACCCGTCAAGCAATACCAGTTGGTGTCTCCCTTCAGTGCCTCCGCAAGCCGTCGATCAAGCCTTCTCCAAAGTCTGAGTCTATCTTCGTGTCGGCTGCTCCTGAAGCAGTTGGATCCGACTCAAGAGCTTCAGCAGCCGGTCTGGGGCCTTCGGTAGGCGGCACAGGGATTGTGGCAGTCGCACCCGGCCCGGGGACTTCATAGCCTAGCCCGGGGGCTGCAGTAACCGTCTCAGGGACTTCACCAGACGGCTTAGAAACTGCAGCAGCCGCACCTGGTCCGGGGACTTCATAGCTCGGCCCGGGGGCTGCGGTAGTCAGCCTAGAGACTTCAACAACACAGCAAGCGGTGGCCGGCCCCAACCCGCCACCTCCCAACCCAACTGCCCTAGTAAAAGTGGTCATGGTGGCAGTAGAAGAAATTCAAGCACAATCATGGGCACAGCCCATCCTCAAATTCCTGGTGACCAGAGAACTGCCAGCTGATGAGATCTCGGCCCAGCAAGCGCAGCGCCAGGCAGGAGCCTACACGATAGTCAACAGAGAGCTCATCAGGTGCAGCGAGTCTTCCAACGCTGCATAGAAGCAGAGAAGGGTCAAGCAATCCTCAAAGACATCCATCAAGGCGAGTGCGGCCATCACGCAGCCTCCAGATCCCTTATCGCCAAAGCTTTCCACCATGGTTTCTTCTAGCCGACTGCTTTGGAAGATGCCAAGGAGTTGGTCAAGCATTGCAAAGGGTGTCAAAAATTCAGCTCCAAGCAACATCTACCGGCTTCTGCACTCAAGACCATCCCCCTTACCTGGCCTTTTGCCGTGTGGGGGCTAGACGTGGTGGGACCATTCAAAACAGCATGCGGCATCATGACCCATATGCTTGTCGCCGTGGACAAATTCACCAAATGGATTGAAGCAAAACCAATCAAGAAACTGAATGGTCCGACTGCTGTGACCTTCATTGTAGATATCACCGTTCGATATGATGTACCGCACAGCATCATCACCGACAATGGCACAAACTTTGCAAAGGGAGCCTTGGTCCATTTCTGCGCGACGCAGTGCATATGACTGGACTTAGCATCCGTTGCCCATCCGCAGTAAAACGGCCAAGTCAAGTGAGTAAACGGCCTCATCCTCTCCGACATCAAGCCTCGACTGGTCGAGCCACTGGAGCGATCGGCCGGCTGTTGGATCGATGAGCTGTCGGTCGTCCTCTGGAGCCTCCGCACCACTCCGAACAAATCAACCGGCTTCACTCCATTCGTCCTCGTGTATGGAGCCGAGGCCGTCATCCCAACTGACATCGAGTTCGACTCACCTCGCATCACCATGTACACGAAGGCGGAGGCGGAAGAAGCAAGAGAAGACTGTGTTGATCTACTAGAAGAGGGCCGGCTATTAGCACTCAGCTGGTCCGCCATCTACCAGCAAAGTCTGCGCCGCTACCATAGTCGGAAGGTCAAGCCAAGATCGTTCCAAGAGGGAGACCTTGTGCTCCGGCTGGTCCAGCGAACAGCCGGCCAGCACAAGCTCTCAGCCCCTTGGGAAGTCCCATTCATCATCAGCAAAGCTTTGGGCAACGACTCCTACTACCTCATCGATGCACAAGCCCAGAGCATGCAAGAGAGACGACTCCGGCAAGGAATCGGAGCGCCCATGGAATGCAAATATCCTCCGAAGATTTTATAATTAAATGCAGTATGTACCACGCTATCTTTTGTATTAAACGCTAAGAAATCAGGACCCTCGAGGAGCACTCGGGGGCTACCTCTTTATCTATATGACAAGTTCTATGTCTATGAATGTGTTAGTTCGTTATTCTGCCTGGCACCGGGTTCGACCAGTCGGCCCGGGGGCTTGCCACCTTGCACTATGCCAATGCTACCTGCAATCGGAAAAGTAGTGTGCCGGCACCTAAGCCCTCTCTTGCCATCAGCTGCAGCTTGCAGACCGACTGTCCGGCTGGCAAGAGTTAAAGGTGGGAAATGGTGCCCACACGAAAAATGGCTAAGGACCAAAGCGTTGGCATAGGCCAAGCTGGCTCCCCGCCATGCCGACGGGCTGTTGAGCAGCCGACCGGCCGGTTTCTACAACTTAACTTGCTACGCTCTAAGGCTAAGTACTTGCCTTCCCAAAAATGGCCAAGTACTTGACCTAGCCACAGACCGCAGAGCTGCTGTCCGGTTGGCAAGGTGACAATTAAGGGAAGGCAGCCAAGGAAAAAGTCAAAAGAGCAGAAGAGAAAGGCAAGTTGGAAATTGGCAAAGATAATTTACATAGCAAAAGGCCCTTGGCCAGCATTCACCAGAGTTTGAATACACCCCCAGCGGGTGGAACTACACAAATCTAACAAGTCTGTTCAAAAGAAATTGCGAAACAGGAAGAAAAGATAACTTGGCTGCCTAGGCCAGAGGAGCAGAAGCCGGATCGGAGGGGTTGGCAGAGGTCGAAGCTCCGGGTGGTGGAGCGGCCGACTGGACGATCTCAGCATGGTCAACACCAGCGGCAGTCGGCTCGTCGGCATGCCGCCCGTTGGTCGAGACTTGGTCAGGATGAGGCTGGCTGTCGCCTCCATCATCCGGCACATCGTCTTTGCCGTCCTCGTCCTCGTCCTCCTCCTCTTCACCTTCATCAATGGAGGCGATCTCCTCCACTGAGTCCTCACCTCCTTCCGGGTTCAGCCCGAACCAGCTGGGCGGTGCCTCGGTGCCCTCCTCATTCAGATCGGGGAGGAAGACGCTGGTGTCCGTGTACTCAGCTATCGCTGCAACGCGATGGTAGAGCTCGGGCGCCACCGCCGCCAACTCCTTGCTGGCTTCAGCATAGAGAGTGGCCAACTAAGCTAGGCTCAGCCCATAGTACCACCCCTTGATGAACTCTAGGGCCCGCCACAAGCCTGCCTGGGCTGCATAGCCCTTCCACGCCTCGAAGCGGCCAATGGCCACCTCTAACCAGTCGGAGGTCCAACTGGGGGTGCGAAGAATCAGAGAACTTGGCTAGAGGGCAGAGACCACCTAAGCTCTGGCGGGCTGGAGACGGTGGAGCGCTCGGTGGGCTGGCTGGAGGCGAGCTTGGATGGCAAGCAGCTGCTCGGCGAGGGTCCGAGGGGCGTTGGGTGCAATCTCTGCACCATCCAGCCTTCGCTCGTCACAACGGGCCTCGATGGCTTGGCTAGCGGCGATGACATGGCCAGGAAAATATTCTGCACGAGCAAAAAAAGTATGAAGTTGGAGGCCGGCTTAAGTGAGAAGTCGGCGGACAAAAAAAGGGAAGAACGACTTACCATCGAGCATGTCCTCGATCTCACTTTAGCCGTCGGTCAGGACCTTCTCCCTGCCGACCCAGCTCGAGCACTGAGTCTTGAACTTGGCCTCAAGCGCCTCCTCCGCATCCTTGAGCTTCTGCAGCGCCGCCTGGTGCTGGTCCGCCTGGTCAGCCAATTTCTTGGCTAGTCGATCGCGCTCTTGCTCCATCCGGCTGGGCTCCTCCTCCTAGGCGCGCAACGCGGTTTGCACTTCGCCCAACCGTTGCTGCAAGTTGGCATTGGCTCCTACGGAAGACAAAAAAGAAAGGACAGTCAGCAAGATAGCAAAAGAAAAAAGAGTAGTTGCTGAAAGATCCGGACCGACTGCTTAGCAGTCGGCCCGAATCTCAGGGGCTACACCCTGCGGGTGCGCTGGCGCGCCCCCGCGTGAATAAGGAAGAAGCACTTTTGCTGGCTCTCGGTCAGTTCAGCAGTCCGCTTGGCCAGCTCTCGGACGTGAGAGTTGAAGGCGGCCACGCGGATGTTGTGATAGTCCTGCAACCAAGACAAGAGAAGAAAGAAGAAGAGGTTAGCACTCAAAAATTACCTTAAGTTCCGAGCCGCCTGCTCAACAGCCGGCCCCGAACTCGGGGGCTACACCCAGTGGATGCGCTGGCGCGCCCCCACGGAAGGTTTCAAGAAAAATACAAGGATCAGGAGACATACCCGGATGGCGCCCCGCGTCGCCAGGAACTCCTTTATGTATTGTTGGAGGGCGATGCCTTGGGCCTGGAGATGGGCCTGGACGTTGATTGCGGCATGGTTCAGCACATTTGTCCCACCTCCGGGAGTCCATTCAGGCGGAGCGGCGCTGCTGGCCTTGGTGTCGGGGGCTGACGAGCTTGCGGCCCCAACTTCCAGCGGCCTTGGCACCGACGCCGCCTTCACCGGGCAACGACGCCCCGGAGTGCGGACCACCGGGGTCAATCCCACCACCAACTTGTTGCCAGCTGGTGGCGCCAGCGGCTCCTCAAGACGACTGCTTGGTGCATCTGCAGTCGGCGCTTGCAGGGGCTCCTCCGCACCCAAGATGACGGTGTCACCTCCTCTGTCTTCCGCAACCCGCTGTTCACCGCCGGCTCCTCTAGTTGGCACCTCAGTCCCTGGCGTTGGCGAAGCGGTGCGGGGGGGGGGGATGATTAGTTGCGGCGCTTGGACGGATGTAGCCTTCTCGCCCGCACCTTGGCGACCGTGTCCGCTTGTTCCTTCGCCGCGGCGTCAGCCTAGGCCTTGGCGGCCGCGTCGGCTTCTTCCTGCGCCGCCTTGGCCGCCGCTGCCTTCTGCCGCTCAGCCTCTTCCCGCTCCTCACGTACCTCCCACGCGTTCCTCTCCATTGCCGCCTGGAGATCGGCGCACGGGTCTATGCGGCGGGTGTTGGCGGAGCTCTCCATCCCCACAATGATGGAAGCAAATGCCGACCACTCAAGAGAGAGCGGGGCCCTGTTCAAAAAAGACAAGAAGAAATTCAGAAAGAATTATTGCAAGAAAGGCAAAGGGAAAAACGTGAGAGGAGTCAGAATACTTACACTGAAGCCGTTGGGGGCTGCTTTGGGGCCCTTTGGAATTGGGCCGCCTTTGCGGTGGCCTCATGCCGCCTGGTCACGGCGGCCGGGTTCTTCGGCTTCTTTGGCCGGCTGCCGAATACTGGCTTGGCGGCTTAGCGCTTCTGTGCGCCGCCTGGTGTAGCCGGCGCAGCCGATGAGATCCCGCCCGCATTGTCGGCACCGTGAGGACGGTGTGGTTCGTCTTCCTCCTCATCATCGTTTGGCCACGCCTCGATGCTGCCTCCTCCGGAGCCGCCCGCTCTGCAACCACTGCCTGTGGCGTCGTCTTCCTCCAAGGCGGCCGCCCCCAAGTCAGGGTTGTCTACATGGCTCATGGTCCGGTCCGGCAGGTATTCTTGGCCCTCCTCCAAGGCGTCGGCTGCCGACTAGGACGTGAGGATCTGCACAAGTGATTGATTGATCAGGCGGCAAAAAGAAGAACTCGACAGATGAGGAGAAAAAGAATTAAGGGCTTACCATAGGCAGAGGGTTTTTTTGAACATTAAAACAGCAGGAGAGGCTCCTATTGTTGCTTTGTTAAATGAAAGGGCAATTACAATTTACATTTTGTACAAGCCAAAGGGCTAAGTAGTAGAAGAAAGAGAAGTCTACATTTTAAACAGAGGTGTTTTGGTGTAACACCAAGTCTTGAATCATGCCTAGGATAAAAGTATTGGTGTCCCCTTTTGTCCTAAAAGTTAGAATCTCTAGATCTTTCTTGAACATCCTCAACCAGTCCAAGTGTGAGGCCACCTCACCATCAAATAGAACTTTATTTCTTTGTTTCCAGATATTCCAAGCTGCAAGAATAGTGATTTCTTTGAATGCGGGCATGTGCCACGAATTGTGAGATGTATCAAACATTGTCTGGATATCATTGTCATTCCCCCATTGAACTCCAATTGTTTCCCAGCATCTGTTGGCAAATTGACACTGATAGAAGAGGTGTTTGTTTGTTTCCAGCTCATCCCTGTTGTACATCATACAAGAATGATCCTCTCCAATATTAAAGTGTCTTCTTAGGAGCATATCTCTCATGTTAACCCTGTCCATCAACATGAGCCAAGAAAAA
This sequence comes from Triticum dicoccoides, assembly GCF_002162155.2. NCBI lineage: Eukaryota > Viridiplantae > Streptophyta > Magnoliopsida > Poales > Poaceae > Triticum > Triticum dicoccoides. The sequence continues at coordinate 165,932,432 of NC_041386.1, forward strand.
ACTTTGTGCCTCATTATGCATTTAGATTTCCATATTGAAGTTATATAGCTTGGGGCTTCTACATTTCTGAAGAGGAACTTGTAGAATTCTTTGCGTTTGTATTGTGTATCTCCCCACATAAAATCCATTCGTCGATGCCCATTTGTTGTAAAGTCATAGTGTTGATCACTGGCATGATGTCATCAAGTTCTGATCTTGCTTCAATAGACAAGGGTAGATGGAACAGAGTGGCTGGATCTGGATTGGAGTGAAGTTGTGCTAATTAAATGTCTTCATCGCAGGCAGAGGGTTCACGCGGGAGTATGGCCGCTTGCTGAACTGCCACTCTTCCTCCGAGAGCTTGCAGTCTGAAATGAAGTTCACCAGGCAGGCCACCTCCACCTCTGGCATCTCCTTGGTGCACATCCGGCTCGGGTTTCAGTGCCCGCTCATCCGGCTAATCAAGTGAGGCCGGGTTTGGAGGGGGAGCACTCGGTGCACCACGAAGGCGTTCAGCAGGTCCGAGGCCTTCAGGCCTTCCGACTCTGTCATCTCCCGGAGCTGGTCGATGGCAGCAAGGGAGGTGGCCGACAGCACCTTCGGCTTAAAGGTCCAGTTGGTGCGGGGCTCGACTGGCGGGCCGGCCTTGTACGCCGGCAGGTTGACAAAGTCGTGCTCCGGGTGGACATTCTTCATGTAGAAGTACGACCGCTGGCACAGCTTGACTGACTGTGTCAAGCTGATGGCCGGGAAGCAGTTCCCGGCACCCGAACGATGCACTGCAACAAAGGCGCCGCACTGGGCCGCCTTGTTCTTGGCAGTGGTGCCGAGCTTGGTGTAGAAGAATTCCCCCCACAGCTCGAGGGTGGGGGAATGCTGAGATAACCCTCATAGAGGGTGATGAAGTCCGACAACAACACCACCATATTCGGCGTCAGGTGGTGTGGCTGAAGGCGATAGAAGTGGAGGAAGGCTCGAAGGAAGTCGCTTGCCGGCAGGCCGAGGCCACGGATGAAGTGCGAGCGGAAGATGACCCGCTCGCCTTTCTATGGCGCCGGCAAGATCTCTTCTTCGAGCGGCGGGCGTGCCCGGACGTAGTTCTCACCGGGCAGCCGCCGTATCTGGCGGAGGAAAGTGATATGGTCTTCATGCACGTTGGAACCATCCCAAGCTCCGGCCCATGCCATGGGGCTTGGACTCAACGGCGACGAAGAACGACGACTAGCGAGCGGACCCACGGTGGTGCGGCTGCACTGCAGGCGAGACGCACTCGGCGACTAGGAGCGGCGGCGGCGCTTCGACAAGACATGGGAGCGCAGCGGCAGCAGCAAGAGGAAGAAGGAAGAGGGGAGAGGGGGCGCGTGTGTGTCTGCCACCCCTCACCTCCCCCTATTTATAGCCCCAGGTGGCGAAGGCGAAGGGGCAAGAACGTGGGGGTCATGGGATTAACTGCGCCCACACCCCCACGACCCCGCTTTAACCGCGCAGTAACTGCGTGTAGTTACTGTGCCGCGGGATCCCAACCGTCTGCCTCAGTCGCACCGGATCCGCGCGCGCGCCGAGGCACGGTAGTGGCGGGCCCCAGCCTATGGCGACGTCCCGTCCCGTGCGTGGGATGGCAGGCCGGCCCAGCCGGCTGGCGTCGCGTGGCATGCAGACAGCAGGTGGCAAGACTATCGCCTGACTACCGCGCCACCCGGCTCCTGCCGCGACATTTCAAAATCATCAGGCGGTCCACCAGGTTGCGGCCGACTTGTACCAGTCAGCGCTTCGAAGGGCGAATGGAAGAAGATCACCAGATCACTCAGAGTAGGAAGCTGCTGAGACTTCTCACTTTCTCAGCAGTGGCACCCCACCAGCTTCGGGGACTACTATCAGAGTAAACGACCACGGGTAGCTTCATCTGCTCCCCATGACGATTCAAGACATCGGGGACGGCTGCGCCCCTCAAACCTCAAGGACGAAGTACCGCCTTCTTGGGGCCGGCTGGTAGCGTCGGCCGGCTGCCGGAGGGCGGCGCTCTTCACAAGAAAGCAATGAGATGGGCCGACTCCTGGCAGGCGGCCTCCAGAGAGGCCGGCTCCTAGAAGGCAGCCCCTCATGCTCTCAAAGTTTGCACCACATTAAGGTGATCAGACGGGTGTGGCTACAGTACCGTCTAACACCCCTGAATCCAGGACGGAGCGTGGCCACAGTGTGGCGTACCGGGCGGACATCCCCGTCCGGCGCTGCACTGTTGCCATGTGGCCCGTGGCATCACTCATGGGAGACAAGGCCATGCCCCCACTATGGGCTGTCGGTACGGCCCGCTGGCGGCAGGCCCTACCTGGCCATAAGAAGATATAAGGTGGCAAGCTTCGACCAGCCGGCGTGAGGGGAGACCGACTCCCAGCAGGCGGCCCTCCCCCTCCCTCAGAGTTTGTGCGCCATTAACCCTAAGAGATGAGGAATGGCTACAGTGAACGCCCGCCAGGCGGTGGCATTGTAGCCACGCCTTCCCCGACAAATCACACATCATCAGTGGCATCGCCACAGTGTTAAGCTGTCGGCAGGACCCGCAAGCGGCGGGCACGGCCTGTTGGTGAAGTACGAGACAGCCGGCGGGACCCACAGGGCGACGGGGCCCAGCGGACGGCGGAGAAGCTGGCGACCATAGACACTGACAGCTGGGTCCTACACCCGGCCAGATTACCATTGTACCCCTGGGGGGTAGGCCTATATAAACCCCCCAGGGCACCCATGCAAAGGGTTTAGACTTTAGTCATCACACACACACACACATAGAGAGAAGAAGCTAGGGATAGCCTTGTTCTTCTTCCCCCTCTAGAGAAACAGCTCAAGGAGCAAGCTTGTAGCCACTGTTGTTGCTTGAGTGATCATGCGGAGACCCCGTAAGTAGGACTAGGGGTGTTATCTCCTAGGAGAGCCCCGAACCTGGGTAAAGTTCGCCGGCGTACGTGTCTATGACTCATCCCGTTTCCTGGAACCGGCGACGTCTTACTATCCCCCACCATGATAAGCCATCCTTTGGCATATGTTGCACGACACCCCCGACATGTTCTTAACACATGATCATGTGTATTATCTAGTACCTACTGATACGTCTCCAATGTATCTATAATTTTTTATTGTTCCATGCTATTATATTATCTGTTTTGGATGTTTAATGGGCTTTAATATGCTCTTTTATATTTTTTTGGGGGACTAACTATTAACCGGAGGCCCAGTGGCAGTTTCTGTTTTTTCTATTTTAGTGTTTCGCAGAAAAGGAATACCAAATGGAATCCAAATGGAATCCAAACGGAATGAAACCTTCCCGATGATCTTTCTTGGACCGAACGCAAACCAGGAGACTTGGAGTGGAAGTCTAGAACTCCGCGAGGCGGCCACGAGGCAGGAGGGCACGCCCAGGGGGGTAGGCATGCCCGCACCCTCGTGGGCCCAACGAAGCTCCACCGACATACTTCTTTCACCTATATATACTCTTATACCTTAGAAACATCAGGGGGAGCCACGGAACCACTTTTCCACCGCCGCAACCTTCTATACCCGTGAGATCCCATCTTGGGGCCTTTTTCGGCGATCTGCCGGAATGGGAATCGATCACGAAGGGCTTCTACATCAACACCATAGCCTCTCCGATGAAGCGTGAGTAGTTTACCACAGACCTTCGGGTCCATAGTTATTAGCTAGATGGCTTCTTCTCTCTCTCTTTGATCCTCATACGAAGTTCTCCTCGCTGTTCTTGGAGATCTATTCGATGTAACACTCTTTTGCGGTGTGTTTGCCGAGATTCAATGAATTGTGGATTTATGAACTTGATTATCTATGAATATTATTTGGTTCTTCTCTGAATTCTTATATGCATGATTTGATATCTTTTCAAGTCGCTTTGAATTATCGGTTTAGTTTGGCCTACTAGATTGATCTTTCTTGCAATGGGAGAAGTGCTTAGATTTGGGTTCAATCTTGCGGTGTCCTTTCCCAGTGACAGTAGGGGAAGCAAGGCACGTATTGTATTGTTGGCATCGAGGATAAAAAGATGGGGTTTATATCATATTGCTTGAGTTTATCCCTCTACATCATGTCATCTTGCTTAATGCATTACTCTGTTCTTATGAACTTAATACTCTAGATGCATGCTGGATAGTGGTCGATGTGTGGCTTAATAGTGTAGATGCAGAATCGTTTCGATCTACTTGACACGGACATGATTCCTATATTCATGACCATTTCCTTAGATATCTTCATAACTATTTGCTTTTCTATCAATTGCTCGGCAGTAATTTGTTCACCCACCGTAATACATGCTATCTTGAGAGAAGCCGCTAGTGAAACCTATGGCCCCCGGGTCTCTTTCTTATTATATTGCATCTCTTTTATTTACATGCATCTCGTTTACTATTTTGCAATCTTTACTTTCCAATCTATACAATAAAAATACCAAAAATATTTACTTTACTATCTTTATTAGATCTCACTTTTGCGAGTGACCATGAAGGGATTGACAACCCCTTTATCGCGTTGGTTGAAAGGTTCTTGATTGTTTGTGCAGGTACTAGGTGACTTGTGCGTTGTCTCCTACTGGATTGATACCATGGTTCTCAAAAACTAAGGAAAATACTTACGCTACTTTGCAGCATCACCCTTTCCTGAAAGTGCAACTATCCCTGGGTGGTTTTGGTAATTCCTAACAACATATAGCTCATTGAGCTAATACTATTTCAGGAAAGCTCAACGATTGGCATGGCATGGATTAGAAATGTGGACCCCTCAAAATGCTAAGGAAAAAATATTGGCTCAAGCTCTAAAGCTCAAGACTCTACATTTTACCTTTTAGTGATCCAAGATCACATTGAGTCCATAGGAAAAGCCAATACTATTAAAAGGGGATGAGGTGTTGATTAATGGGTTACTTGCTCAAAATGCTTAGTGATATGCTCCAAAACCCTCAACCACTTTCTCATATCCACATATGTCCCAAAACCAAAAGTCAAACTTGGCCCCACCGAAACCTTCTATCCGGCGCCACCGAGTTCAGTTGACATAGCCACTGCCACAAAACCCTAGTCTTTTCGGTTTCACCGATAGGGATCTCAGTCCCACCAAGATGGGATTGCAAACTCTCTGTTTCCCTTCGTAACGTTTCGGTCCAACCGAAATGAGCAATCGGTCCCACCGAGTTCGCAATGCAAATTCTCTGTTTCCCCTTCGTAACGTTTCGGTCTCACCGAGATGAGCAAATCGGTCCCATCGAGTTTGCCTGACCAACTCTCTGGTTAGTTTATTACCAAAATCGGTGCCACCGAGTTTGTGTAATCGGTCTCACCGAGATAACGTTATGCCCTAACCCTAATGAAATCGGTTTCACTGAGTTGACATGTCAGTCCCACCAAAAATTCTAACATTCACATTTTGAACTAAATCGGTCCAACCGAGTTTCATTATTCGGTCCCACTGAGTTTGGTGATTGTGTGTAACAGTTAGAATTTGTGTGGAGGCTATAAATACCCCTCCACCCACTCTTCATTCGTCAGGAGAACCATCAGAACATGCCTACACTTCCATCATACATTTTCTGAGAGAGAACCACCTACTCATGTGTTGAGGTCAAGATATTTCATTCGAATCATATGAATCTTGATCTCTAGCCTTCTCCAAGTTGCTTTACACTCAAATCATCTTTCCACCAAATCCAAATAAATGAGAGAGAGTTGAGTGTTGGGAGAGACTATCATTTGAAGCACAAGAGCAAGGAGTTCATCATCAACACACCGTCTATTACCTTTTGGAGAGTGGTGTCTCCTAGATTGGTTAGGTGTCACTTGGGAGCCACTGTCAAGATTGTGGAGTTGAATCAAGGAGTTTGTACGGGCAAGGAGATCGCCTACTTCATGAAGATCTACCCTAGTGAGGCAAGTCCTTCGTGGGCGATGGCCATGGTGGTATAGACAAGGTTGCTTCTTTGTGGACCCTTCGTGGGTGGAGCCCTCCATGGACTCGCGCAATCGTTACCCTTCGTGGGTTGGAGTCTCCATCAACGTGGATGTACGATAGCACCACCTATCGGAACCACGCCAAAAATCTCCATGTCTACATTTCATTTGCTCCCTCCAAACACCTCCCTTTACCTTCATGTGCAATGTTTTACATTCCACTGCTATACTCTTAGACTTGCATGTGTAGGTTGTTTGCTTGACTAGTGCTAAGTTGCTAAAATCTGCCAAGACTTAAAATTGGGAAAAGGCTAGATTTTTATTTGGTCAAGTAGTCTAATCACCCCCCCTCTAGACATACTTTCGATCCTAAATTTCCTCTTCAAGGGAAAACCAACGCATGCTCAAGAGGTAGCGAGAAGGATTTTTGGCGCCGTTGCCGGGGAGATCTACGCCAAGTCAAGACATACCAAGTACCCATCATAAACTCTTCTCCCTCGCATTACATTATTTTCCATTCGCCTCTTGTTTTCCTCTCCCCCTCTTCTAAAACGATTTTCGAAAACCTTTGCATTTTCTTCGCCCCCCTTCCATTCGCCTCTTTCCGCTTGCATCTTGTGTGTTCGTTCTTAGTGCGGTTTGTTGCCATCATGTATGAAACTAGGGAGGTTATCATTGAAAAGGATAATAGTAACGATGGGGGGGAACCTTGATGCTTTTGATAATACTCATGAAGAACCTACTATCTTACACACTAAAAAGTTTCGGATTGGTAGTGGTAATATTATTGGAGAAGGAGCTATTCAAGATTTATTTACTTGTGTCTGTGCTTTGCCCACTATAGGTGGGTCTATTATTCATAGAACTAGTAGTCTTGCGGATGCTATATCATTGCTCGTAGTTGAACTTGAAAGACAATTTATCCACATGCATCCTTGCATACAAAGGATTTTTTCTAGAATTTTCCAATATTGAGCGTTCTTCTGTTAAGCGAGCGGCTACCATCTTTTTAGCTCATGAGTTCAGATTTATAATAAAGAGGCCAATGAAATCTTTGCGCATTATAGGGTAGATGTTGGCCGTCCTCCCATAGAAGCAATCCTTTTTATCACGAAGACATATTGCGTTTACGATCTTTAGATCATGTTGCTTATAATGAAAACCTTAGAAAAAAGGTTCCTGTCGATGTTCTAGTTGATAGGATTTCTGAACTTAATGATAATTTTGCTATTCAGAACAATGGGTTAGGTTTTTTCTCTTAAACAAAGGCTCATGACTTTTTGCCAAAAGAATGCTTCTAATGATGAATTGGTTATGCAATATGAGGGGCCAAAGGAGGAACCTATACCTCCCGAGCTTGATCTTGGGGACTTTTGTCCCATTAAATTTAGCCCTTTTGATTACTTTTGCCTGCCACAAAGAAAACTTGCTGCTGAACATAGGGAGTATGAGATGAGTTTTCGTGATTTGACTTATCATTATTATGGCAATACCTAGATCTATTCTTGCTTTTATGCCTAGTTAGGGGCGTTAAACGATAGTGCATGTTGGGAGGCAACCCAATTTTATTTTTGTTCCTATTTAGTAATAAAGAATTTATCTAGCCTCTGTTATGATTGTGTGTTTTATGTTTTAATTAGTGTTTGTGCCAAGTAAAGCCTTTAGGATCTTCTTGGGTGATTGTTGTTTGATCTTGCTGATAAAAACAGAAAGTATGCGCTCACGAAAATAATTTTCATTTTCTACCAGAGAGGGATAAAATACCAATTCCAACTTCAGTAGGTCAATATACAAATTTTCCTGGTCGTCCTAATTTTTCAGAATTTTTGGAGTTACAGAAGTATTCGAAACTTCCAGATTTCTACAGAGTGTTCTGTTTTTGACAGATTCTGTTTTTTGCGTGTTGTTTGCTTATTTTGATGCATCTATGGCTAGTATCGGGGGGTATGAACCATAGATAAGTTGGAATACACTAGGTTTAATACCAATATAAATTAATAATGAGTTCATTACAGTACCTTAAAGTGGTGGTTTATTTTCTTATACTAACGGAGCTCATGAGATTTTCTGTTGAGTTTTGTGTTGTGAAGTTTTCAAGTTTTTGGGTAAAGATTTGATGGATTTTGTAATAAGGAGTGGCAAGAGCCTAATATTGTGGATGCCCAAGGCACCCCAAGGTAAAATTCAAGGACAACCAAAAGCCTAAGCTTGGGGATGCCCCGGAAGGCATCCCCTCTTTCGTCTTCATCTATCGGTAACTTTACTTGAGGCTATATTTTTATCCACCACATGATATGTGTTTTGCTTGGAGCATCTTGTATGTTTGAGTATTTGCTTTTTATTTTACCACAATCATCCTTGATGTACACACATTTGGGAGAGACACGCATGAATCAGAATTTATTAGAATACTCTATGTGCGTCACTTATATCTTTTGAGCTAGATAATTTTGCTCTAGTGCTTCACTTATATCTTTTTAGAGCACGATGGTGGTTTCATTTTATAGAAATTATTTATCTCTCATGCTTCACTTATATTATTTTGAGAATCTTTTAGAACAACATGGTAATTTGATTTGGCTATAAAACTAGTCCTAATATGATGGGCATCCAAGATGGGTATCATAAAACTTTTCATATAAAGTGCATTGAATACTATGAGAAGTTTGATGCTTGAAGATTGTTTTGAGACATGAGGATGGTGATATCAAAGTCATGGTAGTAAATTAATTGTGAATTTGAGAAATACTTGTGTTGAGGTTTGCAAGTCACGTAGCATGCACGTATGGTAACCGTTGTGTAACAAATTTGAAGCATGAGGTGTTTCTTTGATTGTCCGCCTTATGAGTGGCGGTCGGGGATGAGCGATGGTCTTTTCCTACCAATCTATCCCCTAGGAGCATGCGCGTAGTGCTTGGTTTTCGATGACCTGTAGATTTTTGCAATAAGTATGTGAGTTCTTTAGGACTAATGTTGAGTCCATGGATTATACGCACTCTCACCCTTCCACCGTTGCTAGCCTCTCTAGTACCGCGCAACTTTCGTCGGTACCATAAACGCACCATTTACCTTCCTCAAAACTGCCACCATACCTACCTATTATGGCATTTCCATAGCCATTCCGAGATATATTTCCATGCAACCTTCCACCATTCCGTTTATTATGACACGCTCGATCATTGTCATATTGCCTTGCATGATCATGTAGTTGACATCGTATTTGTGGCAAAACCACCATTCATAATTTTTCATACATGTCACTCTTGATTCATTGCACATCCCGGTACACCACCGGAGGCACGCATATAGAGTCATATTTTTGTTGTAAGTATCGAGTTGTAATCTTTGAGTTGTAAATAAATGAAGTGTGATGATCATCATTATTAGAGCAATGTCCCATGTGAGGAAACAAAAAAAGTAGAAAAAGAGGCCAAAGAAGCCAAACAAAAAAGAGAGAGAGAGAGAAAAAAGAGATAAGGGACAATGCTACTATCCTTTTTCCAGACTTGTGTTTCAAAGTAGCACCATGATCTTCATGATAGAGAGTCTCTTTTTTTGTCACTTTCATATACTAGTGGGAAATTTTCATTATAAGAACTTGGCTTGTATATTCCAACGATGGGCTTCCTCAAATGCCCTAGGTCTTCGTGAACAAGCAAGTTGGATGCACACCCACTTAGTTTCTTTTGTTGAGCTTTCATACATTTATAGCTCTGGTGCATCCGTTGCATGGCAATCCCTACTCACTCACATTGATATCTATTGATGGGCATCTCCATAGCCCATTGATACGCCTAGTTGATGTGAGACCATCTTCCTCCTTTTTTTCTTCTCCACAACCACCACTATATTCCACCTATAGTGCTATGTTCATGGCTCACGCTCATGTATTGCGTGAAATTTGAAAAAGTTTGAGAATACTAAAGTATGAAACAATTGCTTGGCTTGTCATTAGGGTTGTGCATGATTTGAATATTTTGTGTGACGAAGATGGAGCATGACCAAACTATATGATTTTGTAGGGATGAACTTTCTTTGTCCATGTTATTTTGAGAAGACATAATTACTTTGTTAGTATGATTGAAGTATTATTATTTTTATGTCAATATTCAACTTTTGTCCTGAATCTTTCAGATCTGAACATTCATGCCACAATAAAGAAAATTACATTCATAAATATGTTAGGTAGCATTCCACATCAAAAATTCTATTTTTATCATTTACCTACTCGAGGACGAGCAATAATTAAGCTTGGGGATGTTTGATACGTCTCCAACGTATCTATAATTTTTGACTGTTCCATGCTATTATATTATCTGTTTTGGAAGTTTAATGGGCTTTAATATGCTCTTTTATATTATTTTTGGGACTAACATATTAACCGGAGGCCCAGTGCCAGTTCCTGTTTTTTGCCTATTTTAGTGTTTCGCGGAAAAGGAATACCAAACGGAATCCAAACGGAATGAAACCTTCGTGATGATCTTTCTTGGACCGAACGCAAACTAGGAGACTTGGAGTGGAAGTCTGGAACTCCGCGAGGCGGCCACAAGGAAGGAGGGCGCACCTAGGGGGGTAGGCACGCCCCCACCCTCGTGGGCCCCAAGAAGCTCGACCGACATACTTCTTTTGCCTATATATACTCTTATACTCTAGAAACATCAAGGGGAGCCACGAAACCACTTTTCCACCGCCGCAACCTTTTGTACTCATGAGATCCCATCTTGGGGCCTTTTCCGGCGATCTGCCAGAAGGGGAATCGATCACGGAGGGCTTCTACATCAACACAATAGCCTCTGCGATGAAGCGTGAGTAGTTTACCACAGACCTTCGGGTCCATAGTTATTAGCTAGATGGCTTCTTCTCTCTCTTTGATCCTCAACACAAAGTTCTCCTCGATGTTCTTGGAGATCTATTCGATGTAATACTCTTTTGCAGTGTGTTTGCCGAGATCCGATGAATTGTGGATTTATGAACTTGATTATCTATGAATATTATTTGGTTCTTATCTGAATTCTTATATGCATGATTTGATATATTTTCAAGTCTCTTCGAATTATCGGTTTAGTTTGGCTTACTAGATTGATCTTTCTTGCTATGGGAGAAGTGCTTAGCTTTGGTTCAATTTTGCGGTGTCCTTTCCCAGTGACAGTAGGGGCAGCAAGGCATGTATTGTATTGTTTCCATCGAGGATATAAAGATGGGATTTAGATCATATTGCTTGAGTTTATCCCTCTACATCATGTCATCTTGCTTAATGCGTTGCTCCTTTCTTATGAACTTAATACTCTAGATGCATGCTGGATAGCGGTCGATGTGTGGAGTAATAGTAGTAGATGCAAAATCATTTCGATCTACTTGACATGGACGTGATGCCTATATGCATGATCATTGCCTTAGATATCTTCATAACTATGCGCTTTTCTATCAATTACTCGGCAGTAATTTGTTCACCCACCATAATACATGCTATCTTGAGAGAAGCCACTAGTGAAACCTATGGCCCCGGGTCTCTTTCTTATTATATTGCATCTCTTTTATTTACATGGCATCTCGTTTACTATTTTGCAATCTTTACTTTCCAATCTAGACAATAAAAATACCAAAAATATCTACTTTACTATCTTTATCAGATCTCACTTTTGCGAGTGACGTGAAGGGATTGACAACCCCTTTACCGCGTTGGTTGCAAGGTTCTTGATTGTTTGTGCAGGTACTAGGTGACTTGTGCGTTGTCTCCTACTGGATTTTGCCGGCATTCTGGGAACGGGGGTCCCCAGACTTGCCTGCCTGCGGCCTGCGGCGTGGCTCAAAAGGGGGCCTAGCATGGCCCATCTTCATCAACACAGACCCAAGACCCTCACGAGGGGCCAAGCCTCACGGGGCGGACGACATGGAGCTTCCTCAGGCACGGCCTCATCAGGCTGGCTCGCGAGGAGGCGGAGAGATCAAGGCGGGGTACCTCACGAGGTGCCCGTGACGCAAGCCATGACGACCAAAGGCGCCAGGCGGGCACCAGCCACGCAGTGTCCTCCTTTCCTCTTTGGTGCAAAGGGAGCAAGCGCAGGTGAGAGCATCAAGCAAAGGCACCCGTTTCGGTGCAACGAGACCAAGACCAGTCCAACGGCAGGGAGGAAGTCATTGTGGAGCCCAAGCCAGCGTCACCACCAGAGCCTTTGGCAGGCGAGGACCAACTTTAGTCAGGATAAGTGTACCAGATGTTCCCCTTCAAAATGGCCAATTGTTGGCGCCCTTCCCGCTCAATATTTGGGAAGAGGCCCAGGGCCTTTGCCTATAAATAGGACTAGCCACCCCCAGGATAGAGAAAAAAAGAAAGAGGAGAGATCGAAATCGGAGAGGGATAAGAAATCGGAGAGAGAATCGAGAAGAGAGAAAGAGAGAAGGGTGACTGAACTCCTCCTAGCAGTTCATCCCCTCAGCCAAGAACAGTCCCTCGCGAGGCTGTTCTTCCTTGTATTGCTCATCATCATCAGCCCAAGAGGCAATCCACCACACCACACACTGGAGTAGGGTATTACACCACAACGGTGGCCCGAACCAGTATAAACCCTGTGTCTCTTGTGATGTTCTTTCCATAGCTTAGATCTTAGCGAGGCGGAGGGGTGCAGGTAGGTAGGAGGTGAAATCTCCGCGCGCACCCCAGTGTTCGAACCTCAAGGGTCTGCCGGAACCCGAAATCCGACATTTGGCGCGCCAGGTAGGGGTGCACCGGAATTCGTCTTCCACCACCCTGTTCTCCTCCAACCATCGCGTCCATGTCTGACGCTCGTCGGGCCCGCGCCGAGCACCGGGCCGCTCTCGCTTCCCGCGTCGCCCAGATGGCTCCTGTCGGCGGGCGCCCTCGCCGTTCCCCGTCACCTGCCGTCAACACCGCCACCGGCCTGGCGGGGGACGAGCAGCAAGCGTCGTCTTAGTATACGTCCGTGCGGCAAGACGGCCGCACCGCTACTCCCTCGCTCACCCAAGCTGGTTCTTCGTCCCGCGCGCTCCACGCACCCATGGAGGCTCGAGCTGCGCTCATCGCGGCAAACGAGCTCCTGCGCTACCGTCCCGTCAATGATGTCTACGAAGAATGTCTCGACCACGTCGCTGAGCTCGTCCGCGCCGCAGGGGGCTCTCCTGCGCCGTCCGTTCCGCTGCACCGCACCTCGCCCCGCGCGGGCGACGAAGCTCCGGGGGCGCCCCAGCCGCCTCCTCCTCAAGAAGGCGCCATGGCTCCAAGGCGCGTGGCCCCCGGGCGGAACCCGCTCCGTCAGGTGCCAGCGTGGCAAGAGCAGAGCTGCCAAGAAGTCCCTCGCCCGCAAGAAGCTGCCCGGGCGCTCCTTGCTCCAGCACGTCGCGACCATGCTCCTGCTCCCGCACGTCAAGACCCCGCGCTGCTCCCAGCTGCAGCGCATGGGGACATGCAAGACCAAGCTCTCCGTCACCCAAGGCCTCCCGTGGCCACAACAGGCTGACGTGCCTTCACCACCGAGCTATGCAGCGTGCGTGGTCCGGCAAGTTCAAGCCAGACCTGCCTCCTCGTTATGATGGCACGGCCGACCCTGGAGAGTTCCTCCAGCTCTATGAGCTGGGCATCGAAGCTGCCAACGGAGACGAGAAGGTCATGGCGAACTGGTTTCCCATGGCGCTCAAAGACGGGGCCCGCACCTGGCTCCTGAACCTGGCTCCAGGCACGATCTCCTCCTGGGACGAGATGCGCACCCGCTTCATCGCCAACTTCCAAGGTACGCACGACCGGCCACCCGCCGTGAGCGACATGCGCCGCATCAAGCAACAACCCGGAGAGACCCTGCAGAAGTACATCCAGCGCTTCAACAACGCACGCCTCAAGATTCCCAAGGTGACCGAGGAGGCCATCATCTCAGCCTTCTCCGACGGCGTGCGCGATGTCAAGATGAAGGAGGAGCTGGCAATGCATGAAGACCTGTGCACTTCCTTGGAGTTGTTCAACTTGGCAACCAAGTGCGCCAGGGCTGAGGAAGGGCATCTCTCCCTCCTCGAGCTACCTGCTGCAGACCCAGAAGAGAAGAAGCCCAAGGCCAAGGATGTGAAGTGCAAGGGGGCTTCCGTGCTCGCGGCAGAACCAGACACCAAGCGGGGCAGAGATCAGCCCGAATCTTCCAAGGGCAGTCGGTACTGTGTGTACCACGACCTCCACACCCACAACACCAACGAATGTCAAGAGCTCCGAGCCGTGCGAGAAGGAAGGATCGGACGTCATCCCGACCGCGGTGACCGGGGCTACGGTCGAGGAGGAGGAAGGAACGCAGGACGCTGGGAAGACCGCGGCCCGCGCCAAGGGTGGCGCGATCAACCTCGCAAGGATCGCTGGCAAGACCGGCCTCACGAGGGAGACTGGAGGGATCAACCTCGTGAGGATCGCCCGCAAGGCAACGCAGGCCTCCCTCCGCTGCCGCCGCAAACAAGGAGAAACGAGGACTGCCATTAGGACGAGGGGGCTGGGGGCTTCCAGGAGCCGCGCGCGATCGCCTGCATCCTGGGCGGGGCTCAAGCCCCAGCCTCTCAACGCATCTTCAAGCAGTTCGCCCGCGAAGTGAATGCAGTCCTCCCCAAGCTTGAAGCCACGCGCCCTCTCAGGTGGTCGGCGTGCGCCATCACGTTCAGCTCAGCAGATCAGCTCAAGTGTGCGGCCACAGCCGGAGTCCTCCCGATGCTTTGTTCCCCAATCATCAGCAACATGGTGGTCACCAGGACCCTCATCGATGGCGGGGTAGGGATCAACGTCTTGTTCGTGGAATCATTCAACAATCTCCAAGTGCCCTACAACCAGCTTCAGCCAACCAAGCCTTTCTCCGGAGTCACCGACGGCTCCACTGTCCCGATTGGGCAGGTCCGCCTCCATGTCACCTTCGGGGCACGCGACAACTACCGCACCGAGCTCATCGACTTCGACGTCGCTCACATTCGCCTGCCGTACAATGCCATCCTTGGGTACCCAGCGCTGGCCAAGTTCATGGCCGTAACTCACCAAGGCTACAACGTCCTCAAGATGCCAGGAAGTGGCGGAGTCATCACGGTGCCCTGTGAAGAGAAGGACGCGGTGTGTTCCCTGGAACGAGCCTTCCAGGCCGCATCACTGGAAGACCCGGATCGCGGAAGCAGGAGGCTTCCCGAGACCGCCCCCAAGAAGAAGACATCGTCCGGCCCGGCCCCTCAGGAGGCAGGCCCCTCAGGGCCCGCGCCTGCCCAGGGGAACCTCCTTCCATCGCATAGGAAAGCGCGCCCGGTGCCCTCCTCGGGCAGGGCTCGGGGGCTCTCCCCTGGAGGGCCACCGACCTGGCTAAGGTCATGAGGGAGGCGCTTGGGCACCACATGGAGGCGTGTTTCGAAGCACGTTTCCCTCAAGAAGGAGTAAGGCAAGGAGGGCCAGACCCTCAGGAGTTCGTCAGCAAGGCCATTCAGGAGCTACAGGAGTCAAGAGTCATGAAAGGCGGCCGCCACCTACCAGCAGTGGCTCCCCATCCAGGCGAGGATGGTGGGCTGCGCGTCTGCATCGACATACTAGGGCTCAATCGAGTCGCCTCTCTGGAGCGCCTCTGGCCCTCGCGAGTGGGGCCTTGCGAAGGTCCACCCCACATCTATGTTCGCATGCCTTACGGCTTGCCGAACGCGGCTGCCGCATACCAGCACCTCATGAGGGGCATCATGGGGACGCAAGAGTCCAGGCGTTCCGCAGCCATGGCGGAGATGGAGATGGTCCGCGAGGAGCCACCAGCGCCTCCGGAGCCTCCCGAGGCCCCTGAGCCTGGGGCTCGTGAGGATCGGCTTCCGCAGCCCACCGAGTCTGCTACACCAACACTCCTTCATCCTCAACATCATCAGGTGACATCTTTCAAGTTTCATTTCCAGCTAGGAGCGCCCCCCAGGGCTGCATTATTCCCAGGCCGCGTGGGTCCGTCCCTGCGGCATGTATCCCTTTTGTTTCATGTTGTTAGCTTACTTTGTTAGGGGCGCCCCACAGGCTGCATCATCCCCAAGTCGCTCAGACCAGACCCAGTAGCATGTATCCCTTTTGCGTTTATTTCCGGCTATGCGTTCGACCCACCATGCTTGATTATTTGATGTCTGTCCACGGCACCTCTTCTTCTCCATGCCAACCACTTGCACGTTAAAGGGGGGGTACCTGAGCATCGCGACTCCTGGCTCTTACTGGCTCTCCAGCCCTCACCCTCTGGCCTTGTCCACGGCATCGCGACCTGGCATACCAGCGACGGCTGAGACCAACTCGAGGGCCGGGACCCGAGGACGTAGAGTGCCGGCATCTAACCAAATTTACAGGTACACATCACAAGATAAGGCCCAGTGCCAGGTGCAACCCGCCTAGAGGTAGGGCCCCGTGAGTCCCGCGCTGGCTCACGGGTGCCCAGATACACCTCGCCAAGCCCTACCGTGCCAGCCACGTGTCAGGGCGGGGCTATACACGCCCCGGGGGCTCCTCCCGGAGGGGAGCCCCCTCCCACGTACCAGTGGAAGCACCATGCTCCGTACTGGCTGACGACACTGCTGAGGAGCGGCTATGCCCGTACACATACGGAATCGCTATGCTCCGTGCTGGTGATAAACAACTGAGGGTGGCCCCCGGGCCGCATCAACCTCAGGGAGCCCAGAGCTTAGTGTCTAGCCTCATCGTAACGCCTCCCCTTGGGAGTGCCGCGCGAAGGGCTGGGCACGGGGGCTGCGCCTGGGTCACGCCCAGACGCACGCCACCCAGCCAGGCCCCCCGGGCCTGGTTCATTGCGCGTCTCTCCCCGAGCGGAGCCAAGGTACGAAGGCCGTTTGAGCGTCAAGGGGGACTCCTGAGCATCGCGACTCAGGAGCCTAACTGGTCACGTAGCCCCTCACTCCTTAGTTCCGAAAGGCTAACGGCGATTGAGGTATGCGCGTGGCCGGGCTCTGCAGACATAGAGCGGTAGATCCACCCACATCATACCTCCCTACTTGATGTTCGTGCGCCAAGGGGGACTCTTGAGCATCGCGACTCAGGAGCCTAACTTGTTACGTAGCCCCTCACTCCTTGGTCCTGTCCTGGTTTCCGGTCGGGGCTAACGGCGGCTGAGGTATGCGCGGGGCCGGGCTCTGCCGGCGTAGAACATAAGCAAGTAGGAAGGAAAGGCATAAATTTCAAGGAATTCAAAAGCAAATATTATAGTCCACACTGTTATCTCAATGCCAAATGCAAGTTTAAACGCCTCCCCGAGGCATGATACATGTGCAGGAATTAAAGGCAGGACATGAGCCACAACGGAGTCACTTGTCGGCGGTGGAGTAGCGCGGAGTGGGTTCGTCTCATGGAGCAGCGGGGTCGGCAGCGCCTTGCTTCGGCTTGGTGCTGAAGGCCCGGAACTTCCCCAGCAGAGCCTCCGCGTGACCCTTCACGGCCTCGGCAGCGGCAGTGGCACGCTCGTCGCTTACTGGCTCCAGCAGGCTGTCGAGGTCGACGCCGAGATCGCGAAGGTAGATGTGGGTGAGGACCCGCGTCAGCGCTGCAGAAGACAGGGCACGCGCCTCGGCCTCGGTCGTGGGGCCAAGGCCAAGGGCGACATCTTCAAGAGCGCGAACCAGGAAGGGAAGCAGCTTGGCAGGGCCGTCCTCGGCGCCAGCTAGCGGGCTCTCCAGGCCGCTGTCATAAAGCGTCCTCAGCGAGGAGCGAGCCTTCGCCTCCATCTCCACGAAGGCCACGCGGTCCTCGGCAAGAACCTGGGCCTTGTCATCCAGCTCGACCTTCCTCGCCCCCAACTCCTGCTCCAGCGCGCCTAGGCGGTCATGGCGCCTCCTGAGCTTGACCTCCCTCTCCTTGACGACCGCCTCGCGAGCCTTCACGCCTTCTTCCTACTCTTGGCAAAGGAGGGCCTCTTTCGCGAGCTGGTCCCGCAGGCCTTGCAGCTCGTCCTCCAGTGCCTTGCGACGACCACGGACGTCGACCACCTCCCCCAGGGCTGCGTCACGAGAAGCCTTCGCCTCCAGGACGGCCTGCCTCTCCTCATCTCAAGCCGTCGAGGCCTGGACCAGCGCCGCCCGAATCGAAGCGTCGGAGCGAATCCATCCTGAAGCCAGCTCCAAGCGCCTGGCTACCAAGCGAGGGTCAGCGCCAAGAAGATCCTGCCACAGCCGGTCCAGCTCAGCAGCAGCACGATCCAGAACGGCAGGAGGAGTCAAAGAGACAGCAGTCAGTGGAGTAGGAGGAGAAGGCGGCAGCGCGACCACAGCATCCTGAGGCGGAGCCTGCTGCGCCCCAACGGCTGTAGAGGCGGCAGCGGGCAAAGGCACCTCAGGAGTCACTTGGGACATGGGGGCTGAGCTCGCCCCAGCCGGCTCAGCCAGGCCTCGCGAGGACGACCGGGCAGGAGAAGCCCGTGCATCGCGGTCACCTTAATTCGCGGGCAGAGGCGCTGCCACGGATGGAACCTTAGGAGCTCCCTTCGGCTTCTTTGCTGCGGGCGCCAGCCTGTCCAGGAGATGTGGACGTCAAGCCTCAGTAGCAGAACAAGAAATAAAGACAAGAATCAAGCGCTTACGGGTCGTCGCCAGTGAGCTCAGGTAGCCTCCGGCCAAATTTGAAGCCTGAAAGCCGGCTGGAAGGGTCAACCTTGGGAAGCTCAGGAGCGGAAGGCGCGTCTGCGGTCCGCCTCGGGGCTGGGGCAGACCCGCGGGAGATCAGCCCGGTCCTGTCCTTCTTCGGGATCGGGGGCAAGCTCCCACCGCCCTGCTCGTCATCATCCTCGTCGTCATCGCTCGGAGAGAGGCGGAGAGCGCGGGACCTGCACCGGGGGAGGGGAGCCCTCGACTCTCCGTCAGTCGCCTCGGAGTCAAGCCCTTTTCCTGCTCCCCTCCTTCCTCCTCTTCGCTGGAGTCGTCAGAGGACACGTCCACCGATTCCCCGGGAGTTTCCATGGGCACGGGTCCGTCCCCGTTGAAGACGGGCATGGACTCCACTACCTGCTCCCAATCGTCGCGGAGGAACAAGGGCGTAGGAGCGCCCTCCAACCTTGCCACATCGCCCCCGACCAGAGATTGGAGGACCACAGCCAGATCTTCGTCGGCCAAAGCCGCGGGGCTCGGATGGGGCCTCCACATCAGAAGTGAGTACTACCGAAGCGGAGCCAGCTGGTGCTCCAAGAATTCCCTCAGCAGCGACGCGTAGGTCAGCTTCGCCGCCGCCATGTTGGCCGGCCTCAGATCCGCGTCCATCTTCTCCAACACCAGCTTTGCGCGAGGGTCCGCGAGCTCCACTCGACCCTAATCGCTGGAGCTCATGGGTTGCTCCATGGGCAAGATCAGCCGAGGGTGGATGCGCCCTGCCAAGACCCACTTGCTCCTGAAGCCCTTAATCCTTTTCCCGGGGTTCAAAATGGCAATGGCGCCACCGTACACGATAAAGCTCGCGCATGCGGAAGCAGGACCGCGAGAGGTCCAGAGGTAGAAGTAGTGGCGCAGCAAGGCCACTGAGGGCTGCACCCCTACGTGAGCCTCACAGTAATAGGCAAAGATTGCCAGGAGAAGGACGGGGTTGGGGTGGAGATGCAGAGCCTGTAGCTTATAATGGCGGAGGACAGAGAAGAAGAACTCGGAAAAGGGAGGCACCAGGCCAGCAACAATGGCGCTTACAAAGAACGGATAGAAGGTGCTCCCTTGGCCCTCAGGGGTGGCGGAGCTGGCCTTAAACACCTTCGCCCCGTCGATGCCCTGCGCCACCGCCATCCGGTGCAACCGGGCGAGGCTCGCCTCTGACACGTTCGGCGAGTCCAGGGCAGACGAGTACCAAGCTCTAGCCGGGGACTGACGAGGCGCCATGGGTTCCTAGGTCATGCGGTCGAAGTAGATCTGGAAATTTTGGAGGAAGGAAGGAGAGGCGCAAGAAAGGGGATCTGAGCAGCAACTGGAGAAAGCAAAAAAGCAAAGCCTAGGCAGATGCCGCTCCTTTATCAACTCGCGCGGTTGCTGAGGCGCTCATGTCCAATCAACCGCCATGCGGCGCCCAAGGCCGCAGGTTGTTAGGGCCCGCGTCGCTTCGCCCTTGCCCTTTCGCCTCCCTGCACGGCCAAGTCCGGGCGCGCCTTGGGCCCGGGGGCTACTGTCAGCGTTCTGGGAATGGGGGTCCCAAACTTGCCTGCCTGCGGCCTGCGGCGTGGCTCAAAAGGGGGCCCAGCGTGGCCCATCTTCATCAACACAGACCCAAGACCCTCGCGAGGGGCCAAGCCTCGCGGGGCAGATGACACGGAGCTTCCTCAGGCACGGCCTCATCAGGATGGCTCGCGAGGAGGCGGAGAGATCAAGGCGGGGTACCTCACGAGGTGCCCGTGATGCAAGCCATGACGACCAAAGGCGCCAGGCGGGCGCCAGCCGCGCAGTGTCCTCCTTTCCTCTTTGGTGCAAAGGGAGCAAGGGCAGGCGAGAGCATCAAGCAAAGGCACCCGTTTCGGTGCAATGAGACCAAGACCAGTCCAACGGCAGGGAGGAAGTCATTGTGGAGCCCAAGCCAGCGTCACTACCAGAGCCTTTGGCAGGCGAGGACCAACTTTAGTCAGGATAAGTGTACCAGATGTTCCCCTTCAAAATGTCCAATTGTTGGCGCCCTTCCCGCTCAATATTTGGGAAGAGGACCAGGGCCTTTGCCTATAAATAGGACTAGCCACCCCCAGGGTAGAGAAAAAAAGAAAGAGGAGAGATCGAAATCGGAGAGGGATAAGAAATCGGAGAGAGAATCGAGAAGAGAGAAAGAGAGAAGGGTGACTGAACTCCTCCTAGCCGTTCATCCCCTCAGCCAAGAACAGACCCTCGCGAGGTTGTTCTTCCTTGTATTGCTCATCATCATCAGCCCAAGAGGCAATCCACCACACCACACACTGGAGTAGGGTATTACACCACAACGGTGGCCCGAACCAGTATAAACCCTGTGTCTCTTGTGCTGTTCTTTCCATAACTTAGATCTTAGCAAGGCGGAGGGGTGCATGTAGGTAGGAGGCGAAATCTCCGTGCGCACCCCAGTGTTCAAACCTCAAGCGTCTACCGGAACCCGAAATCCGATAGATTGATACCTTGGTTCTCAAAAACTGAGGGGAATACTTACGCTACTTTGTTGCATCACCCTTTCCTCTTCAAGGGAACACCAATGCATGCTCAAGAGGTAGCACCTACTACCCTCTCTAAGGTAAAATAACATAAAACAAGTAGCCCCTGACTCTCCATTATGGAGAATGGACATTATCCTGTCTCCAATTCATGCGATTCGCACAATGTTGCTTCCAAGTAGCTCCCTATGATTATTCATACATTTTTTCCATTCTTTGATTGTCATATCTTCATCAGTTTGAGAAATCTGGTATGAATAGCGGTGAAGCCTAGGCGGACTTGGCCGTAAGGTAATAACATCAAGGCAAGCAATCATAATAACGTCAAGGGAAGCAAACATCAAATGAGGCACACAATCCTTCGGGGTTTTCTGTTGAAAAACATCATAATAACGTCATAGTTGGCAATGTAGTTTAGCTTTAGAAGAATGTATGCAAAAGATGCACATATGTCGTAATAATAAAAAATCTTACCATGCCATCTCCATGGATGTTACCGTAGTTCAACACATGCACTAGTGACATGTATTGACCATAATGTGCAGGAGTTTCATAACTGATATTGTAATTCTCAACATCAATAATAAATGAGATAAGATGACCTTTCTCCTCATAAGTTAATTCATAAGCATCATTGTAGTAGGTTCTGTCTACTATCTTCCGTACATTTTTTGAAGAATGGAAATAAGTTTTCAATGGAAATACTGTCAACTATTTTGAAACAATCAATATACATTACTTAATAAATATGTTTGAGAAACTCACAAAGAGGTAGAAGTGGAGGCGTATCAACATCGACCCAAATGTCGATTATCTTTGTCGGTGTCATCTTCAGGAGCACCAAGATCGAAGGTGACATGCATACCCTCCTGAAAACCATACACCTTGCATAGTGCTTCCCAATTCGAGCAACTGAAATGGGAGTAGGTCACCGCACGTATAGATTTACGGGAAAAGCATAGCCATGATGGGTCCCGAGGTTAACTCTCTTTGTCTCCATATTCTCGTGATCTTCGAAATCCAGCTTCTCCAAGACATAAGGTCTTACATGACAGGGGATTCACTTGTCGAATTGTAAAAGACGAAAATTACACGTCGAAGAAGCAGAAGTCATGCTTAATTACGAAAATGACTCGTCATCGTTGCGTACCATTTCAACATCGAAGGTCTCGTCGACCTTAATACTAAAGCGCCGACCATCTACCAGGTGAGGCCTGTCGCACAGAACCCGGTCGTCGCCGCAGTAGTCGCACTCCGGGATCCTATCATCGTCGTCAGACATTTCCTATGTTCATAATACAAAGATTAAACTTATAAATTTAAATATATGTACTACAAAAACTAAATTAGATCATTATTATTCATCACGGGTTGATTATCGGTCTTTCAAGTCTTTTCTTGAAAAATCCCAGCTCACGTGGTGTATATATTCGACCGTCAGTTATGGTCGCTCCTACCTTCGACCCCGAGTGCATTACACCAAAATGTCTAGCACACGGGAACAAAGGAGAAGCGACCCCCACGACAACAGTTGGGATTCTTCCTCTCTGACATTTGCGACCGTCGGTGATGGAAGCTCCTACTTTCATTTGAAAGTGCATTACACCAAAATGTCTAGTACCTTCCAATGAAGAAGAAGCTTCCCCCACGACAACAGTCGGGATTCTTCTTCTCTCATATATGGTGGAGCCCCGACAGACTTAAAGTGAACCAGAAATGTTGTTTAATTATCTTTCTAGAAAATCTGAGCCACTTGATATTTCCTACATATTCTAGCACAAGTCATGCCAAAATTCACGAAAAAATCTGGCATGACCTTTGCTAAAAGGAGATATATCGAGCGCCTAAAATTTGCTGGAATGGAAATTAATCAACACTCCGGCACAACATAGG
Source organism: Triticum dicoccoides (assembly GCF_002162155.2). Taxonomy (NCBI): domain Eukaryota; kingdom Viridiplantae; phylum Streptophyta; class Magnoliopsida; order Poales; family Poaceae; genus Triticum; species Triticum dicoccoides. The sequence goes on from NC_041386.1 coordinate 165,955,350, forward strand.
CCACTCTGAGGTGTTCCCTGCAAACATAGGCCACTTGGGCAAGCACTAGTAGTACACAACAGTACATATCACTTGTATAAATCTCCATCATATTTGAAAGACCTACATTGAAAATTTTCTATTCCATGGAAATTGTCACAGTTACTCATCAACCACTCTACTACATCTATCAAAACATCTACATCATCATCAACATGGGGATTTGGCTGGTCTCACCTCGAGGTCCGAGGGGGTCGGTGACGGGGATGATAGCGGAGATGATGCAGGGCTCCTTGATTTCTACAAACACAAAATATAAACAAAAACAAAAACATTATTATCCACATTTTATGACTTTGTGAAACCCTAAGCTATCAAGTAAATATCCAATTTGATTTCGAATAAAAATTTCAACTATCTACAATTTGTTTCCTAAACCCTAGAAAATGCCCTGTTTTTTATCTATTGTCTACTTCTTGAACCATAGAAAAATGCCCTAATTTCACATAACTTAAGAGTTTGATTGCTGAAATATATTTGAAAATATACTATGAACCCCAGAAAAAGCCCTAATTTCAGAATATAACAAGTAGAGGGCATTTTACATTTTACATTCTACATTCTATTCTATTCAAATAATCTACAATACTAAATATCTTATAACCCCTACATTTACATTCTATATTCTATTCTATTCAAAAAATACTCTATTCTATTCAAATAATTTACATTCTACATTCTATTGTGTTTGAAAAATATTACAAAAACCTGCATTCTACAAGAATAGAGGGAGGATGGATGGAGGGAGGTAGGTGGGAGGAGGGAGGGAGGGAGGAGAGAGAGGAGGAGGGAGGATGGTTCCTGGAGGAGGAGGGAGGGAGGGAGGAGAGAGAGGAGGAGGGCGGTCGGACGATGAGGGAGGAGGGGGAGGATAAAGGAGAGAGCAGGAGGCGGGAGGTTGGCGCCCAGAGGAGGGAGAGGAAGGATGTCGGAGGAGAGAGGAGGGAGGTAGCTTACCGACGAGGAAGGAGGAGGGAGGATGGTGGTGGCAATGCAACAGCGATGACGACGACGGGAGAAGGAAGAGGCACAAAGGGAGTGAGTGAGGGGAGTGGGAACTGGACGGGTGCGGGATCAATAAGGTTGAACGAGCAGTAGTGCGGGTCCAGGAAGGGCGTCACTGCTAAGTGCCATAG
>NC_041386.1:165957217-165962999 GCF_002162155.2 Triticum dicoccoides
GAGAGGAGGAGGGCGGTCGGACGATGAGGGAGGAGGGGGAGGATAAAGGAGAGAGCAGGAGGCGGGAGGTTGGCGCCCAGAGGAGGGAGAGGAAGGATGTCGGAGGAGAGAGGAGGGAGGTAGCTTACCGACGAGGAAGGAGTAGGGAGGATGGTGGTGGCAATGCAACAGCGATGACGACGACGGGAGAAGGAAGAGGCACAAAGGGAGTGAGTGAGGGGAGTGGGAACTGGACGGGTGCGGGATCAATAAGGTTGAACGAGCAGTAGTGCGGGTCCAGGAAGGGCGTCACTGCTAAGTGCCATAGTAGTAGCGCATCTCTTGAACACGTGTTGCTACTAAACTTAGCCTGGTGGCCAGTGTGGGTACCACTTAGTAGCAATGCCGTTTGTCACAGTTGCGCTACTGCTACTAGTATACTTGTAGCGCGTGTCCATGACCCGCGCTACTATTAAGTAGCAGTAGCGCCTTCCTTTTACCCTCGCTACATTTAAGCTTCTGTGTATAAGGTTTTCCCTAGTAGTGAACTCTTCCTTAAGTAACCCGTTAAGGAATGCCATTTTGACGTCCATTTGCCAGATCTCATAATCATAAAATGCGACAAATAGCTAACATAATTCTAACAGACTTAATCATCTCTACGGGTGAGAAAGTCTCATTGTAGCCAACCGTTTGAACTTGTCGGAAACCTTTTGCGACAAGTCGAGCTTTATAGACAGTGACATTACCATCAACGGTTGTCTTAAAGATCCATTTATTCTCAATGGCTTGCCGATCATCGGGCAAGTTCACCAAAGTCCATACTTTGTTCTCATACATGGATCCTATCTCGGATTTCATGGCCTCAAGCCATTTGTTGGAATCTGGGCTCATCATAGCTTTTTCATAGTTCGTAGGTTCACCGTTGTCTAACAACATGACTTCCAGGACAAGATTACCACTCTGGTGCGGAGCGTACCCTGGTTTACCTACAAAGTTCAGTAGTAACTTGATCCGAAGTTTCATGATCATCATCGTTAGCTTCCTCTTCAGTTGGTGTTGGCATCACGGGAACTGCTTTCTGTGATGTGCTACTTTCCAATTAGAGAGAATGTATGATTACCTCATCAAGTTCTACTTTCCACCCACTCACTTCTTTCGAGAGAAACTCCTTCTCTAGAAAGGACCCATTCCTGGCAACTGAGATTTTGCCCTCGGATCTGTGGTAGAAGGTGTACCCAATGGTCTCTTTAGGGTATCATGTGAAGACACACTTCTCTGCTTTGGGTTTGAGTTTATCGGGCTGAAGCCTCTTGACATAAGCGTCGCATCCCCAAACTTCAAGAAACGACAGCTTAGGTTTCTTGCCAAACCACAACTTATATGGTGTCGTCTCAACGGATTTAGATGGTGCCCTATTTAAAGTGAATGAGGCTGTCTCTAATGCATAACCCCAAAATGAAAGTGGCAAATCGGTAAGAGACATAATATAATGCACCATATCCAATAGAGTATGATTATGACGTTCGAACACACCATTACGCTGTGGTGTTCCAGGTGGCGTGAGTTTTGAAACAATTCCACATTGTCTTAAATGCATGCCAAACTTGTAACTCAAATATTCACCTCCACGATTAGATCGTAGAAACTTTATTTTCTTGCTACGATGATTTTCCACTTCACTCTGAAATTCCTTGAACTTTTCAAATGTTTTAGATTTGTGTTTCGTTAAGTAAATATACCCATATCTACTCAAATCATCTGTGAAGGTAAGAAAATAACGACATCCACCGCGTGCTTCAACACTCATCGGACCGCATACATCAGTATTTATTATTTCCAATAAGTCACTATCTCGCTGCATTGTTCCGGACAACGGAGTTTTAGTCATCTTGCCCACGAGGCATGGTTCACATGTCTCAAATGATTCATAACCAAGAGATTCCAAAAGTCCATCAGCATGGAGTTTCTTCATGCACTTTATACCAATATGACCTAAGCGGCAATCCCACAAATATGTGGTACCATCATTATTAACTTTGCATCTTTCGACATCAATATTATGAATATGTGTATCACTATGATCGAGATTCAACAAGAATAAACCATTCACAAGGGCTACATGGCCATAAAAGATATTACTCATATCAATAGAACAACCATTATTTGCTAACTTACATGAATGATAGGGTAGTCATCAATAGTGAACATATTCATGTTGATCATATCTACTATATGACTCATGTTCGACCTTTCAGTCTCCTGTGTTCTGAGGCCATGTCTGTACATGCTAGGCTTGTCAAGTTTAACCCAAGTATTCTGCATGTGTAAAACTGGCTTACACCCGTTGTATGCGAACGTAGAGTCTATCACATCCGATCATCACGAGGTGCTTTGAAACGACGAACTTTTGCAACGGTGCATACTTAGGGAGAACACAATTTCACAAAATTAAGTGAAGGGTTCATCTTGTAATGCTACCATCATTCTAAGCAAAATAAGATGCATAAAAAGGATAAACATCACATGAAATCAATATGTGACATGATATGGCCATTATCATCTTGTGCCTTTGATATCCATCTCCAAAGCACCGACATGATCTCCATCGTCACCGGCATGACACCATGATCTCCATCATCATGTCGTCATGTGGTCGTTTTCACCAACTATTGCTTATACAACTATTACTAATGCATAGCGATAAAGTAAAGCAATTACATGGCGATTAATAAATTAAAGACAACCCTATGGCTCCTACCGGTTGCCGTACTTATGGACATGCAAGTTGTGAACCTATTAGAAAACATGATCATCTCATACATCAAAATGCATCACATCACATTTTGGCCATACCACATCACAACATGCCCTGCAAAAACAAGTTAGACGTCCTCTACTTTGTTGTTGCAAATTTTACGTGGCTGCTATGGGCAACTAGCAAGAACCGTTCTTACCCACGCAAAGCCACAATGGTGATGATAAAGTTGCTTGTTAACCTTCTATAATAACCACCTTCGTCAAATTAGATTCAACTAAAGTAGGAAAGACAAACACCCGCTAGCCACCTTTTGCAAAACAAGTTGCATGTCTATCGATGGAAACGGCCTCTTATGCGTGGACAAGTAAGGTTGGTCCGAGCCGCTTCATCCCACAATACCGCCGAATCTAAATAAGACAATAGAGGTGAGCAATTTGAGCATCAACGCCCACAACTCTTTGTGTTCTACTCGTGTATATACATCTATGCATAGACCTAGCTCTGATACCACTGATGGGGAACGAATCATGAAAGAAAGTAAAAAAGATCCTATGAACAGCCAACATCTATCTAGGAGAGTGTGTATATGTACCCTCGTAGACCGAAAGAGGGAGTGTATATAACGTGGCTGATGTAGTTGTACTCTTCGCGATCCGATAATGATCCAACCGATCTAGTGTTGAACGGACGACGCCTCCAAGTTTAGCACACGTGCGGCTCGATGACATCTCCTCCTCCTTGATACAACAAGAGAAGGCAGAGAAGTAGATGCGATCACAACCAGCACGACGACATGGTGGTGATGGTGGTGGTGGAGCTAGTTCAGCAGGGCTGCGCCAAGCGCTACTAGAACGATGACGGAGGAACTACGGGGTAACGTGAGAGAGAGAGAGGTGCCAAGGGCTTGGTGTGTCCTCTTGGAGCGCCCCCTCCCATCTATATATAGGTGGAGGGGCGTGGGGAATAGCCCCTCCAAGCCCTAGGGCGCAGCCAAGGGGGAGAGGACTTGGACTCCAAGTCCAATCCTATTCCTACTAGGACTCCCCTTTTTCCCCTCCACATGGGTTTTTGAGGACTTGGTGCGCCTATCCCAATAAGGCCAGGGCGCCTCCCCTCAGCCCATGTCAGCCCTTTGGTCATGTTGGACCCACTTGTGGACTTCCGGACCCCGCCAGAATCCTCCGGAATCTTCTAGAAGATTCACGGTACAATACCGAAAAAACTGCATCTTTTTTCGGAAGCCAAAATATGACTTCCCATATATAAATCTTTACCTCTCATCCATTCCGAGACTCCTCATAACATCTGGTATCTCATCTGGGACTCCAAACAACATTAAGCGTGTGACCCTACGAGTTCGAGAATCATGTAGTCCTGACCGGGACACCTCTCCGGTCGAAACCAATAGCGGGACCTGGATGCCCATATTGATTCCTACATATTCCATGAAGATGTTTTATCAGTTGAACCACGATGTCAAGGATTCAGTTAATCCCGTATGCAATTCCCTTTGTCCGGCGATATGTTAGTTGCCCGAGATTCGATCGTTGGTATCTCCATACCTAGTGCAATCTCCTTACTGGCAAGTATCTTTACTCGTTTCGTAATACAAGATCCCGTGACTAACTCATTAATCACATTGCTTGTAAGATCTTTAAGATGTTGTATTACCGGGCCTAGAGATATCTCTCCATCATACGGAGTGACAAATCCCAATCTTGATACATGCCAACCCAACAGATACCTTTGGAGATACCTGTAGATCACCTTTATGATCACCAGTTACGAAGTGACGTTTGGATACACATTAAGTGTTCCTTCGGTGTCAGGGAGTTACACGATCTCATGGTTTAAGGAACAGATACTTGACATGAAGAAAGCTATATCAAATAAACTAAACGATCTGATGGTAAGCTTACGATTGAGTCTTGTCCATCACATCATTCTCCTTATGATGTGATCCCGTTATCAAATGACAACTCATGTCTATGGTTAGGATGAAGGAAATATGCCCTAGAGGCAATAATAAAGTTGTTATTTATATTTCCTTATATCATGATAAACGTTTATTATTCATGCTAGAATTGTATTAACCGGAAACTTAGTACATATGTGAATACATAGACAAAACAGAGTGTCCCTAGTATGCCTCTACTAGACTAGCTCGTTAATCAAAGATGGTTAAGTTTCCTCGCCATAGACATGTGTTGTCATTTGATGAATGGGATCACATCATTATAGAATGATGTGATGGAAAAGACCCATTCTTTAGCTTAGCATAATGATCGTTTAGTTTATTGCTATTGCTTTCTTCATGACTTATACATATTCCTCTGACTATGAGATTATGCAACTCCCGAATAGCGGAGGAACACCTTGTGTGCTATCAAACGTCACAACATAACTAGGTGATTATAAAGATGCTCTACGGATGTCTCTGAAGGTGTTTGTTGAGTTGGCATAGATCAAGATTAGGATTTGTCACTCTGAGTATCGGAGAGGTACCTCTGGGCCCTCTCGGTAATGCACATCACTATAAGCCTTGCAAGCAGTGTGACTAATGAGTTAGTTGCGGAATGATGCATTACGGAACGAGTAAAGAGACTTTCCGGTAATGAGATTGAACTAGGTATGAGGATACCGACGGTCGAATCTTGGGCAAGTAACATACCGATGACAAAGGGAGTGACGTATGTTGTTCTATGGTTCGACCGATAAAGATCTTCGTAGAATATGTAGGAGCCAATACGAACATCCAGGTTCCGCTATTGGTTATTGACTGGAGATGTTTCTCGGTCATGTCTACATAGTTCTCGAACCCGTAGGGTCCGCACGCTTAATGTTCAATGACGATTTGTATTATGAGTAATGTGTTTTGGTGACCGAAGTTTGTACGAAGTCCTGGATGAGATCACGGACATGACGAGGAGTCTCAAAATGGTAGAGAGGTAAAGATGCATATATTGGAAGGTTATATTCGGACATCGGAATGGTTCGGAGTGATTCGGGTATTTTTCCGGAGTACCAAGGGGTTATCGGAAC
>NC_041386.1:165963166-165965150 GCF_002162155.2 Triticum dicoccoides
CGGGGGGTGGCCACGCCCCCCCTCCTAGGGAGTCCGAATAGGACAAGGAGGAGGGGGTGGCTCCCTCCTTCCCTTTCCCTCTCCCTCTCCTTCCTATTCCCTCGGGTGGATAAAGGAAAAGGGGGGCGAATCCTACTTGGACTAGGAGTCCAAGTAGGACTCCCCCCATGGCGCGCCTCTCCTGGCCGCCGGCCTCTCTCCCCCCTCCTTTATATACGTGGGCAGGGGGCACCCCAAAGGCACACGAAGATTTCTCTTAGCCGTGTGCAGTGCCCCCCTACACAGTTTACTCCTCCAGTCATAGCGTCGTAGTGCTTAGGCGAAGCCCTGCGCGGATCACATCACCATCACCATCACCACGCCATCGTGCTAACGGAACTCTCCCTCGACCCTCTACTGGATCAAGAGATCGAGGGACGTTATCGAGCTGAACGTGTGATGAACACGGAGATGCCATATGTATGGTACTTGGATCGGTTGGATCGTTAAGACGTTCGACTACATCAACCGCATTAACCTAACGCTTCTGCTTTCGGTCTACGAGGGTACGTGGACACACTCTTCCCGTCTCGTTGCTATGCATCTCCTAGATAGATCTTGCGTGATCGTAGGATTTTTTTTTGAAATTGCATGATACGTTCCCCAACAGTGGCATCCGAGCCAGGTCAATGCGTAGATGATATGCATGAGTAGAACACAAAGAGTTATGGGCGATAATAGTCATACTTCTTACCACCAACGTCTTACTTTGATTCAGCGGTATTGTTGGATGAAGCGCACCGGACCGACATTACATGACAGTGTTCATGAGACTGGTTGTACCGACGTGCTTTGCACATAGGTGGCTGGCGGGTGTCTGTTTCTCCAACTTCAGTTGAACTGACTTTGACCACGGCCGGTCCTTGTTGAAGGTTAAAACAACACACTTGATGAAAAATCATTGTGGTTTTGATGCGTAGGTAAGAACGGTTCTTGCTAGAAGCTCGTAGCAGCCACGTAAAACTTGCAAGAACAAAGTAGAGGACGTCTAACTTGTTTTTGCAGGGCATGTTGTCATATGGTCAAGACGTGGTGAGATACAAACTATTGTATGAGATGATCATGTTTTGTAGAAGTTATCGGCAACTAGCAGGAGCCTTATGGTTGTCGCTTTATTGTATGACATGCAATCACCATGTAATTGCTTTCCTTTATCACTATGCAGTAGCGATAGTCATAGAAGCAATAGTTGGCAAGACGACAACGATGGTACAATGGAGATCAAGGTGTCAAGCCGGTGACAATGGAGATCATGACGGTGCTTTGGAGATGGAGATCAAAGGCACAAGATGATGATGGCCATATCATGTCACATATTTTTATTGCATGTGATGTTTATCCTTTATGCATCTTATTTTGCTTAGTATGATGGTAGCATTATAAGATGATCCCTCACTAAATTTCAAGGTATAAGTGTTCTCCCTGAGTATGCACCGTTGCTACAGTTTGTCGTGCCGAGACACCACGTGATGACCGGGTGTGATAAGCTCTACGTTCACATACAACGGGTGCAAGCCAGTTTTGCACGTGCAGAATACTCGGGTTAAACTTGACGAGCCTAGCATATGCAGATATGGCCTCGGAACACTAAGACCGAAAGGTCGAACGTGAATCTTATAGTAGATATGATCAACATAGTGATGTTTGATACGTCTCCAAGGTCTCTATAATTTTTGATTGTTCCATGCTATATTATATTATGTTTTGGACATTATTGGGCTTTATTATACACTTTTATATTATTTTTGGGACTAAACTATTAACCGGAGGCCCAACCCAGAATTGCTGTTTTTTGCCTATTTTAGCGTTTTGCAGAAAAAGAATGTCAAACGGAGTCCAAACGGAATGAAACCTTTGGGAACGTGATTTTCGGAACGAACATGATCCAGAGGACTTGGACCATACGTCAAGCAATCAACGAGGAAGGCACGAGGTAGGGGGCGCG
>NC_041386.1:165965409-165969945 GCF_002162155.2 Triticum dicoccoides
CGCGCCCTCCACCCTCGTGGGCCCCCTATTGCTCCACCGATGTACACCTTCCTCCTATATATGCCTATGTACCCCCAAACTACCAGATACGAAGCCAAAACCCTAATTCCACCGCCGTAACTTTCTGTATCCATGAGATCCCACCTTGGGGCCTTTTCCGGAGCTCCGCCGGAGGGGGCATCGATCATGGAGGGCTTCTACATCAACACCATAGCCCCTCCGATGAAGTGGTGAGTAGTTTACTTCAGACCTACGGGTCCATAGTTATTAGCTAGATGGCTTCTTCTCTCTTTTTGGATCTCAATACAAAGTTCTCCCCCTCTCTTGTGGAGATCTATTCGATGTAATCTTCTTTTGCAGTGCGTTTGTTGAGACTGATGAATTGTGGGTTTATGATCGAGTTTATCTATGAACAATATTTGAATCTTCTCTGAATTCTTTTATGTATGATTGGTTATCTTTGCAAGTCTCTTCGAATTATCAGTTTGGTTTGGCCTATTAGATTGATCTTTCTTGCAATGGGAGAAGTGCTTAGCTTTGGGTTCAATCTTGCGGTGTCCTTTCCCAGTGACAGTAGGGGCAGCAAGGCACGTATTGTATTGTTGCCATCAAGGATAACAAGATGGGGTTTATATCATATTGCATGAGTTTATCCCTCTACATCATGTCATCTTGCTTAAAGCGTTACTCTGTTCTCTTGAACTTAATACTCTAGATGCATGCTGGATAGCGGTCGATGTGTGGAGTAATAGTAGTAGATGCAGGCAGGAGTCGGTCTACTTGTTTCGGACTTGATGCCTATATACATGATCATACCTAGATATTCTCATAACTATGCTCAATTCTGTCAATTGCTCAACAGTACTTTGTTCACCCACTGTAAATACTTATGCTCTTGAGAGAAGCCACTAGTGAAACCTATGGCCCCTGGGTCTATCTTCCATCATATTAATCTTCCAATACTTAGTTATTTCCTTTGCCATTTATTTTACTTGCATCTTTTATTTCTCTTTATCATAAAAATACCAAATATATTACCCTATCATATCTATCAGATCTCACTCTCGTAAGTGACCGTCTAGGGATTGACAACCCCTTATCGCGTTGGTTGCCAGGATTTATTTGTTTGTGTAGGTGCGAGGGACTTGTGCGCGGCCTCCTACTAGATTGATACCTTGGTTCTAAAAAACTGAGGGAAATACTTAATGTACTTTGCTGCATCACCCTTTCCTCTTCAAGGGAAAACCAATGCCGTGCTCAAGAGGTAGCAAGAAGGATTTCTAGTGCCGTTGCCAGGGAGGTTCGCGCAAGACAAGTCAAGATTTGAGTCCCGACAACGAGTCACTTGTGGCGCCATTGCAAGTGAAGAGATACCAAGTACCCATCACAAACCCTTATCTCCCGCATTACATTATTTGCCATTTGCCTATCATTTTCCTCTCCCCCACTTCACCCTTGCCGTTTTATTCGCCCTCTCTCCCTCCCTTTCTCTATTTGCCTCTTTTTGCCTGTTTCTTGTTCGCTTGTGTGTTGGATTGCTTGCCTGTCATTATGGCTAGTCCCCTATCTTCTCCGTTGTCTCCCGAAAATGAAGTTCTTAATTTTAAGCAAAGGGAAGGAGAAAACCTAAAAGACGCTTGGTATAGAATGTGCAATGCTCAAAATAGATCTACCAGGAAGCAATCTACTTCTATTCTTCTCCACAAATTTTATGTAGGTGATATTCCTTGGCACAGATATGTCCTTGATACCATTGCCGGAGGGAATTTCTTGGGTAGCCACACTTCCAATTCCTATAATGCTATGATAGATTTGTTTGGCTCACCCCCTCTTTTGGTTAATGGAACTATGTTAACTTTGGAGCATGTAATGCAAAAACTTGAAATTATTGAAAATAAAGTTGCTACCGTTGAGTTAATTGAAAATTTCGATAAAAAGATCCACAACCAAATTACCCAATATGGATCTAAAGTAGGAGTAACTTTGAAAAATATTAAAGAGAAGTAACCTATAGTTAATGAAAGAATAAATCATGATTCCACAAGAATCGATAAACTTGAGGGCATCATTACCAACTTGGGAACCGCTTTTTCTTCCGTAAAGAATACTCCAAGTCCTCCAACTAAAATTGCCAAGCTTATGTATGTTCCTAAAAATAAGGGTGAATCCTCTAGCAAAGAAACTACGGATCTCAAATCTATAAGTATTCATCCTAATCTTTTTGCTATCATTAAGGAACCATTTGCTACTAATGATTTTTTCGATCTTGTTCCTAGAAGTTTGATTATTGATAAAAGGAAAGAAACTCCTAAAGATGATAGATGTCTCATTAAAGAATTACCAACTAAAGATACCTAGATCTATCCTTGCTTTTATGCCTAGCTAGGGGCGTTAAACGATAGCGCTTGTTGGGAGGCAACCCAATTTTATTTTTATTCCTTGCTTTTTGCTCCTGTTTAGTAATAAATAATTTATATAGCCTCTGTTTTGGTTGTGTTTTTTTTGTTTAATTAGTGTTTGTGCCAAGTAGAACCGTTGGGAAGACTTGGGGAAAGTCTTTTTAATCTTGCTGTAAAAAACAGAAACTTTAGCGCTGACGAGAATTGCTGCCTTTTTTATTTGGAAAGTGATATTTACTTAATTGTTTTTTCAGATGATTAATAGATAAATTCCTCACGTCCAGCAATTTATTTTAGAATTTTTCGGGTTCCATATCTTGCGTTAGCTACAGATTACTACAGACTGTTCTGTTTTTGACAGATTCTGTTTTTCGTGTGTTGTTTGCTTATTTTGATGAATCTATGGCTAGTTAAATAGTTTATAAACCATAGAGAAGTTGGAATACAGTAGGTTTAACACCAATATAAATAAAGAATGAGTTCATTATAGTACCTTGAAGTGGTGTTTTGTTTTCTTTCGCTAATGGAGCTCACGAGATTTTCCACTTTAAGTTTTGTGTTGTGAAGTTTTCAAGTTTTGGGTAAAAGATTTGATGGATTATGGAACAAGGAGTGGAAATATCCTAAGCTTGGGGATGCCCATGGCACCCCAATATAATCTAAGTACACCTAAAAGCCAAAGCTTGGGGATGCCCCGGAAGGCATCCCCTCTTTCGTCTACTTCCATCGGTAAGTTTACTTGGAGCTATATTTTTATTTACCACATGATATGTGTTTTGCTTGGAGCGTATTGTATTATTTGAGTCTTTATTTGTTACTTTTCCACAATCATCCTTTCTGTACACACCTTTTGAGAGAGACACACATGATTCAGAAATTGTTAGAATAATCTATGTGCTTCACTTATATCTTTTGAGTTATATAGTTTTTGCTCTAGTGCTTCACTTATATCTTTTAGAGCACGTCGGTGGATTTGTTTTATAGAAACTATTGTTCTCTCATGCTTCACTTAGATTATTTTGAGAGTCCTACAAAACAGCATGGTAATTTGCTTTAATTATGTTAGGCATTCAAGATTAATAAAAAAATTCTTATGGGTGTGTTGAATACTATGAGAAGTTTGACACTTGATAATTGTTTTTAGATATGGAGATGGTAATATTAGAGTCATGCTAGTCGAGTAGTTGTGAATTTGAGAAATACTTGTGTTAAAGTTTGTGATTCCCGTAGCATGCACGTATGGTGAACCGTTATGCGATAAAGTCAGAGCATGATTTATTTATTGATTGTCTTCCTTATGAGTGGCGGTCGGGGACGAGCGATGGTCTTTGCCTACCAATCTATCCCCCTGGGAGCATGCGTGTAATACTTTGCTTTGATAACTTGTAGATTTTTTCAATAACTGTATGAGTTCTTTTTGACTAAGGTTGAGTGTAACACCCCGGATATGACTTTCCCAATATGTATTCCAACTCTTGTCGTTTCCGGCGTTAAGTTATTTTATTTTCTCGGGTTCGAGTTTTTGTCTCCGTGTGTTGTGGTCGTTGTCATGCATCTCATATCATGTCATCATGTGCATTGCATTTGCATACATGTTCATCTCATGCATTCGAGCATTTTTCCCGTTGTCCGTTTTGCATTCCGGTGCTTCGTTCTCCTCCGGTGGTCATTTCTAGCTTTCTTTCGTGTGTGGGGATTAAACATTTCCGTATTGGACCGAGACTTGCCAAGCGGCCTTGGTTTACTACCGGTAGACCGCCTGTCAAGTTTCGTGTCATTTGGACTTCATTTGATACTCCAACGGTTAACCGAGGGACCGAAAAGGCCTCGTGTGTGTTGCAGCCCAACACCCCTCCAATTTGGCCCAAAACCCACCAAAACCCTCTCCATCATCTAGAGCGTTCAATCACGATCGCGTGGCTGAAAACCGCACCTCATTTGGACTCTCCTAGCTCCCTCTATGCCTATTTGAAGACCCCCCATTCCAAATCTCGGATCCCCTCCCCGGAACCCTAGAAATCCTCCTCGCGCCGGCCGGACACGTCCGTCCCCGGCCGGACACGTCCGTCCCCGGCCGGACAGATCGCCGCCGCCACCCACAGCCAGTGGCATGCCGCCACGTGGCCGCCGCCGCCCC
>NC_041386.1:165970277-165982291 GCF_002162155.2 Triticum dicoccoides
GCCAGGTCGCCGCCCGCCGCGCCCGGACCCCCACTTCCTCGTCGTCGCGCCGCCCGGTCCGGATCCGGCGGATCCCGCCCGATCCGGCCACCTCCGTCTACTCCGGTGAGCTCCGGGTCAACTCTGGCAAGATCCGCCGCCGCCTCGGTTCACGCGCCGGACGAACCCTAGATCTGGGGTTGACCTTTTCCCTTCCTCCCTCATATTTTTTGCATATTTCATCATGCTGTAACTTTGCATCCGTAGGCCCGTTTTGGGCGTGCAGCATATGAAAATGTTCACCTCAGAGAGTACATCATTTCATTCCATTGCATCATTTTCATTTTAGTTCATCTTGATGCCCGAAATGCTGTTAGAAGAGTGCTACTTGATATAATTGTCAGATCTGCTACTCCATTTAGGTATTTGTCATTTTTGCCATGATTTTTGTGTGCATGATATGCCCATGAGCTCTACATATGTTTTGTTAAGGGTTTTGCCATATTTCCAGAGGTGCAACCCATGTATTTTTGTGATGTGTGTGGTGACTAGTACAATCTTGCAAAGTGGTGCACTTGTTAGTGCTGATTTCAGGGACTTAGCATTTCCACTTAAGTCCTTGGGTTGTTTATCTCATATGGCCATATGTTCATGTTGTTTTCTAGTGATTCGTGCCTCTTTTGAGGATGATCACTAAGGATGTTTTGTTAAGCTTGTAGTGCTCTATCCATCCATGTCTTTGTTTGCAATTATGGAGCATCCTAGTTTGAGTCAATCGATCTCTACTTTTGCTACTTCGTGAATCTAGGCAGATTGTCTACTTGTTAGCGATTTTGTCGAGGATGTTGTAGTTGATTCATGCATGCTATGCTATTGTTCTTGCCATGTCTAGCTTGCATTTTGTGTACTCTTGATGGGTGTATGCTTAGATTATCATGACTTGCTCCGTAGTGAGTGCATCGAGCTCGTAAGCATGCCTACTTGATATCTGTTTTCAGCATGCTCCAGTTTTCACTAAGTCTAAGAACTGATTATGTTTTTGCTATGTTCACATGCTTGCAATTGTATTTTCTGATCCCTTTTGGCTCAAGGTCACTAAGGGACTTTTGTAAATCTCTTTGAGTAGCTCCATGCCATGTTTTACTTTGCCATGTTCAGGTCCTGTAGCATGTAGTTTTGTTGCTCCGAAGTGTGCTACCTAATCTGAAATTCCAGACAAGTGTTAATTTCACTAAGTCTGAGATATGTTTACCATATGCATTTTTGCCATGCTTGTTTGAACCTGTTAATGGATGATTTGGCCGTAGCTTAGTGCTAGACTTTTGTTAAGCATCATGAATTCATCTCTGCCATGTATTTTGTTGTCATGTTTGGGTGCTGTAGCATGTCCATCTTGTTGCATTTAGATAGCCACTTCCTGTAAATCGCAGAACGTGGTCATATTTGAATCGCTTGCCATTTCCAACCGTAACTCCGATTCCGACGTTATTTATATCGTTTTCAAGCAATTTCATCTCATCTTTCCAGTGGAACACTTGGATTTACATGTTGAGGCCAGGTTCATGCATTCCTTGTCACATCTTGCATATGCATCCCGCATCGCATCCCGCACATCATACCATCCTTGCATCATATTGTTTGATCCTTGCACGTGGTTGATTGTGTCTTTGTTGCTTGTTTGTCTTGTTTGGGTAGAGCCGGGAGACGAGTTCACTAACGAGGAGCCCGTTGAGTTTGCTTTCAAGGATCCAGTCAACTCTGACAACTTTGCAGGCAAGATGATCATACCCTCGAAATCACTACTATCTTTGCTTTGCTAGATTGCTCGCTCTTTGCTATGCGAATGCTACGATGCCTACCACTTGCTTTCAAGCCTCCCAAATTGCCATGTCAAACCTCTAACCCACAATGTCCTAGCAAACCATTGATTGGCTATGTTACCGCCTTGCTCAGCCCCTCTTATAGCGTTGCTAGTTGCAGGTGAAGATTGGAGGTCGTTCCTTGTTGGAACATTTATTTACTTGTTGGGATATCATTATATTTCCATGTTATCTTAATGCATCTATATACTTGGTAAAGGGTGGAAGGCTCGGCCTCTCGCCTAGTGTTTTGTTCCACTCTTGCCGCCCTAGTTTCCGTCATATCGGTGTTATGTTCCCGGATTTTGCGTTCCTTACGCGGTTGGGTTATAATGGGAACCTCTTGATAGTTCACCTTGATTAAAGCTTTTCCAGCAATGCCCAACCTTGGTTTTACCATTTGCCACCTAGCCTCTTTTTCCCTTGGGTTTCCGGAGCCCGAGGGTCATCTTATTTTAGCCCCCCCCTGGGCCAGTGCTCCTCTGAGTGTTGGTCCAAACTAGAGTCCTGTGCAGCGCCCCCTCAGGGAAACTCGAGGTTTGGTTTTAGTTGTATGGAGCACTCATCTGAGTGTGCCCTGAGAACGAGATATGTGCAGCTCCTATCGGGATTTGTCGGCACATTCGGGCGGTGTTGCTGGTCTTGTTTTAACCTGTCGAAGTGTCTTGAAGAACCGAGGTACCGAGTCTGATCGGAACGTCTTGGGAGGAGGTCTATTCCTTCATTGACCGTGAGAGCTTGTCATGGGCTAAGTTGGAACTCCCCTGCAGGGATTTGAACTTTTGAAAGTCGTGCCCGCGGTTATGGGCAGATGGGAATTTTTTAATGTCCGGTTGTAGATAACTTGAACCTTAACTTAATTAAAATGAATCAACTGAGTGTGTTACCGTGATGGCCTCTTCTCGGCGGAGTCCGGGATGTGGACACGGTGTTGGAGTAATGCTTGCGCAGGTTGCTCTCTAGTTTCTCGCTCGCGCTTTGCCTCCTCTTCTCGCTCTCTTTTGCGAACAGGTTAGCCACCATATTTGCTAGTCGCTTGCTGCAGCTCCACATATTTACCTTGCCTTACCTATAAGCTTAAATAGTCTTGATCACGAGGGTGCAAGATTGCTAAGTCCCTGTGGCTCACAGATTACTATTACACCAGATGCAGGGCCTGATGATTCCGCTCCAGATGGCACGCTTGAGCTCAAGTGGGAGTTCGACGAAGACTCTCAACGATACTATGTTTCTTTTCCTGATGATCAGTAGTGGTGCCCTGTTGGGGGTGATCGGGACCGTGTCGCATGTTGGGTTATCTATTATTTTGGCGCCATAGTCGGGCCATGAGTGTTTGGATGATGTAATGTTATTTATGTACTTGATTGACGTGGCGAGTGTAAGCCAAGTATGTTATCTCCCCCTTTATTAATTATATTAGATGGGATGTTTGTGAAGATTGCCTAACCTGCGACATATGCCTTCAATGCGATTATGCCTCTAAGTCGTGCCTCGACACGTGGGAGATATAGTCACATCGAGGGTGTTACAAGTTGGTATCAGAGCCTTCCCCGACCTTAGGAGCCCCATTGCTTGATCATTTTTAGCGGCCGAGTTGTGTCTAGAAAAAAATGTTTTGAGTCATTTAGGAATTATATATCAGAGAGTTTAGGAATTCTTTTTACTTCCCTGTCTCCTCATCGCTCTAGTAAGGCATCCTGACGTAGAGTTTTGACTCTTCTCTTCTCAAATTTCACTAATTTCTTTTAGGATCACGCGGGTATCTTGGAATCGTTCCGATGGTTTTATGACGAGAACATTGTCTTGGTGCCTCCTATCAGGGGTTTTGTGGAAGTGTCCCGGGGAGTTGAGCTCTGAGGTGTTGTCGTCATAATTTTATCGTGGCAGTTCTGGAATACCTGAGTTTAGTACGCCGACATCGAAAATCTCTTTTATGCAGTTCGTTGGTGAGATAACCTCGACGCCACCCAGTACCGGGGCAGGAGTTCGGGAGTATCGCCATAACTTGTATAACGGATGCTTTTCGAAGGTTGTGGTAAATGGTTTCTGAAGTTTTTCTCGGTTATGTGTTGAAGGATGGATACAGCTGGATGTAGGATTTGCTAGAGTTGGGTGAGATATTATGCTTCCCCTGTATAACACCTGATTGCATAACCGGAAAGGTTCGGGAGTTTCATAGGTGGGAATTCTTGTAGCTCTAGCTCTTCTTCCACGGATATTTGGTTTGAGATTGGGATTTCTTACGGATTATTCGTTCTTGATCCGTACCTTGTTGATTTATTTCTCTACCTAAATTCTACGTGGCTTCTCAATTTATGGATATGTGACCATTTCAAGAGGAATGCATTCGTTCATTTTGTTCGGATGTGAAGACTATATGTTGCAATTTTCATTCCGTTGGATTCAGCTTCATTTTATCTGTCTATGTGCTAATGGATGTCAACCTCTTCAGGATGGCTCCTCCAATGCGCACGACTCCGAATCCTGATCCGCCACCACCTCCACCTCCTCCGGAGGCATGGCAAGCTGTGATGGCCGCAACCAATGCAAACACACAGTTGATCATCCAAAATCTCCAAGAGCGCAATCAAGGCAACCAAGGGAACCAAGGCAACAATCATAATCACTTTGCTACACTCAACCAGTTCCTTGCTAATGGGCCAAAGACTTTCAGCAATTGTGTTGAGGCAACCGATGCTGACGATTGGCTTGTGGATCTGTGCAAGCATTTCGAGTACAGTAACGTCAGGCCTGAGGACTTTGTCAAGTTCGCTTCCTTCCAACTCAAAGATCAAGCTGCAGAATGGTTCCAGCAGTACAAGGATTCCAGAGGTGGATGTGTTATCACTTGGGATGAATTCCGTCAAGATTTCAGAGCTCACCATATCCCTCGGAGCGTGGTTGAAAGCAAGCGTGAGGAATTCCGCAACCTGAAGCAAGGCTCTTTGTCTGTCTATGACTACAACAAGTTGTTTCAGAAGCTCGCCCGCTTTGCTAAGCAGGACATCCCTGATGAGAAGAGCATGATATACCAGTTCAGGGGTGGTCTCAGAGAAGAAATTCAGCTAGCTCTTGTCCTCTTTGAGCCCTTGAGGTACTATGAGTTCTACAACATGGCACTGAAGCAAGAGGCCGCTCAACTGAGGTGTGATGCTTCCAAGAAGCGAGTCAGAGATGCTACTCCTTCTTCCTCTACTCAAGTGGCCAAGCAGCAGAAGTATTGGCTTCCTCCTCCTCTGTTCCGTTAGCCGTATTAGCAGAAGAGCAAAGGTGGCAGTGGATCTTCCCACCCACCCAACCCTGGCTTTCAGAACAAGACTTCGTCTCAAGCTCCAAGATCGAGTGCTCCGTATCACCGTCCGCTTTCAGAGGTCACGTGCAACAAGTGCCAACAGAAGGGTCACTATGCCAACAAGTGTTTCAACCAGAGGCGTCTTCCTCCTCCTCCTCCTGTCAGATCTGCAAGTACAGCTGTGGTCAAGCATAACCCCAAGTACACCAAGGGCAATATGGTGAATGCAACTCAGGCAGAGGATTCTTCAGATGTCATCATGGGTAACCTTCCTGCTAATGATATTCCTACAAAAGTTCTTTTTGACACTGGTGCATCGCATTGTTTCATTTCCAAACCTTTTGCATCGAAGTATGAGTGCGATTATCAGTATCTGCAAAGTTCCTTGCAAATTGTGTCACCAGGCAAGCAGATGACAGCTAACACCCGTGTCCCGGAGGTTACTATCACCTTGGGCGACTACAAGTTCCTTTCTTCCCCAATTGTTCTTGGTAACTCGGATATTGATCTTATTCTCGGAATGGATTGGCTTTCTAAGCACAAGGCACATCTTGATTGCGCTGCCAGGCAGATTCAATTGACTCATTCGTCTGAGGATGTAATTGTCTTTGCCGCTCGGGATAATACCATCTATCTGTTTTCTCTCAATGAGAAGGGTGAACTCGATGCCATCTCGCAAATTCCAGTCGTTTGCGGATATCAAGACGTCTTTCCAGAAGAGCTTCCAGGAATGCCTCCGCACTGGCCAGTTGAATTCGTTATTGATCTTGAGCCTGGCACGGAACCTGTGTGCAAGCGTCCTTACAAGCTCGGACCTGAAGAGTTCAAGGAGCTAAAGAAGCAACTCGATATTCAAGAGAGAATGGGTCTCATCCGGCCTAGTTCTTCTCCGTGGGGTTGTGGTGTTCTTTTTGTGAAGAAGAAGGATGGAACAGACCGACTTTGTGTTGATTACCGTCCATTGAACAAGAAGACCATCAAGAACAAATACCCACTTCCCAACATCAACGAGCTGTTCGAACAACTCAAAGGTGCCCAAGTTTTCTCCAAGCTTGATCTCCGTATGGGTTATCATCAGAATCGTATCCGTGAGCAAGATATTCCCAAGACGGCTTTCAGGACAAGCTATGGTTCATATGAATACACTGTCATGTCTTTTGGCCTCGTCAACGCTCCTCCGACGTTCTCTCGCACGATGAACTTCATCTTCAACGCCTACACCAATGACTTTGTTTTGGTCTATCTCGACGACATTCTGGTTTTCTCGAAGAACAAGGAAGATCATGCCAAGAACTTGCGTTTGGTACTCGATAAGTTGAGGGAACACCAGTTCTACGCCAAGTTCTCCAAGTGCGAATTTTGGCTCGATGAGGTTCTTTATCTTGGTCATATCATCTCTGCCAAGGGCATTGCGGTGAATCCTGAGAAGGTGTCTGCAATTGTGAATTGGGAACCTCCTCAGAACGTGAAGCAACTCCGTAGCTTCCTCGGTCTCGCAAGCTACTGCCGAAGATTCGTTGAAAACTTTTCTAAGATCGCAAAGCCTCTCTCAAATCTTCTTCAGAAGCACGTCAAGTACGTTTGGTCTCCGGAGTGTGACATTGCTTTCAACACTTTGAAAGAGAAATTGATCACTGCTCCAGTTCTGACTCCGCCTGATGAATCCAAGCCATACGAGGTCTTTTGTGATGCCTCTCTCCAAGGTCTTGGCGCAGTATTGATGCAAGAGAAGAAAGTTGTTGCTTATACCTCTCGCCAATTGAAGCCCAATGAGAAGAACTACCCCACTCATGATCTCGAGTTGGCGGCAGTTGTGCATGCTCTTTTGACTTGGAGACATCTCTTATTGGGAAGAAAGGTGGACATCTTCACTGACCACAAGAGTCTCAAGTACATCTTCACTCAGCCTAATCTCAACCTCAGGCAAACTCGATGGGTCGAAATGATTCAAAAGTATAATCCGAGTATCAAGTCTACTCCAGGCAAGGCCAATGTGATTGCTGACGCATTAAGCAGGAAGGCTTACTGCAACAGTCTGATTCTCAAGCCTTATCAACCCGAGCTTTGTGAAGCTTTCCGCAAACTTAATCTGCAAGTTGTTCCTCAAGGTTTCCTCACCAACCTTCAAGTCTCTCCTACCTTGGAAGACCAGATTCGCCAAGCCCAGCTTCTTGATGCTATGGTGAAAAAGGTGAAGATTGGGATTGCCAAGAGTTAACCCAAGTACAAGTGCTACCGCCTTGATGACAAGGATACTCTCTTCTTCAAGGATCGTATTGTTGTACCCAAAGGTGACCTCCGTAAAGTGATCATGAACGAGGCTCACAATTCTCTCCTCTCCATCCACCCTGGGAGCACGAAGATGTATCAGGACCTCAAGCAGGCTTATTGGTGGACCCGAATGAAGCGAGAGATTGCTCAATTCGTGAATGAATGTGATGTCTGCAGAAGAGTGAAGGCAGAACACCAAAGGCCAGCTGGTCTCCTCCAACCTCTTGCCATTCCAGAATGGAAGTTTGACCACATTGAAATGGACTTCGTGACTGGGTTTCCAAAGTCCAAGCGTGGCAATGATGCTATATTCGTTGTCATCGACAAACTCACTAAAGTGGCTCACTTTCTGCCTATCAAAGAGTCAGTCACTGCAGCTCAATTGGCGGAGCTCTATACCTCTCGAATTGTCTCTCTGCACGGTATTCCACAAGTGATCTCTTCAAACCATGGCAGCATCTTTACCTCCAAGTTTTGGGATTCTTTTCAGAAGGCCATGGGCACCAACATCCGCTTTAGCACAGCTTTCCATCCTCAAACTAGCGGTCAAGTCGAGCGTGTCAACCAGATTCTTGAAGATATGCTCAGGGCTTGTGTGATCTCCTTCGGCATGAAGTGGGAGGATTGTCTTCCATATGCTGAATTCTCCTACAACAACATTTTTCAAGCAAGTTCGGGCAAGGCCCCATTTGAAATTCTGTATGGCAGGAAGTGCCGTACCCCTCTCAACTGGTCCGAAACCGGTGAACGCCAGCTTCTCGGAAATGACTTAATCACAGAGGCAGAGGAAATGTGCAAAGTCATTCGAGATAACCTCAAAGCAGCCCAATCCCGCCAGAAGAGCTACTATGATAGTAAGCACCGTGATTTGGCTTTCGAGATCGGAGATCTTGTTTACCTCCGCGTCTCTCCTATGAAAGGTACTCGTCGCTTCGGTATCAAAGGGAAGCTTGCCCCCAGATACGTGGGACCTTTCAAGATTGTCAGCAAGAGAGGCGACCTCGCCTATCAACTCGAGCTTCCTTCAAACTTTGCAAATGTTCATGATGTGTTCCATGTCTCTCAGCTCCGAAAGTGCTTCAAGACTCCTGACCGCACCGTCAACTTTGAGGACATTGAGCTCCAAGAAGATCTCTCCTATCGTGAGCACCTCGTTGCTATTCTCGAAGAGACTAAACGCAAGACTCGCAACAAGTCAATCAAATTCCTCAAAGTCAAGTGGTCACACCATTCCGATCGTGAAGCTACCTGGGAATGCGAGGATCACCTCCGTTCTGAGTACCAGGCGTTCTTTCAGCCCTAGATCTCAGGACGAGATCCTTTCGTAGTGGTGGAGTGTTGTGACACCCCGGATATGACTTTCCCAATATGTATTCCAACTCTTGCCGTTGCCGGCGTTAAGTTATTTTATTTTCTCGGGTTCAGGTTTTGTCTCCGTGTGTTGTTGTCGTTGTCATGCATCTCATATCATGTCATCATGTGCATTGCATTTGCATACGTGTTCATCTCATGCATTCGAGCATTTTCCCCGTTGTCCGTTTTGCATTCCGGTGCTTCGTTCTCCTCCGGTGGTCATTTCTAGCTTTCTTTCATGTGTGGGGATTAAACATTTCCAGATTGGACCGAGACTTGCCAAGCGGCATTGGTTTACTACCGGTAGACCGCATGTCAAGTTTTGTGTCATTTGGACTTCGTTTGATACTCCAACGGTTAACTGAGGGACTGAAAAGGCCTCGTGTGTGTTGCAGACCAACACCCCTCCAATTTGGCCCAAAACCCACCAAAACCCTCTCCATCATCTAGAGCATTCGATCACGATCACGTGGCCGAAAACCGCACCTCATTTGGACTCTCCTAGCTCCCTCTATGCCTATTTGAAGACCCCCCATTCCAAATCTCGGATCCCCTCCCCGGAACCCTAGAAATCCTCCTCGCGCCGGCCGGACACGTCCGTCCCCGGCCGGACAGATCGCCGCCGCCGCCCGCAGCCAGTGGCGTGCCGCCACGTGGCCGCCGCCGCCCCGCACCCGCCGCGGCCCGCTCGGCCCGAGCCGGGCCCCCCTCGCCGCGCAGCCGGGCCGCGCCCCGCGCCCGACCCCGCCACCCTGCTCCCTCGCTCGCCGCCATCCGCTGCCTCCCAGCTGGCGCGCACGCCGCCGCCCGCTGCCCATCTCCTCACCGGACCACCGCCTCCGTCGCCAGGTCGCCGCCCGCTGCGCCCGGACCCCCACTTCCTCGCCGCCGCGCCGCCCAGGTCCGGATCCGGCGGATCCCGCCCGACCGGCCACCTCCGTCTACTCCGGCGAGCTCCGGGTCAACTCCGGCGAGATCCGCCGCGCCTCGGTTCGCGCGTCAGACGAACCTTAGATCTGGGGTTGACCTTTTCCCTTCCTCCCTCATATTTTTTTGCATATTTCATCGTGCCGTAACTTTGCATCCGTAGGTCCGTTTTGGGCGTGTAGCATATCAAAATGTTCATCTCAGAGAGTACATCATTTCATTCAATTACATCATTTTCATTTGAGTTCATATTGATGCCCGAAATTCTGTTAGAAGAGTGCTACTTGAGATAATTGTCAGATCTGCTACTCCATTTAGGTATTTGTCATTTTTGCCATGATTTTTGTGTGCATGATATGCCCATGAGCTCTACATATGTTTTGTTAAGGGTTTTGCCATATTTCCAGAGGTGCAACCCATGTATTTTTGTGATGTGTGTGGTGACTAGTACAAGCTTGCAAAGTGGTGCACTTGTTAGTGCTGATTTTAGGGACTTAGCATTTCCACTTAAGTCCTTGGGTTGTTTATCTCATATGGCCATATGTTCATGTTGTTTTCTAGTGATTCTGCCTCTTTTGAGGATGATCACTAAGGATGTTTTGTTAAGCTTGTAGTGCTCTATCCATCCATGTCTTTGTTTGCATCGACAAACTCACTAAAGTGGCTCACTTTCTGCCTATCAAAGAGTCAGTCACTGCAGCTCAATTGGCGGAGCTCTATACCTCTCGAATTGTCTCTCTGCACGGTATTCCACAAGTGATCTCTTCAGACCATGGCAGCATCTTTACCTCCAAGTTTTGGGATTCTTTTCAGAAGGCCATGGGCACCAACATCCGCTTTAGCACAGCTTTCCATCCTCAAACTAGCGGTCAAGTCGAGCGTGTCAACCAGATTCTTGAAGATATGCTCAGGGCTTGTGTGATCTCCTTCGGCATGAAGTGGGAGGATTGTCTTCCATATGCTGAATTCTCCTACAACAACATTTTTCAAGCAAGTTCGGGCAAGGCCCCATTTGAAATTCTGTATGGCAGGAAGTGTCGTACCCCTCTCAACTGGTCCGAAACCGGTGAACGTCAGCTTCTCGGAAATGACTTAATCACAGAGGCAGAGGAAATGTGCAAAGTCATTCAAGATAACCTCAAAGCAGCCCAATCCCGCCAGAAGAGCTACTATGATAGTAAGCACCGTGATTTGGCTTTCGAGATCGGAGATCTTGTTTACCTCCGCGTCTCTCCTATGAAAGGTACTCGTCGCTTCGGTATCAAAGGGAAGCTTGCCCCCAGATACGTGGGACCTTTCAAGATTGTCAGCAAGAGAGGCGACCTCGCCTATCAACTCGAGCTTCCTTCAAACTTTGCAAATGTTCATGATGTGTTCCATGTGTCTCAGCTCCGAAAGTGCTTCAAGACTCCTGACCGCACCGTCAACTTCGAGGACATTGAGCTCCAAGAAGATCTCTCCTATCATGAGCACCTCGTTGCTATTCTCGAAGAGACTGAACGCAAGACTCGCAACAAGTCAATCAAATTCCTCAAAGTCAAGTGGTCACCACATTCCGATCGTGAAGCTACCTAGGAACGCGAGGATCACCTCCGTTCTGAGTACCCGGCATTCTTTCAGCCCTAGATCTCGGGACGAGATCCTTTCGTAGTGGTGGAGTGTTGTAACACCCCGGATATGACTTTCCCAATATGTATTCCAACTCTTGCCGTTTCCGGCGTTAAGTTATTTTATTTTCTCGGGTTTAGGTTTTGTCTCCATGTGTTGTTGTCGTTGTCATGCATCTCATATCATGTCATCATGTGCATTGCATTTGCATACGTGTTCATCTCATGCATTCGAGCATTTTCCCCGTTGTCCGTTTTGCATTCCGGTGCTTCGTTCTCCTCCGGTGGTCATTTCTAGCTTTCTTTCGTGTGTGGGGATTAAACATTTCCGGATTGGACCGAGACTTGCCAAGCGGCATTGGTTTACTACCGGTAGACCGCCTGTCAAGTTTTCTATCATTTGGACTTCGTTTGATACTCCAACGGTTAACTGAGGGACCGAAAAGGCCTCATGTGTGTTGCAGACCAACACCCCTCCAATTTGGCCCAAAACCCACCAAAACCCTCTCCATCATCTAGAGCATTCGATCACGATCACGTGGCCGAAAACCGCACCTCATTTGGACTCTCCTAGCTCCCTCTATGCCTATTTGAAGACCCCCCATTCCAAATCTCGGATCCCCTCCCCGGAACCCTAGAAATCCTCCTCGCGCCGGCCGGACACGTCCGTCCCCGGCCGGACAGATCGCCGCCACCGCCCGCAGCCAGTGGCGTGCCGCCACGTGG
>NC_041386.1:165982928-165994662 GCF_002162155.2 Triticum dicoccoides
CCGACCCCGCCACCCTGCTCCCTCGCTCGCCGCCATCCGCTGCCTCCCAGCTGGCGCGCATGCCGCCGCCCGCTGCCCATCTCCTCACCGGACCACCGCCTCCGTCGCCAGGTCGCCGCCCGCTGCACCCGGACCCCCACTTCCTCGCCGCCGCGCCGCCCAGGTCCGGATCCGGCGGATCCCGCCCGACCGGCCACCTCCGTCTACTCCGGCGAGCTCCGGGTCAACTCCGGCGAGATCCGCCGCGCCTCGGTTCGCGCGTCAGACGAACCTTAGATCTGGGGTTGACCTTTTCCCTTCCTCCCTCATATTTTTTTGCATATTTCATCGTGCCGTAACTTTGCATCCGTAGGTCCGTTTTGGGCGTGTAGCGTATCAAAATGTTCATCTCAGAGAGTACATCATTTCATTCAATTACATCATTTTCATTTGAGTTCATCTTGATGCCCGAAATTCTGTTAGAAGAGTGCTACTTGAGATAATTGTCAGATCTGCTACTCCATTTAGGTATTTGTCATTTTTGCCATGATTTTTGTGTGCATGATATGCCCATGAGCTCTACATATGTTTTGTTAAGGGTTTTGCCATATTTCCAGAGGTGCAACCCATGTATTTTTGTGATGTGTGTGGTGACTAGTACAAGCTTGCAAAGTGGTGCACTTGTTAGTGCTGATTTTAGGGACTTAGCATTTCCACTTAAGTCCTTGGGTTGTTTATCTCATATGGCCATATGTTCATGTTGTTTTCTAGTGATTCGTGCCTCTTTTGAGGATGATCACTAAGGATGTTTTGTTAAGCTTGTAGTGCTCTATCCATCCATGTCTTTGTTTGCAATTATGGAGCATCCTAGTTTGAGTCAATCGATCTCTACTTTTGCTACTTCGTGAATCTAGGCAGATTGTCTACTTGTTAGCGATTTTGTCGAGGATGTTGTAGTTGATTCGTGCATGATATGCTATTGTTCTTGCCATGTCTAGCTTGCATTTTGTGTACTCTTGATGGGTGTATGCTTAGATTATCATGACTTGCTCCGTAGTGAGTGCATCGAGCTCGTAAGCATGCCTACTTGATATCTGTTTTCAGCATGCTCCAGTTTTCACTAAGTCTAAGAACTGATTATGTTTTTGCTATGTTCACATGCTTGCAATTGTATTTTCTGATCCCTTTTGGCTCAAGGTCACTAAGGGACTTTTGTTAATCTCTTTGAGTAGCTCCATGCCATGTTTTACTTTGCCATGTTCAGGTCCTGTAGCATGTAGTTTTGTTGCTCCGAAGTGTGCTACCTGATCTGAAATTCCAGACAAGTGTTAATTTCACTAAGTCTGAGATCTGTTTACCATATGCATTTTTGCCATGCTTGTTTGAACCTGTTAATGGATGATTTGGCCGTAGCTCAGTGCTAGACTTTTGTTAAGCATCATGAATTCATCTCTGCCATGTATTTTGTTGTCATGTTTGGGTGCTGTAGCATGTCCATCTTGTTGCATTTAAATGGCCACTTGCTATAAATCGCAGAACGTGGTCATATTTGAATCGCTTGCCATTTCCAAACCGTAACTCCGATTCCGACGTTCTTTATATCGTTTTCAAGCAATTTCATCTCATCTTTCCAGTGGCACACTTGGATTTCCAAGTTGAGGCCAGGTTCATGCATTCCTTGTCACATCTTGCATATGCATCCCGCATCACATCCCGCACAGCATACCATCCTTGCATCATATTGTTTGATCCTTGCACGTGGTTGATTGTGTCTTTGTTGCTTGTTTGTCTTGTTTGGGTAGAGCCGGGAGACGAGTTTACTAACGAGGAGCCCGTTGAGTTTGCTTTCGGGGATCCAGTCAACTCTGACAACTTTGCAGGCAAGATGATCATACCCTCGAAATCACTACTATCTTTGCTTTGCTAGATTGCTCGCTCTTTGCTATGCCAATGCTACGATTCCTACCACTTGCTTTCAAGCCTCCCAAATTGCCATGTCAAACCTCTAACCCACCATGTCCTAGCAAACCGTTGATTGGCTATGTTACCACCTTGCTCAGCCCCTCTTATAGTGTTGCTAGTTGCAGGTGAAGATTGGAGGCCGTTCCTTGTTGGAACATTTATTTACTTGTTGGGATATCATTATATTGCCATGTTATCTTAATGCATCTATATACTTGGTAAAGGGTGGAAGGCTCGGCCTCTCGCCTAGTGTTTTGTTCCACTCTTGCTGCCCTAGTTTCCGTCATATCGGTGTTATGTTCCCGGATTTTGTGTTCCTTACGCGGTTGGGTTATAATGGGAACCCCTTGATAGTTCGCCTTGATTAAAGCTTTTCCAACAATGCCAAACCTTGGTTTTACCATTTGCCACCTAGCCTCTTTTTCCCTTGGGTTTCCGAAGCCCGAGGGTCATCTTATTTTAGCCCCCCCCCCTGGGCCAGTGCTCCTCTGAGTGTTGGTCCAAACTAGAGTCCTGTGCAGCGCCCCCTCGGGGAAACTCGAGGTTTGGTTTTAGTTGTATGGAGCGCTCATCTGAGTGTGCCCTGAGAACGAGATATGTGCAGCTCCTATCGGGATTTGTCGGCACATTCGGGCGGTGTTGCTAGTCTTGTTTTAACCTGTCGAAGTGTCTTGAAGAACCAAGGTACCGAGTCTGATCGGAACGTCTTGGGAGGAGGTCTATTCCTTCGTTGACCGTGAGAGCTTGTCATGGGCTAAGTTGGGACTCCCCTACAGGGATTTGAACTTCCGAAAGCCGTGCCCGCGGTTATGGGCAGATGGGAATTTGTTAATGTCCAGTTGTAGATAACTTGAACCTTAACTTAATTAAAATGAATCAACTGAGTGTGTTACCATGATGGCCTCTTCTCGGCGGAGTCCGGGAAGTGGACACGGTGTTGGAGTAATGCTTGCGCAGGTTGCTCTCTAGTTTCTCGCTCGCGCTTTGCCTCCTCTTCTTGCTCTCTTTTGCGAATAGGTTAGCCACCATATTTGCTAGTCGCTTGCTGCAGCTCCACACATTTACCTTACCTTACCTATAAGCTTAAATAGTCTTGATCGCGAGGGTGCGAGATTGCTGAGTCCATGTGGCTCACAGATTACTATTACACCAGATGCAGGGCCTGATGATTCTGCTCTAGATGGCGCGCTTGAGCTCAAGTGGGAGTTCGACGAAGACTCTCAATGATACTATGTTTCTTTTCCTGATGATTAGTAGTGGTGCCCTGTTGGGGGTGATCGGGACCGTGTCGCATGTTGGGTTATCTTTTATTTTGGCGTCGTATTCGGGCCATGAGTGTTTGGATGATGTAATGTTATTTATGTACTTGATTGACGTGGCGAGTGTAAGCCAACTATGTTATCTCCACCTTCATTAATTATATTACATGGGATGTTTGTGAAGATTGCCTAACTTGCGACATATGCCTTCAATGCGATTATGCCTCTAAGTCGTGCCTCGACACGTGGGAGATATAGTCGCATCGAGGGTGTTACATTGAGTCCATGGATCATACGCACTTTTCTTCCTTCCACCATTGCTAGCCTCTCTAATACCGCGCACATTTCGCCGGTATCATACACCGACCATATACCTTCCTCAAAACAGCCACCATACCTACCTATCATGGCATTTCCATAGCCATTCCGAGATATATTGCCATGCAACTTTCCACCGTTCCATTTACTATGACACGCTCCATCATTGTCATATTGCTTTGCATGATCATGTAGTTGACATTGTATTTGTAGCAAAGCCACCGTTCATAATTCTTTCATACATGTCACTCTTGATTCATTGCATATCCCGGTACACCGCCGGAGGCATTCACATAGAGTCATATTTTGTTCTAAGTATTGAGTTGTAATTGTTGAGTTGTAAGTAAATAAAAGTGTGATGATCATCATTTTTAGAGCATTGTCCCAAGTGAGGAAAGGATGATGGAGACTATGATTCCCCCACAAGTCGGGATGAGACTCCGAACGAAAAAAAGAGGCCATAAAAAAGGCCCAAATAAAAAAATATGAGAGAAAAAGAGAGAAGGGACAATGCTACTATCCTTTACCACACTTGTGCTTCAAAGTAGCACCATGATCTTCATAATAGAGAGTCTCCTATGTTATCACTTTCATATACTAGTGGGAATTTTTCATTATAGAACTTGGCTTGTATATTCCAATGATGGGCTTCCTCAAAATGCCCTAGGTCTTCATGAGCAAGCGAGTTGGATGCACACCCACTTAGTTCCTTTTGTTGAGCTTTCATATACTTATAGCTCTAGTGCATCCGTTGCATGGCAATCCATACTCACTCACATTGATATCTATTGATGGGCATCTCCATAGCCCGTTGATACGCCTAGTTGATGAGAGACTATCTTCCCCCTTTTTTGTCTCCTCCACAACCACCATTCTATTCCACCTAAAGTGATATGTCCATGGTTCACACTCATGTATGGCGTGAAGATTGAAAAAGTTTGAGAACACCAAAAGTATGAAACAATTGCTTGGCTTGTCATCGGGGTTGTGCATGATTTAAATACTTTGTGTGGTGAAGATAGAGCATAGCCAGACTATATGATTTTGAAGGGATAACTTTCTTTGGCCATGTTATTTTGAAGAGACATAATTGCTTAGTTAGTATGCTTGAAGTATTATTATTTCTATGTCAATATTGAACTTTTGTCTTGAATCTTTCGGATCTGAATATTCATACCACAATTAAGAAGAATTACATTGAAATTATGCCAAGTAGCATTCCACATCAAAAATTCAGTTTTTATCATTTACCTACTCGAGGACGAGCAAGAATTAAGCTTGGGGATGCTTGATACGTCTCCAAGGTATCTATAATTTTTGATTGTTCCATGCTATATTATATTCTGTTTTGGACATTATTGGGCTTTATTATACACTTTTATATTATTTTTGGGACTAACCTATTAACCGGAGGCCCAGCCCAGAATTGTTGTTTTTGCCTATTTTAGGGTTTCACAGAAAAAGAATATCAAACGGAGTCCAAACAGAATGAAACCTTCGGGAACGTGATTTTCGGAACGAACATGATCCAGAGGACTTGGACCCTACGTCAAGCAATCAATGAGGAAGGCACGGGGTAGGGGGCGCACCTACCCCCCCCCCCCAGGCACGCCCTCCACCCTCGTGGGCCCCCTGTTGCTCCACCGACGTACTCCTTCCTCCTATATATACCTGCGTACCCCCAAACTACCAGATACAGAGCCAAAACCCTAATTCCACCGCCGTAAATTTATGTATCCATGAGATCCCATCTTGGGGCCTTTTTAGGAGCTCCGCCGGAGGGGGCATCGATCACGGAGGGCTTCTACATCAACACCATAGCCCCTCCGATGAAGTGTGAGTAGTTTACTTCAGACCTATGGGTCCATAGTTATTAGCTAGATGGCTTCTTCTCTCTTTTTGGATCTTAATACAAAGTTCTCCCCCTCTCTTGTGGAGATCTATTCGATGTAATCTTCTTTTGCGGTGTGTTTGTTGAGACCGATGAATTGTGGGTTTATGATCAAGTTTATCTATGAACAATATTTGAATCTTCTCTAAATTCTTTTATGTATGATTGGTTATCTTTGCAAGTCTCTTCGAATTATCAGTTTGGTTTGGCCTACTAGATTGATCTTTCTTGCAATGGTAGAAGTGCTTAGCTTTGGGTTCAATCTTGCGGTGTCCTTTCCGAGTGACAGTAGGGGCAGCAAGGCACATATTGTATTGTTGCCATCGAGGATAACAAGATGGGGTTTATATCATATTGTATGAGTTTATCCCTCTACATCATGTCATCTTGCTTAAAGTGCTACTCTATTCTCTTGAACTTAATACTCTAGATGCATGCTGGGTAGCGGTCGATGTGTGGAGTAATAGTAGTAGATGCAGGCAGGAGTCGGTCTACTTGTTTCGGACGTGATGCCTACATACATGACCATACCTAGATATTCTCATAACTATGCTCAATTCTGTCAATTTCTCAACAGTAATTTGTTCACCCACCATAAATACTTATGCTCTTGAGAGAAGCCACTAGTGAAACCTATGGCCCCCGGGTCTATCTTCCATCATATTAATCTTCCAATACTTAGTTATTTCCTTTGCCATTTATTTTACTTGCATCTTTTATTTATCTTTATCATAAAAATACCAAAAATATTATCCTATCATATCTATCAGATCTCACTCTCGTAAGTGACCCTGTAGGGATTGAGAACCCCTTATCGCGTTGGTTGCGAGGATTTATTTGTTTGTGTAGGTGCGAGGGACTCGTGCGCGGCCTCCTACTGGATTGATACCTTGGTTCTCAAAAACTGAGGGAAATACTTACGCTACTTTGATGCATCACCCTTTCCTCTTCAAGGAAAAACCAACGCAGTGCTCAAGAGGTATCAATGTTCACCATTGAAAACTACTCTATCTCACGTGATAATCGGACATGGTTTAGTTGATATGGATCACGTGATCATTTAGATGACTAGAGGGATGTCTATCTAAGTGAGAGTTCTTTAGTAATATGATTAATTGAACTTTAATTTATCATGAAGTTAGTACCTGATAGTTTTTGCATATCTATGTTGTTGTAGATCAATGGCTCGTGCTACCGTTCCCTTGAATTTTAATGCGTTCCTAGAGAAAGCTAGGTTGAAAGATGATGGTAGAAACTACACGGACTGGGTCCGTAACTTGAGGATTATGCTCATTGCTGCACAGAAGAATTACGTCCTAGAAGAACCGCTAGGTGCAAGACCCGCTGCAGGAGCAACTTCGAACTTTATGAGCATCTGGCAAAGCAAAGCTGATGACTACTCGATAGTTCAGTGTGCCATGCTTTACGGCTTAGAATCAGGACTTCAAAGACATTTTGAACGTCCTGGAGCATATGAGATGTTCCAGGAGTTGAAGTTAATATTTCAAGCAAATGCCCGAGTTGAGAGATATGAAGTCTCCAACAAGTTCTACAGCTGCAAGATGGAGGAGAATAGTTCTCTCAGTGAACACATACTCAGAATGTCTGGGTACCATAACCACTTGACTCAGGTAGTAGTTAATCTTCCTGGTGATAGTGTCATTGACAGAGTTCTTCAATCACTGCCACCAAGCTATAAAAGCTTCATGATGAACTATAATATTCAAGGGATGGAAAATACAATTCCCGAGCTCTTCGCGATGCTAAAGGCTGCGGAGGTAGAAATCAAGAAGGAGCATCAAGTGTTGATGGTTAACAAGACCACTAGTTTCAAGAAAAAGGGCAAAGGGAAGAAGGGGAACTTCAAGAAGAACAGCAAGCAAGTTGATGCTCAAGGGAAGAAGCACAAGTCTGGACCTAAGCCTAAAACTGAGTGCTTCTACTGCAAAGGGACTGGTCACTGGAAGTGGAACTGCCCCAAGTATTTGGCGGATAAGAAGGATGGCAAAGTGAAAGGTATATTTGATATACATGTTATTGATGTGTACCTTATTAATGCTCGTAGTAGCGCATGGGTATTTGATATTGGTTCTGTTGCTCATATTTGCAACTCGAAACAGGGCTACGAATTAAACGAAGATTGGCTAAGGATGAGGTGACGATGCGTGTGGGAAATGGTTCCAAAGTCGATGTGATCGCCGTCGGCACGCTACCTCTACATCTACCGTCAAGATTAGTTTTAGACCTAAATAATTGTTATTTGGTGTCAGCGTTGAGCATGAACATTATACCTGGATCTTGTTTGATGCAATATGGTTATTCATTTAAATCAGAGAATAATGGTTGTTCTATTTATATGAGTAATATCTTTTATGGTCATGCACCCTTGATGAGTGGTCTATTTTTGTTGAATCTCGATTGTAGTGATACACATATTCATAATATTGAAGCCAAAATATGCAAAGTTAATAATGATAGTGCATCTTATTTGTGGCACTGCCATTTAGGTCATATTGGTGTGAAGCGCATGAAGAAACTCCATGTTGATGGGCTTTTGGAATCACTTGATGCTTGCGAACCATGCCTCATGGGCAAGATGACTAAGACTCCGTTCTCCGGAACACTGGAGCGAGCAACTGACTTGTTGGAAATAATACATACTGATGTATGCGGTCCGATGAGTGTTGAGGCTCGCGGCGAGTGTCGTTATTTTCTAACCTTCAGAGATGATTGGAGAAGATATGGGTATATCTACTTAATGAAACATAAGTCTGAAACATTTGAAAAGTTCAAAGAATTTTAGAGTGAAGTGGAAAATCATCGTAACAAGAAAATAAAGATTCTACAATCTGATCGTGGAGGTGAATATTTGAGTTATGAGTTTGGTCTTCATTTGAAACAATGTGGAATAGTTTCGCAACTCACGCCACCTGGAACACCACAGTGTAATGGTGTGTCCGAACATCATAACCGTACT
Source organism: Triticum dicoccoides (assembly GCF_002162155.2). NCBI lineage: Eukaryota > Viridiplantae > Streptophyta > Magnoliopsida > Poales > Poaceae > Triticum > Triticum dicoccoides. The sequence goes on from NC_041386.1 coordinate 165,991,315, forward strand.
TTATTATATATGGTGCGATCTATAATATCTCTTATCGATTAACGCTATCGTTTTGGGGTTATGCTTTAGAGACGGCTGCATTCACATTAAATAGAGCACCATCTAAATCTGTTGAGATTGTTGGAGTTATAATATAAGTCATGTACCCCTTTGTGTTTATCCCGTTGTATAAGGGGTTTCCTGCATATATTCCACACTTGTACATGTATATATACTGGCCTATGGCCTCTTGGAAATACAAGTTGCATATTCCTAACATGGTATTAGAGCCTTAGGTTTTTTTTAGCACGTGCAACTCGTGCTCTCGATCCAATCTACTGTCCACGCAGCCGCCGCCCTTCCTCTCTTGGCCGGCGCTGCTCTCGGGTGCCTTCACCACCGCAGGTCAACCCTGCTCTTGCTGCTGCTATCTATCCAGACGCTGGTCAACGCATCTGGCTTCTCGTGTTGGATCCAGCTCGCCGCTGCCTGCATCAAGCCGCGCGAGCACTTCAGCCCGAGCGATCCCGTCAGCAGCTCCAGTCCGTCTCCCGCAAATCCGTCCGATCCGCCGCTTGACGCGCCCGCTGCACGTGGACTCCACCTCGCGTGGAGCCGTGGGTGTGTTCGATCCGCCTCCTGGTGCTGGACTACTTTTGCTAGTCACGTGTGTGAGCTAGCTAGTTGTTTGGTCTTCCACCTGCCTTGCTGTTGATCAGTAAATCAAAAAAAACAGGCACGATGTCGGCATCTTCCGGCTATGTTGTTGTCCCTCGCTGTCCGGTGATCTTTGATTTTACTAACTACACCGAGTTCACTGGCTTCATGCGCATTCACATGCATGGCATCCATCTCTGGGGTGTTCTTTCTGGCGAGATCTGCTGTCCGCCACGTCCAGTTCCTCCGGTGGCCCCTACTCCGCCGACTCCACCAGTTCTTCCTACGGATTCTAATCAGGCCGCCAAGGATGCGGCTAAACCTGCTGATGAGGCTGCTGCTCGTGCTTATGATGAGAGGGTTTTGGCTTATGAGGAGGCTCTTCAGACGTATCATGGTGCTTTGTCTGTTTACACCCAGTGGCTTGATGATGATGCTCGTGTTGCAGCTGTTCTCACTACTAGTGTTCTACCTCAGTTTGCTTCTGAGTTTCTGGGTCTTCCTACTGTCTTTGAGATGTGGACCCGTCTTCGTCAGCGCTATCAGCCCTCTGGTGATGCCTTATACCTTTCCGTGGTCCGTTAGGAGCATGCTCTTCAGCAGGGTGACTCTACTGTTGATGACTTCTATGCACAGAGTTTTGCTATCTGGCGCCAGTTTGATTCTCTCCGCAGTGCTGGTTGTCGTACTTGCCCCTGTTGCCAGGCTGTCCAGGCCAATTTGGAGTTTCATCGTGTCTACGAGTTCCTGTCTCGGCTCCGTAAGGATTTTGAGCCCCGGCGTGCTCAGGTGTTTGCTCGTGGCTGTATTTCTCTCATGGAGGCGCTTTCTGAGATTCGTGCTGAGGAGACTCGCTTACGTGGTGCTGGTTTGCTAGAAGTTCCCTCTGTGCTCGCTACTCGGTCTTCTTCCACGCCACCTGCTGCACCAACCCCTTCTCGCTCGAGTGCTCCGCCGCTCTTGCCCACTCCTTCTGGAGGCTCAGGTCGCCCCCGTCCACATTGCAATTATTGCAACAATGATGGTCATATTGAGTCCCAGTGCTACACGAACAGGAAACACCTGCGCAAGGCGCGATCATCCTCTTCAGGGACTTCGTCATCTACCTCGATAGCTTCAGCCATTGCTTTGACTGAGCAGGATATTCTGATACTTAAGCATCTGCTCGCGGCTTCAGGTTCTTCCTCGACGGGTACTGCTGGTTTTGTGACTGATGCTTCCCGCACTGAGCAACCGCCCTCTACACAGTCAGGTACATCCCCATGGGTTCTGGACTCTGGAGCTTCATTTCATATGTCTTCTCATTCTTCCACTTTGTCCTCTCTTCGATCACTGGATTCTCCTATTCATGTCTTCACTGCTGATGGTACTCCACTTTCTGTTGCTATTAGAGGCAATCTTACCACTCCTTCTTATTCTATTCCTGATGTTGCTCATGTTCCTCGACTTACCATGAATCTGTTTTCAGCTGGTCAACTTACTGATTCTGGTTGTCGCGTCATCCTTGACGTTGACTCTTGTTCTGTCTAGGACTGTCGCACGCACACTCTGGTTGGGGCTGGCCCTCGCCGCCGTGATTCTCAGGGTCTTTGGGAGTTGGACTGGCTTCATGTTCCTTCCGCTGGCACCACCATCGCCAGTTCCTCCACTTCAGTCACCTCCGTTACTGGTTCCTTCAAGCAGTGGCATCATCGACTTGGTCATCTGTGTGGTTCTCGGTTGTCGTCTTTAGTTTGTCGAGGTCTTTTGGGGTCTGTCTCAGGAGATGTCTCTTTAGAGTGTCAGGGTTGTCGTCTTGGCAAGCAGATTCAGTTACCATATTCACATAGTGAGTCAACGTCTAAGCGTCCTTTTGATTTAGTCCATTCTGATGTATGGGGTCCGGCTCCTTTCGCTTCGAAAGGTGGTCATAAATACTATATTATTTTCATAGATGATTTCTCTCGTTGCACATGGCTTTATTTCATGACTTCTCGTAGTGAGGTGTTGTCTATTTATAAGCGTTTTGCTACCATGGTTCATACTCAGTTCTCTTCACCCATTCGTGTTTTTCGTGCTGACTCCGCTGGCGAGTATATCTCTAAGATGTTGCGTGGTGTTCTTGTTGAGCAAGGAACTCTCTCTCAATTCTCTTGTCCTGGTGCTCATGCTCAGAATGGTGTGGCTGAGCGAAAGCATCGACATCTTCTTGAGACGGCTCGTGCATTGATGATTGCTGCCTCTCTCCAGCCTCATTTTTGGGCTGAGGCCGTCTCCACCTCCACCTATCTTATCAATATACAGCCTTCCGCTGCTCTACGGGGTGGTGTTCCTTTTGAGCGTCTTTTTGATCGTTCTCCCGATTATTAGATGCTTCGCTTGTTTGGTTGTGTTTGTTATGTTCTTCTTGCCCCTCGCGAACGCACCAAACTGACCGCTCAGTCTATTGAGTGTGTCTTCTTAGGCTACAGTGATGAGCATAAGGGCTATCGTTGTTGGGATCCTATCGGTCGTTGGATGCGTATCTCTCGAGACGTGACTTTTGATGAGTCTCGTCCCTTCTACCCACGCCCATCTTCCTTGATTTTTTCATTGGAGGATATCTCTTTCCTCACTTTTCCTGACTCACCTATCACCCCCGTCGCGCCTGTGCCTATTCGTTCCACTCCCTCTGCTTCTCCACCTCTAGTCGATTTGCAGCCACCATCTTCTCCGGTCTCCTCACCTAGCATG
>NC_041386.1:165994890-166069853 GCF_002162155.2 Triticum dicoccoides
ATACCTTGGTGATTCCTCCTTCTATTGTTCCATCTTTTCCTCAGCATTACACTCGTCGTTCACGACCTGTGGATGCCTTATTGGATGAGTCGTCATCTTCCTCTCAGCCTACTTATGGCTTGCGTTCTCGTCCTCTTCCGCCTGCTGATCACTTTGGATTTCCCACCACTGGTGCTGCTGTTCTTGAGCCGACTTCTTATTATCAGGCTGTTGTTCATCCTGAATGGCAGTTTGCGATGGCAGAGGAGATTGCTGCTCTTGAATGCACTGGTACCTGGGATCTTGTTTCTCTTCCTCCCGGAGTCCGTCCCATCACTTGTAAGTGGGTCTACAAGGTTAAGACTCGCTCTGATGGTTCTCTTGAGCGCCACAAAGCTCGTCTTGTGGCTCGTGGTTTTTAGCAGGAGCATGGTCGTGATTATGATGAGACTTTTCCTCTTGTGGCCCATATGACGTTGCCTCTGCACGCCACTGGTCTATATCTCAGCTTGATGTTAAGAATGCTTTTCTTAATGGTGAGCTGCGTGAGGAGGTGTACATGCAGCCACCACCTAGGTAATCTATTCCTGATGGCATGGTATGTCGCCTTCGTCGCTCTCTCTATGGCCTTAAGCAAGCCCCGCGCGCCTGGTTTGAGCGTTTTGCCTCTGTGGTCACTACTGCTGGTTTTTCAGCTAGTGCTCATGAACCAGCATTGTTTATTCACCTTTCTCCCCATGGTCGGACTCTTCTTCTTCTTCTCTATGTTGATGACATGATCATCACTGGGGATGACCCCGAGTATATTGCCTTTGTAAAGGCACGTCTTAGTGAGCAGTTTCTTATGTCTGATCTTGGGCCTCTTCGCTACTTTCTTGGAATTGAAGTCTCTTCTACCTCTGATGGCTTTTTTATATCCCAGGAAAAGTATATCCATGATCTTCTTGCTCGTGCTGCTCTTACTGACGAGCGCACTATTGAGACTCCTATGGAGCTCAATGTTCACCTCCATGCTACTGATGGTGATCCTCTCCCTGACCCAACACGTTATCATCATCTCGTTGGCAGTCTTGTCTATCTAGCTATCACTCGTCCGGACATCTCTTATCTGGTTCATATTCTGAGTCAGTTTGTTTCTGCTCCCACATCGGTTCACTATAGTCATCTCCTTCGTGTTCTCCGATATCTTCGGGGCACGATCTCCCATCGTCTATTCTTTCCTAGCTCCAGTTCTTTACAGCTTCAGGCCTATTCGGATGCTACGTGGGCTAGTGATCCTTCCGATCGCCGTTCACTTTTTGCTTACTGTGTTTTTCTTGGCGGTTCTCTTATTGCCTGGAAGACGAAGAAACAGATTGCAGTTTCCCGTTCGAGTGCTGAGGCTGAGTTGCGAGCCATGGCTCTTTTGACGGCAGAGGTGACTTGGTTGCGGTGGTTACTTCAGGATTTTGGTGTTTCTATCACTACACCGAATCTGCTCCTATCTGACAGTACAGGTGCTATTAGCATTGCGCGTGATCCTGTGAAGCATGAGCTCACCAAGCATATTGGTGTTGATGCTTTCTATGTGCATGCTGGTGTGCAGGATCAGGTTATTGCTCTTCAGTATGTGCCTTCCGAGTTACAGTTGGCGGATTTCCTGACGAAGGCCCAGACTAGAGCACAACATGGCTTTTATCTCTCCAAACTTAGTGTTGTTCATCCACCATGAGTTTGAGGGGGGGTTGTTAGAGTTATAATATAAGTCATGTACCCCTTTGTGTTTATCCCGTTGTATAAGGGGTTTCCTGCATATATTCCACACCTGTACATGTATATATACTGGCCTATGGCCTCCTGTAAATACAAGTTGCATATTCCTAACAGAGATGACACCATATGAACTGTGGTTTGGCAAGAAACCTAAGCTGTCGTTTCTTAAAGTTTGGGGCTGCGATGCTTATGTGAAAAAGCTTCAACCTGATAAGCTCGAACCCAAATCGGAGAAATGTGTCTTCATAGGATACCCAAAGGAGACTGTTGGGTACACCTTCTATCACAGATCTGAAGGCAAGATATTCATTGCTAAGAATGGATCTTTTCTAGAGAAGGAGTTTCTCTCGAAAGAAGTGAGTGGGAGGAAAGTAGAACTTGATGAGGTAACTGTACCTTTGTTGGAAATATGCCCTAGAGGCAATAATAAATTGATTATTATTATATTTCCTTGTTCATGATAATCATTTATTATCCATGCTAGAATTGTATTGATAGGAAACTCAGATACATGTGTGGATACATAGACAACACAATGTCCCTAGTAAGCCTCTAGTTGACTGGCTCGTTGATCAATAGATGATTACAGTTTCCTGACCATGGACATTGGATGTCATTGATAACGGGATCACATCATTAGGAGAATGATGTGATGGACAAGACCCAATCCTAAGCCTAGCACAAAGATCGTGTAGTTCGTATGCTAAAGCTTTTCTAATGTCAAGTATCATTTCCTTAGACCATGAGATTGTGCAACTCCCGGATACCGTAGGAATGCTTTGGGTGTACCAAACGTCACAACATAACTGGGTGACTATAAAGGTGCACTACAGGTATCTCCGAAAGTGTCTGTTGGGTTGGCACGAATCGAGACTGGGATTTGTCACTCCGTGTGACGGAGAGGTATCTCTGGGCCCACTCGGTAGGACATCATCATAATGTGCACAATATGATCAAGGAGTTGATCACGGGATGATGTGTTACGGAACGAGTAAAGAGACTTGCCGGTAACGAGATTGAACAAGGTATCGGGATACCGACGATCGAATCTCGGGCAAGTATCGTACCGATAGACAAAGGGAATTGTATACGGGATTGATTAAGTCCTTGACATCGTGGTTCATCCGATGAGATCATCGTGGAACATGTGGGAGCCAACATGGGTATCCAGATCCCGCTGTTGGTTATTGACTGGAGAGTCATCTCGGTCATGTCTGCATGTCTCCCGAACCCGTAGGGTCTACACACTTAAGGTTCGGTGACGCTAGGGTTATAGAGATATTAGTATGCGGTAACCCTAAAGTTGTTCGGAGTCCCAGATGAGATCCCGGATGTCACGAGGAGTTCCGGAATGGTCCGGTGGTAAAGAATTATATATAGGATGTGCCATTTCGGCCATCGGGACAAGTTTCGGGGTCACCGGTATTGTACCGGGACCACCGGAAGGGTCCCGGGGGTCCACCGGGTGGGGCCACCTGCCCCGGGGGGGCACATGGGCTGTAGGGGGTGCGCCTTGGCCTATATGGGCCAAGGGCACCAGCCCCAAGAGGCCCATGCGCCAAGAGAGAGGGAAAGGGGAGAGTCCTAAAGGGGGAAGGCACCTCCGAGGTGCCTTGGGGAGGATGGACTCCTCCCCCCCTTGGCCGCACCCTTCCTTGGAGGAAGGGGCAAGGCTGCGCCCTCCCCCTCTCCCTTGGCCCTATATATAGTGGGGGAAATGGAGGGCAACAATACCTAAATCCTGGCGCCTCCCTCTCCCTCCCGTGACACATCTCCCTCCTCCCGCAGCGCTTGGCGAAGCCCTCTTGGAATCCCGCTACTTCCACCACGCCGTCGTGCTGCTGGATCTCCATCAACCTCTCCTCCCCCCTTGCTGGATCAAGAAGGAGGAGACGTCGCTGCTCCGTACGTGTGTTGAACGCGGAGGTGCCGTCCGTTCGGTGCTAGGATCATCGGTGATTTGGATCACGACGAGTACGACTCCATCAACCCCGTTCTCTTGAACGCTTCCGCGCGTGATCTACAAGGGTATGTAGATCCACTCCTCCCTCGTTGCTAGATAACTCCATAGATAGATCTTGGTGACACGTAGGAAAATTTTGAATTTATGCCACGTTCCCCAACAGTGGCATCATGAGCTAGGTCTATGCGTAGATTCTATGCACGAGTAGAACACAAAGAAGTTGTGGGCGTTGATTTTGTTCAATATGCTTGCCGTTACTAGTGTTATCTTGATTCGACGGTATTGTGGGATGAAGCGGCCCGGACCAACCTTACACGTATGCTTACGTGAGACCGGTTCCACCGACAAACATGCACTAGTTGCATAAGGTGGCTGGCGGGTGTCTGTCTCTCCCGCTTTAGTCGGGTCGGATTCGATGAAAAGGGTCCTTATGTAGGGTAAATAGCAATTGGCATATCACGTTGTGGTTTTTGCGTAGGTAAGAAACGTTCTTGCTAGAAACCCATAGCAGCCACGTAAAACATGCAAACAACAATTAGAGGTCGTCTAACTTGTTTTTGCAGGGTATGCTATGTGATGTGATATGGCCAAAAGGATGTGATGAATGATATATGTGATGTATGAGATTGATCATGTTCTTGTAATAGGAATCACAACTTGCATGTCGATGAGTATGACAACCGGCAGGAGCCATAGGAGTTGTCTTAATTTATTTATGACCTGCGTGTCAACATAAACGTCATGTAATTACTTTACTTTGTTGCTAACCGTTAGCTGTAGAAGTAGGAGTAATAGTTGGCGAGACAACTTCATGAAGACACGATGATGGAGATCATGGTGTCATGCCGGTGACGATGATGATCATGGAGCCCCAAGATGGAGATCAAAGGAGCTATATGATATTGGCCATATCATGTCACTATTATTTGATTGCATGTGATGTCTATCATGTTTATACATCTTATTTGCTTAGAACGACGGTAGTAAATAAGATGATCCCTCATTACAATTTCAAGAATGTGTTCTCCCCTAATTGTGCACCGTTGCTAAAGTTCGTCGTTTCGAAGCACCACGTGATGATTGGGTGTGATAGATCCTTACGTTCACATACAACGGGTGTAAGACAGTTTTACACATGCAAAACACTTAGGGTTAACTTGACGAGCCTAGCATGTGCATAGACATGGCCTCGGAACACAGAAGACCGAAAGGTCGAGCATGAGTTGTATGGTAGATACGATCAACATGAAGATGTTCACCGATGATGACTAGTCCGTCTCACGTGATGATCGGACACGGCCTAGTTGACTCGGATCATGTAATCACTTAGATGACTAGAGGGATGTATATCTAAGTGGGAGTTCATAAGATGAACTTAATTATCCTGAACATAGTCAAAAGGTCTTCGCAAATTATGTCGTAGCTCGCGCTTCAGTTCTACTGTTTAGATATGTTCCTAGAGAAAATTTAGTTGAAAGTTGATAGTAGTAATTATGCAGACTAGGTCCGTAAACTGAGGATTGTCCTCATTGCTTCATAGAAGGCTTATGTCCTTAATGCACCGCTCAGTGTGCTGAACCTCGAACGTCGTCTGTGGATGTTGCGAACATCTTACATACACATTTTGATAACTACGTGATAGTTCAGTTAAACGGTTTAGAGTTGAGGCACCGAAGACGTTTTTGAAACGTCGCGAAACATATGAGATGTTTCGAGGGTTGAAATTGGAATTTCAGGCTCGTGCCCATGTCAAGAGGTATAAGACCTCCGACGATTCTCTTAGCCCACAAACTAAGGGAGAAAAGCTCAATCGTTGAGCTTGTGCTCAGATTGTCTGAGTACAACAATCATTTGAATCGAGTGGGAGTTGATCTTCCAGATGAGATAATGATGTTTCTCCGAAGTCATTACCACCAAGCTGCTAGAGCTTCGTGATGAACTATAATATATCAGGGACATATATGATGATCCTTGAGATATTCGCAATGTTTGACACCACAAAAGTAGAAATCAAGAAGGAGCATCAATTGTTGATGGTTGGTGAAACCACTAGTTTCAAGAAGGGCAAGGGCAAGAAGGGATACTTCATGACACGGCAATTCGGCTACTGCTCTAGTGAAGAAACCCAAGGTTGAACCCAAACCCGAGACTAAGTGCTTCTGTAATAAGGGGAACAGCCACTGGAGCAGAATTACCCTAGATACTTGGTAGATGAGAAGGCTATCGATAGAAGTATAATGGATATACATTATGCTAATGTGTACTTTACTAGTACTCCTAGTAGCACCAGGGTATTAGATACCGGTTCGGTTGCTAAGTGTTAGTAACTCGAAATAAAAGCTACGGAATAAACGGAGACTAGCTAAAGGTGAGATGACGATATGTGTTGGAAGTGTTTCCAATGTTGATATGATCAAGCATCGCACGCTCCCTCTACCATCGAGATTGGTGTTTGCGTTGAGCATAGACATGATTGGATTATGTCTATCACAATACGGTTATTCATTTAAGGAGAATAATGGTTACTCTGTTTATTTGAATAATACCTTCAATGGTCTTACACCTAAAATGAATGGTTTATTGAATCTCGATCGTAGTGATACACATGTTCATGCCAAAAGATAGTAATGATAGTACCACCTACTTGTGGCACTGCCACGTAAGTCATATCGGTATAAAACGCATGAAGAAGCTCCATGTTGATGCATCTTTGGGCTCACTCGTTTTTGAAAAGTTTGAGGCATGCGAACCATGTCTATTGGTGTATATGCATGAAGAAACTCCATGCAAATGGAGCGTTTGGACTCACTTGATTTTGAATCACTTGAGACATGCAAATCATACCATATGGGCAAGATGACTGAAAGCCTCGTTTTCAGTAAAATGGAACTAGAAAGCAACTTGTTGGAAGTAATACATTTTGATGTGTGCAGTCCAATGAGTGCTGAGGCGTGTAGTGGATATCGTTATGTTCTTACTTCACAGATGATTTGAGTAGATGTTGAGTATATTTACTTGATGAATCACGAGTCTGAATTATTGAAAGGTTCAAGTAATTTCAGGGTGAAGTTGAAAGATCGTCGTGACAAGAGGATAAAAGATCTATGATACGATCATAGCGATGAATAACTGAATTACGAGTTTGGCACAGAATTAAGACATTGTGGAAATTGTTTCACAACTAATACAGCCTGGAACACCATAGTGTGATGGCGTGTCCGAACATCATAACTGCACCCTATTGGATATGATGCATACCATGATGTCTCTTATCGAATTACCACGATAGTTTATGGGTTAGGCATTAGAGACAACCACATTCACTTTAAAAGGGGCACCACGTAATTCCGATGAGATGACACCGTATGAACTATGGTTTAGAGAAACCTAAGCTGTCATTTCTTAAAAGGTTTGGGGCTGCGACGCTTATGTGAAAAAGTTTCAGGCTGATAAGCTTGAACCCAAAGCGGATAAATGCATCTTCATAGGACACCCAAAACAGTTGGGTATACCTCCTGTCTCAGATTCGAAAGCAATAAAGGATTGTTTCTAGAATCGGGTCCTTTCTCGAGGAAAAGTTTCTCTCGAAAGAATTGAGTGGGAGGATGGTGGAGACTTGATGAGGTTATTGAACCGTCTCTTCAACTAGTGTGTGGCAGGGCACAGGAAGTTGTTCCTATGGCACCAACACCAATTGAAGTGGAAACTTATGATAGTGATCATGAAACTTCAGATCAAGTCACTACCAAACCTCGTAGGATGACAAGGATGCGTACTACTTCAGAGTGGTACGTAATCCTGTCTTGGAAGTCATGTTGCTAGACAACAATGAACCTACAAGCTATGGAGAAGCGATGGTGGGCCCGGATTCCGATAAATGGCTCGAGCCATAAAATCCGAGATAGGATCCATGTATGAAAACAAAGTGTAGACTTTGGAAGAACTACTTGATGGTCGTAAGGCTGTTAGGTACATATGGATTTTAAAAGGAAGACGGACAATGATGGTAAATGTCACCATTAAGAAAGCTCGACTTGTCGTTAAGAAGTTTCTCGACAAGTTCAAGGAGTTGACTACGGTGAGACTTTCTCACTCGTAGCGATGCTAAGAGTCTGTTGGGATTATATTAGCGATTACTGCATTATTTATGAAATCTTGCAGATAGGATGTCAAAACATCGTTTTCTCAACGATTTTCTTGAGGAAAGGTTGTATGTGATACAAATGGAAGATTTTGTCAATCCTGAAAGATGCTAATAAGTATGAAAAGCTCCAGCAATCCTTCTAAGGACTGGAGTAAGCATCTCGGAGTTGGAATGTATGCTTTGATGATGATCAAAGATTTTGGTGTATACAAAGTTTATGAGAAACTTGTATTTCCAAAGAAGTGAGTGGGAGCACTATAGAATTTCTGATGAGTATATGTTGTTGACATATTATTGATCAGAAATGACGTAGAATTTCTGGAAAGCATATAGGGTTATTTGGAAAGTGTTTTTCAATGGAAAGCCTGGATCAAGCTACTTGAACATTGAGCATCAAGATCTATAAGGATAGATCAAAACGCTTAATAGTACTTTCAAATGAGCACATACCTTGACATGATCTTGAAGGTGTTCAAGATGGATCAGTCAAAGAAGGAGTTCTTGCCTGAGTTGTAAGGTATGAAGTTAAGACTTAAAGCTTGACTGCGGCAGAATAGAGAGAAAGGACGAAGGTCGTCCCCTATGCTTAAGACATAGGCTCTACAGTATGATGTGATGTGTACCGCACCTGAAGTGTGCCTTGCCATGAGTCAGTCAAGGGGTACAAGAGTGATCCAAGAATGGATCACAGGACAGCGGTCAAAGTTATCCTTAGTAACTAGTGGACTAAGGAATTTTCTCGATTATGGAGGTGGTAAAAGAGTTCGTCGTAAAGGGTTACGTCGATGCAAACTTTGACACTAATCCAGATTATTCTGAGTAGTAAACTGGATTCGTATAGTAGAACAGTTATTTGGAATAACTCCAAATAGAGCGTGGTAGTTGCATCTAGGAGATGACATAGAGATTTGTAGAGCACACACGGATCTGAAAGGTTCAGACCCGTTGACTATAACCTCTCTCACAAGCAACATGATCAAACCCAGAACTCATTGAGTGTTAATCACATAGTGATGTGAACTAGATTATTGACTCTAGTGCAAGTGGGAGACTGTTGGAAATATGCCCTAGAGGCAATAATAAATTGATTATTATTATATTTCCTTGTTCATAATAATCGTTTATTATCCATGCTAGAATTGTATTGATAGGAAACTCAGATACATGTGTGGATACATAGACAACACAATGTCCCTAGTAAGCCTCTAGTTGACTGGCTCGTTGATCAATAGATGGTTACGTTTCCTGACCATGGACATTGGATGTCATTGATAACAGGATCACATCATTAGGAGAATGATGTGATGGACAAGACCCAATCCTAAGCCTAGCACAAAGATCGTGTAGTTCGTATGCTAAAGCTTTTCTAATGTCCAGTATCATTTCCTTAGACCATGAGATTGTGCAACTCCCGGATACCGTAGGAATGCTTTGGGTGTACCAAACGTCACAACGTAACTGGGTGACTATAAAGGTGCACTACAGGTATCTCCGAAAGTGTCTGTTGGGTTGGCACGAATCGAGACTGGGATTTGTCACTCCGTGTGACGGAGAGGTATCTCTGGGCCCACTCGGTAGGACATCATCATAATGTGCACAATATGATCAAGGAGTTGATCACGGGATGATGTGTTATGGAACGAGTAAAGAGACTTGCCGGTAACGGGATTGAACAAGGTATCGGGATACCGACGATTGAATCTCGGGCAAGTATCGTACCGATAGACAAAGGGAATTGTATACGGGATTGATTAAGTCCTTGACATCGTGGTTCATCCGATGAGATCATCGTGGAACATGTGGGAGCCAACATGGGTATCCAGATCCCGCTGTTGGTTATTGACCGGAGAGTCATCTCGGTCATGTCTGCATGTCTCCCGAACCCGTAGGGTCTACACACTTAAGGTTCGGTGACGCTAGGGTTATAGAGATATTAGTATGCGGTAACCCTAAAGTTGTTAGGAGTCCCGGATGAAATCCCGGACGTCACGAGGAGTTCCGGAATGGTCCGGAGGTAAAGAATTATATATAGGAAGTGCTATTTCGGCCATCGGGACAAGTTTCGGGGTCACCGGTATTGTACCGGGACCACCGGAAGGGTCCCGGGGGTCCATCGGGTGGGGCCACCTGCCCCGGGGGGGGGGCACATGGGCTGTAGGGGGTGCGCCTTGGCCTATATGGGCCAAGGGCACCAGCCCCAAGAGGCCCATGCGCCAAGAGAGAGGGAAAGGGGAGAGTCCTAAAGGGGGAAGGCACCTCCGAGGTGCCTTGGGGAGGATGGACTCCTCCCCCCTTGGCCGCACCCTTCCTTGGAGGAAGGGGCAAGGCTGCGCCCTCCCCCTCTCCCTTGGCCCTATATATAGTGGGGGAAAGGGAGGGCAACAATACCTAAGCCCTGGCGCCTCCCTCTCCCTCCCGTGACACATCTCCCTCCTCCCGCAGCGCTTGGCGAAGCCCTGTTGGAATCCCGCTACTTCCACCACACCGTCGTGCTACTGGATCTCCATCAACCTCTCCTCCCCCCTTGCTGGATCAAGAAGGAGGAGACGTTGGTGCTCCGTACGTGTGTTGAATGTGAAGGTGCCATCCGTTCGGCGCTAGGATCATCGGTGATTTGGATCACGACGAGTACGACTCCATCAACCCCGTTCTCTTGAACGCTTCCGCGCGCGATCTACAAGGGTATGTAGATTCACTCCTCCCTCGTTGCTAGATAACTCCATAGGTAGATCTTGGTGACAGGTAGGAAAATTTTGAATTTATGCTACGTTCCCAACAACCTTCTCCCGAATTGGAAAGTAGTTCATCACAGAAATCAGTTCCAGTGATTCCTACACCAATTAGTGAGGAAGCTAATGATGATGATCATGAAACTTCAGATCAAGTTACTACCGAACCTCGTAGGTCAACCAGAGTACGATCCCCACCAGAGTGGTACGGTAATCTAGTTTCTGGAAGTCATGTTACTAGACCATGACGAACCTACAAACTATGAGGAAGCGATGATGAGCCCAAATTCCGCGAAATGGCTTGAGGCCACAAAATCTGAGATGGGATCCATGTATGAGAACAAAGTGTGGACTTTGGTTGACTTGCCCGATGATTGGCAAGCCATAGAGAATGAATGGATCTTCAAGAAGAAGACTGACGATGGCGGTAATGTGACTATCTACAAAGCTCGACTTGTTGCAAAAGGTTTTTGACAAGTTCAAGGAGTTGACTGCGATGAGACATTCTCACCCGTAGCGATTCTTAAGTCTGTCTGAATCATGTTTGCATTTGCCGCATTTTATGATGATGAAATTTGGCAAATGGATGTCAAAACTGCATTCCTTAATTGATATCTTAAAGAAGAGTTGTATATGATGCAACCAGAAGGTTTTGTCGATCCTAAAGGTGCTAACAAAGTGTGCAAGCTCCAGCGATCCATTTATGGACTGGTGCAAGCCTTTCGGAGTTGGAATATACGCTTTGATAGTGTGATCAAAGCATATGGTTTTATACAGACTTTTGGAGGCTATTTTTTTTAAAATAATACATTTTTTATTAATTTGCACAAATATTACGCCCAAAAAATATTTTTCAAAAATAATACACCGTCAGCCCGCAGCAGGCCGAGTGGACCTAGTCGGCCCATAGCACGCCGACTGAGGTCCTATCGGCTTGTTGCTGGCCGATTGGCCTGTTGGCCACCAGTTCAGGTCTAGTCGGCCAGCAGTTGGCCGACAGGGACTAATTGGCCCGCAGTTGGCCGACGGGGACTAATTGGCCTGCTGTGGGCCGACTGGTGCATGCCACCATTTTTGTCCCGAACGATCCCCGGATTTTATTAATAAACTATGACGTATTTCGTGCAACCGTTTCCCCGCAATATTTTCCCGCCACCCATTTCCCACCATATGTTCCCGCCAACTCTTTCCCGCCACCCGTTTCCCGCCATATGTTCGCGCCAACTCTTTCCCGCCACCTGTTTCTCGCCAACCCTTTCCCGCCGTACAGCAGTCGTTCTTTCCCGCCATTTTCTCATCCTACCTATAAAACCCCCTTCAGACAGAGGAGGATAAGCATTCCAGTGTAGTGTAGTTGAGATGTCCCATTATCCTTTCGATCGTAGTTTTCACCCTAAGATGAGCAGGACTCTTCTGAGGCTAGCTACCGATTTCAGGATGGACAATAGGATAGTTCCATGGGACGAACTCACCGGTAGTGACACCATAATGAATGAGTTGGATCACGAATTATGTATGTCTAGGTGGCCTGAAAGGACCTATGAGTAGGTACGTATAGAACTTCTTAGGTTGCATGCAAGGTGGAAGAAGGTAGTGGAGCCGAAGAGTGAAACTTTCAGAAGGACTGCAGAAAAGCATCCATTTTTATGGACTGGGGAGAGCGAGGACGAAAATGATATCTTCATGCCGCCTCTTCCGGGTTCTGCATTGTCAAAGAGCAAGAGTTTTGCATCGTCCAAGGGCGAGAGTACTGCATCCTCGAAGGGCAAGAGTTTTGCATCGTCCAAGGGTAAGAGTCTGCATCCTCGAAGGGCAAGAGTTCTGCATCGATGGAAGATGACGATGATGACTTCATGTAGTTTTTATGATGTATGTTGTAAGTTTAGTCGTACGTACCGTTAATTTAGATGTAGTTCTATCTAGTTGTTTATACTGTCTTGTGTACGAGCATTATGTTCTATCGGAATATGATGTTGTAGTTCGGATAACAGAGTACTAAAATAGAGTAGGCATATGTCTCATACATAAGTACATAGTCATTTGTCTCATACATAGAATAGACATAAGTCTCATATAGAAGTAGATGGTCATGTCTCTACTGATAGATGGAAGCGTCAGTGACGAGTCTGGCCTGGCAGGGAGGCTGATCTAGAAGCGGCGTCCATCCCAACCTATTAGGTGGCCTAATGTTACGAGGAGGAATTTCAGACTCTCCCTAGTCATGCTGTGTATCCTGTGTGGGACCTGGTGGAGGAGTCGAATACATGTTCATCCACTAGGTGTGCTGCGACATCTGAGCCTATATGTTCTCCTCGTGATGTTGATCACTCCCCCACGTATCATGTGATGCCGACATAGACGCATGATATCCGTAGGCTCCTGCACGATGGCACGTTTAGTCATGAAGAATGAGGTCACCTCAATTAATATTGAAAACAATAAATATGAAGACACTTACCTGCTGGTTGTGACGGCTGCTCTGGCTCAAACATGAAGCTCGACGAGGGATCGTGCTGTTGTGGCTGTGGAGAAAACACGAAGCTCGACGAGGGACCGTGCTGCTGTGGCTGTGGAGAAAACATGAAGCTCGATGTGGGACCATAGTGTTGTGGTTGCTGCCATGTTGAACTGCCAGGTTGGTCAGGACGGGGTGGCCTGGTTGTCGGCTGATGTGCTAGACGTGGACGTGGTTGATGTCGGTGCATGGAGTGACGCGGCTGCTGCTTCTGGTGCTGAACAATGTCGGTTCTCCGGGTGCACGTGATAGCCTCGTACACAACTGTATCTTGTTCTAAATTCGTTCCAAGAAGGGTTGTAGCACTGGACGGTGCTGAAGAAGAGGTCCAGACGACAGTGATCGTCCAAAGGTGGTCACGTCCTCGTAGAATTTGTGTGTCAAGGTAGCCTGCAAATTTCCATGACAATTAATAATGTCTGTCTCTTGCACGTCAAAGTATGTGACAACATTACTTAAAGAAAATATATCTTACTGCGTACTGCCTAGAGCCTGAAGTGTCATAGCTCGGGTACATATCCGACGGAGTAGGATCCGGTATCTCCTCTGGGTGGGAGTGCTCAACGATGCGTAACCGTGTTCTGGTCATGTAGCGCTGCAAATAGAGATTGAATTCATTGAGATCAAAATTGTGATTCTCATGCCATAGATGTGTGTTTGTTGTCTCCCATTCTATAACATATGGCTCTAGTCTAACTAGCCAGTCAGCAGTTGTCCTGGTCATGCCCTTCCTTGTCGTCCTAAAATTGTGGTGTGTGTTCAACAATTACCTAAAGCTTCGAATGGAGTACTATGAAAGATATTGCAACATTGAAAAACTGGTTAATACATGTGGATGTGTGCTGGCACCGGGTTCTCTATAGGGGAGGCAGCTCCAACTGCAGAAGACCAAATTGCATCATAACCCTCTGTTGTGCCATCTCCTCGACGAAGACATCGAAGATGATCTTTGATTTTGTCATCCAGTAATATCGGTCCCTTGTGCATAGCACAAACATACCACCAGGGCATCTCGCTTGTATGGCTGCTTTCGTGTAGGGCTGCCAGATGACCCCGGTGTATGCATCGAACTGCTCGCTCAATGTTGTGTATGCCTTCCTGGTCTGATCACTAGCAAATCGTCTCTGCAGAAAACAAAAGTTAGTAGCCGCTAGCATCGAACTATCTCTTGTGCAGAAAAAAGTTGCATTAAACTATAACACGGTGCATACCTCGCGACGTGTCCAACACAAACCGAAAGTAGGCATGTCGATGTCATCAACATCAAACATGGCATCTATAGGCTCACGAACACGTACATCTGGTCGCCCTATAGAGAACCTCTCCCACGAACATAGTTGTAGGAATAGAGGGCATCCAAGAAGGGCTGGCTTTCTTGATGTAAGCTGGCAACCGTTGCACATACCTCGGTATGTAGCCGCTAAGACCGTCGAACCCCAACTCCTCTCTCTGATCTGATCCGCCGTCTGAGCGCTCGCTATCTCGAGTGCCATAGGGATGTAGAGCGCGCTAATAGTGGTGACATGGTTCTCTTGAACATCACCTTGCTGAAAAGCCACATTAAGTAGGCCTCCAGGCTCCGAGTGATCTGTTCCGCAGTCAACGGCGCCCGGAAGTTCTGGATCTGCATTAAGCAAAGAGAAAGTTTTAGTAAGCCGCAACTATTTTCTGAAAAACCGTATGCACGATAACTTGAACATAAGAGGTAGGGGAAATTACCCGGAAATTGAGCAACCACTCATACTTAGGTCCATGATGCTCCCATACCGGATCCGGAGCATCCGGAAAAACACCATGAAAATGTTGTGTAAGAGCTCGCTCCCAACCAGCCGGTGCGTCCAATGGTCCTATGGCATGACCTGCCAACGGTAGTCCGAGCAAAAGTGACACATCCTTTAGAGTAGGAGCCATCTCTCCCCATCGGAAGTGAAACGTGTGGGTCTCTGGCCTCCAACGGTCCACTAAGCAGCTCAGCAAGGACCCATCGATGGCGATGCGTTTCTCACTCGGGATAGAGTCAACCAGACGCGCGAAAGGTAAAAGGCCGGCCCATTTCAACCTTCATCAAAGAACATTTCAATTAGTGTCTCCCATTAATATGCATGTCAGTGTGCAAATTAATAAAGCACGTACCGCTGAAGCCATCCTGGGTGTATCATCCAGTTTTCCTTAGGAGTGCAAGTGACCAGAGGCTCAAGCTTGCACTCATACCATATAGCACCATGATGACCCCTATCAATGTCCCCATTCAGCAACCACATTCCCGACATTCCTGCACATAAAAAATTCAGAACATAGCGCCACACTAAATACAGATTCATAACATAGTGTCACACTTAATAAAAATTCAGAACATAGTGCCACACTTAATACAAATTCATAACATAGTGCCACACTTAATACAAATTTAGAACATAGTGTCACACTTAATACAAATTCAGAACATAGTGCCACACTTAATAAAAATTGAGAACATAGTGCCACACTTAATACAAATTCAGAACATACTACTGCTAGCTTAGCTTCTTCCTCTCGCCCTTACTCCTCTACTGCCTCTACCTCCTCTTCTTCCCCGGTTGCCTCGTCCACGCCCAATGATGAAAGTGGGACAATTAGTGTCCCTATGGCCAAATTCATTGCATAGAATGCATTGCCTAGTCGGACCTCCTGCTTCAGATTCATCCATATCATTCCGGATGCGCTGACACTGCCGCCTGCCTCTACTTGTACGCATATGCTCTGGGTTTGGAATGTAACGCCTTTCAGCGGGGTTGACGTTGTTGAAATTACCCATTGATCGAAAACCCATCAGCTCACCTATCCAGGTATAGAGGACACACTCTTTCAGAAAAAATGGAGACACAAATGATATTGCGTCCATTCCAAGATGCCCGCAAGCAGCAAGTACATGTGAGCAAGGTAGGCGAAGCAATTTCGGTTTGTTGCATGTGCACTCACATGTTGGCCAGGCTTCATTACCAATTTTCACCCCATACATCCTCAACTCATTTGCACATCCGAATTTGTTGTTGGCTAAGCGGACCTCAAACCTTCTTTCTTGATTACCGATGGCGACTACAGTGTGTGACCTAGCTTTTTGCATCTTGTTGTCCATGCACTTTGTGACTCTTTCACAGTACCATGTATTCGGGTTGTTGAAGATATGTTGCTCTGCTTTTTGACGTCTATCTCTGAAATACTTGATGGTGCCATAGAAAATACCCTCAACGATGGTTGTAAGTGGCAATGCCCGGTTTCCTCTGAGGACAAAGTTGTATGTTTCCGCGAGGTTCGTTGTCATGACACCATACCTTGCTCCATGTGTGTCATGTAGCAAAGACCACCTCTCCAGAGGCTCATGCTCTATCCACTGATCAAAGGTTTTAATCGACCTCCCAAGCCTTCTCCTAGTACGAGGTGGGTCAAAGCCTGGCAGGTCACATAGCTCAACAGGCTCCTCCTCCAGGGCCGATGTTCCTGTTGCCAACTGTGCAGCTACTGCTTCAACATGTGCCCTCACTGCTGCATCTCTTGCAGCTTTCATGTCCCTCACGTGTCTCTGCGTGCAAAGTTTGTCACGTATCAAATTGTACTTCCATAACTGGTTCTGCTTGCAGAGTTTTTTGAACAGATTCATCAGGTTCTTATTTCTAAACTGCGAGAAAAAATTAGCCCCCAGATGGTGCATGCACCAACGGCTCTGTAAGTCCTGCCAAGGAACTTGTTCCTCAGGGCCTGGGTTTGTCAGTGTCCTTATCACACTGAGTATACCTGCATGCCTATCATGAAGGATGCACATATTGGGCTTCTCCTTCACAACTGATATTTTCAACTCCCTGAAGAACCATGTCCAACTTTCAATGTTCTCACTCTCCACAAAATCAAATGCGAGTGGGACAACTTGATTTTGGCCGTCTTGACATATGGCTGTCAGGATCTGGCCCTTGTACTTGCCTATGATAAAAGTACCGTCAACACATATCACCGGTCGGCAATGCCTGAAAGCTTCGATGCATACACCAAAAGAGAAGAAGAGACGATGCAGCACCCTCACAGTTGGGAACTCTGGCATGAACATGTCTTGGATATCGATATAGGTGCTTGGATTCCGCTGATGTAGGGTGTGGAGGAGCTGGACAACACAGTCATATGCATCAAAATAAGAACCAAATCTCCTCTCAAGCGTCGCATGCTTAGCCCTGTACTTGAACCTGGCGGAGACTTTTGTCTAGACTGCCTTCACTTCCATAGCTTTGCCCTGCACTATCTCATTGTAAAACAATCGAGCAATAAGCATCGATGAAAGGTTGGCATGATCCTGAGGGATGCAGGGAATAAGACAACTGTGATTAACTAAGTCACTTATCACCCAACTTGTGCCATACTTAGGGAGAAAGCTGTGCACCCTGGCGGGACAATCTGCGTTCTTGCATAAATTGTCAGGAATTTCTAACTGGACACCCGAGCTGTGAAAACCCTTTGCATGGACATTGCCCAATTAATTATTGCATCCTTTAGGGCTTGCTTGTTCGGATACATAGCACCTGTCGCAATATTGTTCTGGTGATATTGCCAGGCTGAATCATGTCCATCATTCACGGTCATTGCAGATGAGAAGCCATGATTCCATGATGCAGGATTCGGGACCTCCTCTGCATTTTCTTCTTCATCTGACTCGTCAGAATCATCGGCATGACCCCTTTCAACATGGGTGTCTTCTTCTTCCATCTGGTCCTGCATGTGCCCATCTACCTCGTCAGCATCCACCTCGCCATTGTAATCACCATCGGCATTTCCTCCTTCTACCTGACTACTCTGCCCTGTTTGATAACCATAAGCATTTCCTCCTTCTACCTGACTGCTCTGTCCTTATTCGTAACCATCATCTCCAGCATTTGACATAGATAATTGCCTCCCTACACTGCTATGACCAGGATCGTAGCCACCCTCGCCTTCATGTGCAGTGACCTCCTTCACAACGGGAAGCACTAAAGCAATAGGATTGTATCCCCTTCGTTCACAACCTTGTAACCACTGTACCCAATTGGAGTCTCGGTCTATTGGCCTCAAATAAAAGTAAATTATTGAACTTGACCGTGTCCACAATGCATGAACACCGACGGTGTGTGTTTCAGTATCAAGACCTAAACTTGCCGCAATCCATTCTTTCAACTGACTGACTGACCATGTTTGAGGTGCACTCATTGGCACATCTATGTGAGTAAATTCACTCAGGTCTACTCCCATCTCAGTTGTTTGGACAGTACTAGGACCATAGCAAAATCCGAACTTCACTACATCGGACATCTCGGCTCACCTATTTTTTCCAACAACGAAATACAAGTATTAAGCAACAACTTAAAATACCCCCACTAAAAAATATTAGACATGTCTATATATTAGCTAGCTATATATTACAGAATATTAACGGAGCAACTAATACAATTCACACACCTACAAGTATAATACGAATATTTGCCGGAGCAACTACAAATATTGACAGATTAATATATTTGACTGGACTGCCTATATTACGGACCTTTTTTCGGAGCTACTACAAATACCGACACTCCTAAATACTTGACATCCACATATAGTACGGAATATTACCGGAGCAACTACACATTTTTACACAACTAATTAGTTGACATCTAAATATATTTATGTATACTACCGACGTAAATAAAAATAATCGCACACGTAATTTATTCCATATCGAAACATATTAACAAATACCTATGAAAAATAAAATGTTTGTTGAAATATACCCTTGAAGCGTGCGTGCGAACGAAGAACGACAAACGGTAGCCACTAAACTGCCGGAGCTTCACCTCCACCACACTACCCCAACTTCACCACCACCACCTCCACCAAAATGCTCACCACAACCACCACGAGCTACCCCATCAGTAGATCGAAACCTCTTTTGGCTGCCCTAACTAAGTTGAATCCACTCACGGTGCCAAAACCGCAAAAGAATGGCTCATTTAGGTGTAGACATTGGAGGCATTTTTGTATAGAGAGAGGAGAAAGCAAGAACAGAAGAAGAATAGAGGAGCGTGGATGAAAGGGGGGATATGGCCGCAGGGGAGCCGGGCCAGCCGCACGTGAGGTGGGGCCGCACCCTGTCAGCCAGCAGCAGGCCGATCGGCCAGCGGTAGGCTGACAGGGGCACGCCTGCGCCGACAGCTCCCTCCCTCCCCCTCGCGACGTGGCCAGCCCAATCCGAGGCCAACACGTGCCAGGCGGGCCAGCTGAAAGATCGTGGATGTCACCTAGAGGGGGGGTGAATAGGCGCTTTAAAATAATTACGGTTTAGGCTTGAACAAATGCGGAATAAACCTAGCGGTTAATTTGACAAGCACAAAACCTACAACAACTAGGCTCACCTATGTGCACCAACAACTTATGCTAAGCAAGATAAACAACTAAGTGATAGCAAGGTATATAACAAGAAACAATATGGCTATCACAAAGTAAAGTGCATAAGTAAAGGGCTCGGGTAAGAGATAACCGAGGCACGTGGAGACGACAATGTATCCCGAAGTTCACACCCTTGCGGATGCTAATCTCCGTTTGGAGTGGTGTGGAGGCACAATGCTCCCCAAGAAGCCACTAGGGCCACCGTAATCTCCTCACGCCCTCGCACAATGCAAGATGCCGTGATTCCACTAAGGGACCCTTGAGGGCGGTCACCGAACCCGTACAAATGGCAACCCTTGGGGGCGGTCACCGAACCCGTACACTTTGGCAACCCTTGGGGGCGGTCACCAGTACCCGTCAAATTGCTCGGGGCGATCTCCACAACCTAATTGGAGACCCCGACGCTTGCGCGGAGCTTTACACCACAATGATTGAGCTCCGAACACCACCAACCGTCTAGGGCGCCCAAGCACCCAAGAGGAACAAGCTCAAGGGTACCAAGCACCCAAGAGTAATAAGCTTCTCAACTTGTAAACTCCACGTATCACGTGGAGAACTCAAACTGATGCACCAAATGCAATGGCAAGGGCACACGGAGTGCCCAAGTCCTTCTCTCTCAAATCACACTGAAGCAACTAATGCTAGGGAGGAAAATGAGAGGAAGAACAAGAAGGAGAACACCAAGAACTCCAAGATCTAGATCCAAGGGGTTCCCCTCACAAAGAGGAGAAAGTGATTGGTGGAAATGTGGATCTAGATCTCCTCTCTCTTTTCCCTCAAAAACTAGCAAGAATCCATGGAGGGACTGAGAGTTAGCAAGCTCAAAGAAGGTCAACAATGGGGGAAGAACACGAGCTCAAAGGATAAGGTTCATTGGGGAAGAAGACCCCCTTTTATAGGTGGGGAAAAATCCAACCGTTATGCTCATAGCCCGCACAAAGCGGTACTACCGCTCCAAGGAGCGGTACTACCGCTAGGGCGGAAGTACCCCTTTGAAAAACAACAGCAATGAGGCAAAAGGCCAATAGAACCGCCGGAGCAGTACTACCGCTCGTCCTCATGGTACTACCACTCGACCTCACGGTACTACCGCAAATGGTAGCGGTACTACTTCTTGCGAGCGGTACAAAAAAAATACTTCTGTGCCTACTTCCGCTGAGCAAAACACGAGATTTTGGTCCGGAGTGGTACTACCGCTTAGGAGCCGCGGTAGTACTGCTCTGGAGCGGTACTACCGCTCAGGAGCCGCGGTAGTACTGCTCTGGAGCGGTAGTAAAAAATTACATCCGCTCTAGCCACGGTAGTACCGCTGCAGCCTTTACAAAAACAGCCATAACTTCTGCAAAGGACTGCAAATTCGACAAAACCAAGTTTGTTGGAAAGCTAGCGACAAGGGCTAACACAATATTGATATAAATACCAATAAGAAGCAAATGAGAAAAGGCCCAAAATAAAATGGGGAGAACCCTTCCTTGGATAAGACCGGTAAAACCTCCAACACCAAAAACATCATAGAAGACGCATGCAAACTCCATTTTCGATGAACTCAAGCTTGTCATCAAGATGACCATAAGCTCTAAGACTCACAAAGAGAACCAAACAAGAACCAAGAAACATGATGCAAGGATGCAATGGTTTGAGCTCTCAACGAACGATACAATCAAGCTACTCACTTGAGAGCCCCCCTTGATAGTACGGCTATCGATCCTATAACCCGGTCTCCCAACTACCACCATGAGACCGGTAAAATAGAAAACCTATCAAGGGCAAACCTTTGCCTTGCACATGATCCACTTGAGCTAGATGATGACGATCTTGTCCTCCTCAAGATGGACCACCTTTCTTGATTGCGTTGGGTCGATGGAGACTAGATGATTGCTCCCCCATACTCCACTATGGGTGAGCCACTCTTCGGCACATCTTCACAAGTCCATTGACACCACAATGGATGGCAAGATTCAAGCACTTGATCTCTTCGTGATTCTCCACTTGAACTTGCACACGACAATCTTGATGACGATCACCACTTGATGTCATCCTTCCCATGGGTTGTATGATATCATCCTCTTGACGCAAGCCCATGGACATCTACCTAACCCCACATAGACTCTCACATAGACCATGGATTAGTACATAAAGTGCAACGGACAATCCTTACCATACCATGGGATCACTTGATCCCTCTCGGTACATCTTCTACTCTTTGTGAGTTGATCAACTTGATTCACTCTTGACTTAGTCTTGATCAACCTTGAATCTTTCCAACTCTCTTCGTTTGTATGATGTCTTGAAGGTAAACATGAATGATCACACAATCTTCTTCTTCAAGACATGCTTGCAATAAGCTCAACACTCACATGACCAATCTTTGGATAATTCCTTAATAGCACCTTGGTCAACCCATAAACTCCTTGAAACCAACACATGGACTTCAAGAAATGCCTATGGAAAAATCCTTCAAATATAACTCAATGCAACCATTAGTCCATAGAGAATGTCATCAATTACCAAAACCACACATGGGGGCACCGCATGTCCTTTCACCAGCTGTCGGCCGGCTACTGGCCGACTGCGCCCACTCGGCTTGCTGCGGGCTGACAAGGCCCAGTCGGCCTGCTGCAGGCCGACGGTGTATTATTTTTGAAAATTATTTTTTGGGCGTAATATTTGTGCAATTTAATAAAAAATGTATTATTTAAAAAAATTATCCTTTTGGAGAAGCCCGTATTTACAAGAAAGTGGGTGGGAGCTCTATAGCATTTCTAATATGATATGTGGATGACATATTGCTCATTGGAAATGATACTGAATTTCTGAATAGCATAAAAGGATACTTGAATAAGAATTTTTCAATGAAAGGCCTCGGTGAAGCTTCTTACATATTGGGCATCAAGATTTATAGAGATAGATCAAGACGTTTAATTGGACTTTCACCAAGCACATACCTTGATAAAGTTTTGAAGAAGTTCAAAATGGATCAGTCAAAGAAAGGGTTCTTGCATGTGTTACAATGTGTGAAATTGAGTCAGACTCGATGCTCGACCACTACATAACATAGAGATAAAATGAAAGTCATTCCCTATGCCTCAGCCATAGGTTGTATCATGTTTGCAATGCTGTGTACCTCACCTGATGTGTGCCTTGCTATAAGTTTAGCAAGGAGGTACCAAAGTAATCTAGGAGTGGATCACTAAAGGAAATATGCCCTAGAGGCAATAATAAAGTTATTATTTATTTCCTTATATCATGATAAATGTTTATTATTCATGTTAGAATTGTATTAACCGGAAACATAATACATGTGTGAATACATAGACAAACAGAGTGTCACTAGTATGCCTCTACTTGACTAGCTCGTTGATCAAAGATGGTTATGTTTCCTAACCATAGACATGAGTTGTCATTTGATTAACGGTATCACATCATTAGGAGAATGATGTGATTGACTTGACCCATTTCGTTAGCTTAGCACTTGATCGTTTAGTTTGTTGCTATTGCTTTCTTCATGACTTATACATGTTCCTATGACTATGAGATTATGCAACTCCCGTTTACCGGAGGAACACTTTGTGTGCCACCAAACGTCACAACATAACTGGGTGATTATAAAGGTGCTCTACAGGTGTCTCTAAAGGTACTTGTTGGGTTGGCGTATTTCGAGTTTAGGATTTGTCACTCCGATTGTCGGAGAGGTATCTCTGGGCCCACTCGGTAATGCACATCACTATAAGCCTTGCAAGCATTGCAACTAATGAGTTAGTTGCGGGATGATGTATTACGGAATGAGTAAAGAGACTTGCCGGTAACGAGATTGAACTAGGTATTGAGATACCAACGATCGAATCTCGGGCAAGTAACATACCGATGACAAAGGGAACAACGCATGTTGTTATGCGGTCTGACCGATAAAGATCTTCATAGAATATGTAGGAACCAATATGGGCATCCAGGTCCCGCTATTGGTTATTGACCAGAGAGGTGTCTTGGTCATGTCTACATAGTTCTCGAACCCGTAGGGTCCGCACGCTTAACGTTCATTGACGATATAGTACTATATGAGTTATGTATGTTGGTGACAGAATGTTGTTCGGAGTCCGGGATGAGATCACGGACATGACGAGGAACTCCGAAATGGTCCGGAGATAAAGTTTGATATATGGGAGAATAGTGTTTGGTCACCGGAAGGGTTCCGGAATTCACCGGAAGGGGTTCCGGATGTTTCCCGAAATGTTTGGGTACGAGAACACCTTATTTGGGCCAAAGGGGAAAGCCCATAAGGTTTTTGGAAAGCGCAAGAGGAATTTTTGCGGAGTCTAGGGGCCAGACGCCAGGGTCCCTGGCGTCTGGGTCCAGACGCCGGGAACCCTGGCGTCTGGCCCTGGAGTCCGAGAAGGACTCTTGCTTTTCGGGTGAAACCGACTTTGTAGAGGATTTTACTCCAAGTTTCGACCCCAAGGCTCAACATATAAATAGAGGGGTAGGGCTAGCACCCAAGACATCAAGAAACACCAAGCCGTGTGCCGGCAACCCCGTCCCCTCTAGTTTATCCTCCGTCCTAGTTTTCGTAGTGCTTAGGCGAAGCCCTGCGGAGATTGTTCTTCACCAACACCATCACCACGCCGTCGTGCTTCCGTAACTCATCTACTACTTCGCTCCTCTTGCTGGATCGAGAAGGCGAGGACGTCACCGAGCCGAACGTGTGTAGAACTCGGAGGTGTCGTGCTTTCGGTACTTGGATCGGTCGGATCATGAAGACGTACGTCTACATCAACCGTGTTGATATAACGCTTCTGCGAACGGTCTACGAGGGTATGTAGACAACACTCTCCCCTCTCGTTGCTATGCATCACCATGATCTTGCGTGTGCGTAGGAATTTTTTTTGAAATTACTACGTTCCCCAACAGTGGCATCCGAGCCAGGTTTTATGCGTAGATGTCATATGCACGAGTAGAACACAAGTGAGTTGTGGGCGATATAAGTCATACTGCTTACCAGCATGTCATACTTTGGTTCGGCGGTATTGTTGGATGAAGCGGCCCGGACCGACATTACGCGTACGCTTACGCGAGACTGGTTCTACCGACGTGCTTTGTACACAGGTGGCTGGCGGGTGTCAGTTTCTCCAACTTTAGTTGAACCGAGTGTGGCTACACCTGGTCCTTGCGAAGGTTAAAACAGCACCAACTTGACAAACTATCGTTGTGGTTATGATGCGTAGGTAAGAACGGCTCTTGCTAAGCCCATAGCAGCCACGTAAAATTTGCAATAACAAAGTAGAGGACGTCTAACTTGTTTTTGCAGGGCATGTTGTGATGTGATATGGTCAAGACATGATGCTAAATTTCATTGTATGAGATGATCATGTTTTGTAACCGAGTTATCGGCAACTGGCAGGAGCCATCTGGTTGTCGCTTTATTGTATGCAATGCAATCGCCCTATAATGCTTTACTTTATCACTAAGCGATAGCGATAGTCGTAGAAGCATAAGACTGGCGAGACGACAACGATGCTACGATGGAGATCAAGGTGTCGCGCCAGTGACGATGGTGATCATGACGGTGCTTCGGAGATGGAGATCACAAGCACAAGATGATGATGGCCATATCATATCACTTATATTGATTGCATGTGATGTTTATCTTTTATGCATCTTATCTTGCTTTGATTGACGGTAGCATTATAATATGATCCCTCACTGAGTATAAGTGTTCTCACTGAGTATGCACCGTTGCGAAAGTTCTTCGTGCTGAGACACCACGTGATGATCGGGTGTGATAGGATCTACGTTCAAATACAACGGGTGCAAAACAGTTGCACACGCGGAATACTCAGGTTAAACTTGACGAGCCTAGCATATAACAGATATGGCCTCGGAACATGGAGACTGAAAGGTCGAGCGTGAATCATATAGTAGATATGATCAACATAGTGATGTTCACCGTTGAAACTACTCCGTCTCACATGATGATTGGACATGGTTTAGTTGATATGGATCACGTGATCACTTAGAGGATTAGAGGGATGTCTATCTAAGTGGGAGTTCTTAAGTAATATGATTAATTGAACTTAAATTTATCATGAACTTAGTCCTGGTAGTATTAGCATATCTATGTTGTAGATCAATAGCTCGCGTTTAGCTCCCATGTTTTATTTTTGATATGTTCCTAGAGAAACTAAGTTGAAAGATGTTAGTAGCAATGATGCGGATTGGATCCGTGATGTGAGGTTTATCCTCATTGCTACACAGAAGAATTATGTCCTTGATCCACCGCTAGGTGACAAACCTATTGCAGGAGCAGATGCAGATGTTATGAATGTTTGGCTAGCTCAATATGATGACTACTTGATAGTTTAGTGCACCATGCTTAAACCGCTTAGAATCGGGACTTCAAAGACGTTTTGAACGTCATGGACCATATGAGATGTTCCAGGAGTTGAAGTTAACATTTCAAGCAAATACCCGAGTTGAGAGATATGAAGTCTCCAACAAGTTCTATAGCTAAAAGATGGAGGAGAATAGCTCAAGCAGTGAGCATGCGCTCAGATTGTCTGGGTACTACAATTTCTTGAATCAAGTGGGAGTTAATCTTCTAGATAAAATAGTGATTGACAGAATTCTCTAGTCACCATCACCAAGTTAGTATAACTTCGTGATGAACTATAATATGCAAGGGATAACGGAAACGATTCCCAATCTATTCGTGATGCTGAAATCAATGAAGGTAGAAATCAAGAAAAGCATCAACTGTTGATGGTAAACAAAACCACTAGTTTCAAGTAAAGGGACAAAGGGAAGAAAGGGGAACTTCAAGAAGAACGGCAAGCAAGTTGCTGCTCAAGTGAAAAAACCCAAGTCTGGACCTAAGCCTGAAACTGAGTGCTTCTACTGCAAAGGGACTGGTCACTGGAAGCGGAACTACCCCAAGTAATTGGCGGATAAGAAGGATGGCAAAGTGAACATAGGTATATTTGATATACATGTTATTGATGTGTACTTTACTAGTGTTTATAGCAATCCCTCAGTATTTGATACTAGTTTAGTTGCTAAGAATAGTAACTCGAAACGGGAGTTGTAGAATGAACAGAGACTAGTTAAGGGTGAAGTGACGATGTGTATTGGAAATGGTTCCAAGATTGATATGATCATTATCGCACACTCCCAATAATTTCAGGATTAGTGTTAAACCTAAAATAAATGTTATTTAGTGTTTGCATTGAGCATGAATGTGATTGGATCATGTTTATTGCAATACGGTCATTCATGTAAGTTAGAGAATATTTGTTGTTCTGTTTACATGAATAAAACCTTCTATGGTCATACACCCAATGAAAATGGTTTGTTGGATCTCGATCGTGGTGATACACATTTTCATAATATTGAAGCCAAAAGATGCAAAGTTAATAATGATAGTGCAACTTATTTGTGGCACTGCCGCTTAGGTCATATTGGTGTAAAGCGCATGAAGAAAATCCATGATGCGCTTTTGGAATCACTTGATGCTTGCAAACCATGCCTCATGGGTAAGATGACTAAGACTCCATTCTCCGGAATAATGGAGCGAGCAACAGATTTGTTGGAAATCATACATACTGATGTATGTGGTTCGATGAATATTGAGGCTCACGGCATGTATCATTATTTTTTGATCGTCACAGATGATTTGAGCAGATATGAGTATATCTACTTGATGAAACACAAGTCTGAAACATTTGAAAATTTCAAAGAATTTCAGAGTGAAGTGGAGAATCATCGTTACAAAAATATAAGTTTCTACGATATGATCGCAGAAGTAAAATATTTGAGTTACGAGTTTGGCCTTCGGTTAAAACAATGTGAAATAGTTTCACTACTCACGCCACCTGGAACACCATAGTGTAATGGTGTGTCCGAACATCATAAATGTACTTTATTAGATATGGTGCGATCTATGATGTCTCTTACCGATTTACTACTATCATTTTGGGGTTATGCATTAGAGACAGCTACATTCACGTTAAATAGGGCACCATCTAAATCCGTTGAGACGACACCGTATGAACTATGGTTTGGCAAGAAACCTAAGTTGTCATTTCTTAAAGTTTGAGGTTGCGATGCTTATGTGAAAAAGTTTCATCTTGGTAAGCTCAAACTCAAGTCGTAGAAGTGCGTCTTCATAGGATACCCAAAAGTAACTGTTGGGTACACCTTCTATCACAAATCCAAAGGCAAGATATGTTGCTAAGAATGGATCCTTTCTAGAGAAGGAGTTTCTCTCGAAAGAAGTGAGTGGGAGGAAAGTAGAACTTGATGAGGTAACTGTACCTGCTCCCTTATTGGAAAGTAGTTTATCACAGAAATCTGTTCCTGTGACTACTACACCAATTAGTGAGGAAGCTAATGATGATGATCACATAACTTCAGATCAAGTTACTACCGAACCTCGTAGGTAAACCAGAGTGAGATCCGCACCAGAGTGGTACAATAATCCTGTTCTGGAAGTTATGTTACTAGACCATGACGAACCTACGAACTATGAAGAAGCGATGGTGAGCCCAGATTCCGCAAAATGGCTTGAGGCCATGAAATCTGAGATGGGATCCATGTATGAGAACAAAGTGTGGACTTTGGTTGACTTGCCCGTTGATCGGCAATAAATTGAGAATAAATGGATCTTCAAGAAGAAGACTGACGCTGACGGTAATGTTACTGTCTATAAAGCTCGACTTGTTGCAAAAGGTTTTTGACAAGTTCAAGGGATTGACTACGATGAGACCTTCTCACCCGTAGCGATGCTTAAGTTTGTCTGAATCATGTTAGCAATTGCTGCATTTTATGATTATGAAATTTGGCAAATGGATGTCAAAACTGCATTCCTGAATGGATTTCTGGAAGAAGAGTTGTATATGATGCAACAAGAAAGTTTTGTCAATCCTAAAGGTGCTGACAAAATATGCAAGCTCCAGTGATCCATCTATGGACTGGTGCAAGCATCTCGGGTTTGGAATATACGCTTTGATAAGTTGATCAAAGCATATAGTTTTATACAGACTTGCGGTGAAGCATGTATTTACAAGAAAGTGAGTGGGAGCACTACATCATTTCTGATAAGTATATGTGAATGACATATTGTTGATCGGAGATAATGCAGAATTATTCTGCAAAGCATAAAGGAGTGTTTGAAAGGAGTTTTTCAAAGAAAGACCTCGGTGAAGCTGCTTACATATTGAGCATCAAGATCTATAGAGATAGATCAAGACGCTTGATAAGTTTTTCAATGAGTACATACCTTGACAAGATTTTGAAGTAGTTCAAAATGGAACAGTCAAAGAAAGAGTTCTTGCCTGTGTTACAAGGTGTGAAACTGAGTAAGACTCAAAGCCCGACCAGGGCAGAAGATAGAAAGAGAATGAAAGTCATTCCCTATGCGTTGGCCATAGGTTCTATAAAATATGCCATGTTGTGTACCAGATCTATTGTATACCCTACACTATTGTTAGCAAGGGAGTACAATAGTGATCTAGGAGTAGATCACTGGACAGCGGTCAAAATTATCCTTAGTGGAATAAGGATATGTTTCTCGATTATGGAGGTGACAAAAAGGTTCGTCGTAAAGGGTTACATCGATGCAAATTTTGACACTGATCCAGATGACTCTAAATCTCAATCTGGATACATATTGAAAGTGGGAGCAATTAGCTAGAGTAGCTCCGTGCAGAGCATTGTTGACATAGAAATTTGCAAAATACTTACGGATCTGAATGTGGCAGACCCGTTGACTAAACTTCTCTCATAAGCAAAATATGATCACACCTTAGTACTCTTTGGGTGTTAATCACATAGCGATGTGAACTAGATTATTGACTTGTGGGGACCCCGACTCATAAGTCGAGATCACCGAATGCACGTGTACAGTGATCCCAGAGATCATTGCTCACTGAACACACAGAAGCTGAATAACAAGAATCTTGCATCCATACATATCGTCTTACACAAATTATGACCATTATGGTCAAGTCTTACATAGATAGAGCCACAAGGGCTGAAAGCCAAATAAACTTAAGCAGCGGAAATCTTCGTCGATAAGTAGAACCCATGCCATCTGCCTTAACCCTACAGGCATTCTGACTGGGAAATGTCCTAGTTCGCATGTTCGTCTCCAAAGAATTCTTCCTCGAAATCATGTTCTTCCATGCTTGGCCAATTAAATAACCAGTGGCAAGCCAATGAGTACTTTGAATGTACTCGCAAGCAACCCATGTTTTGGTTCAAGGTACAACAATGTATGATATAGGTAAATTTTTGCGGAAAGCTAGTTTTGAGTGCAATGACATGTTCAACAACTTGTAAGACATGCATCAGGAGAATTCAATTAACCATGAGGACAGGTTACAGATATCAACATAAAAAGAGTGGGCACCAACCCAACTCAATCATGTCAAGTCCTTTGACTTGACCCAAGTAGTTCTCCCCACTTATCCACACACACACACACTGGTTTGTAAACATGTGGACGTAGTCCAAGAGCAGTTACCCAACTGTCCTTGACCGTGGACACGGCTATTCGAATAGTTTTACACTCTGCAGAGGTTGCACACTTTACCCACAAGATCCGGGGAACTTCTATGTCATCCACGACCCGCGGTACCTCAAGTACCCGGGGTAAGCACCCGATCACTATCTTTCCCTAGACGACACTAACAAGGAGTCCACTCGTTGTTCCATATCCTCACGATGTACATCATACGAGACTCACTCGAGATCGTAACATCCGAGAGGGGACACAACGGTGTATCCGGTGCCCTGTGAAAACAGTCATGGCCGCCCTACCTGGCATGACCCTGTCCCGAGAGAGAGCACCAACTCTCCCCCGTCACTAGTAATGCGGGCTCCAAGCTAGTATCAGCCTAGGTAATCAATAATGCCCTTTCCCATATAAGGGTAGAGTGGTTGCGCATGTAAGGTTGGAATAACGGTCGCAACTTAAACCAATCCGTTTTTGAAAACAACACACACACTTGCCTCGGTACACCACTTCGTCATCAAATGGCTACCCAACTCATCATCTCCCTCGGGCATAAGTGGCACCCGACGGGGTTTTCGAAAAGTCCTTTGAAAATACTTTGTCTCCATCACTATGCATATCCCCGTCCCTTTTTTTGCGTAGCACTACTTTAGCATCCTATCTACTCCCACCGGCATAACCCTCATAGAAAGGTAGGGTCATGCATCATGCAAGTGTCAACGAGAAAAGCAACGGAGGCAAACCACCCCAAGTGGTCACCATTTTATCATGACTCGATGCAAGCAACAAAAGTGCCATATGACATGCATAAAAGGGGTTTCTTAGACATGGTCAAAGGGTTGCTTGCCTGGCTCAACAAAGTCTTCTGGGTCTTCAAAGTCTTCTGGTCCAACTCCTTCATCAGCAACGCAATCTATCGTCGCAAAATAATAACGAGGAAATAAGGCAATAATAAAACAGAAAAACCAAAGTGCTCAGAAAAATGTCAACTCATTTTTGTTAAATACTAGGTTGAAAACTAAGAAAGGGAAAATTCCTAGTTTTGGATTTAGAGTAGCAGAATAGGAGAAATGGGTTTTCAAAGGTTTATTTAAATGCTAAAAATCACATTTAAATATTTATAGTGAAGAAAAGGTTGTTGGATTTGAATGAAAGTTGCACCATAAATAGGTGGGATTATTACAAGAATTTAGGAGTTGGAATTATTGCATTTGGATAAATAATTAATTTTGTGGAACTTTTGGAAAAGCCACAGAAAAAGAAAAAGAAAAAGGGCACTGTGCCTGCCAGGCCAGAACAGCTGCGGGGCAGCAGGCCCAGCCAGCGGGCCGGCCCAGCCGAGCCAGCGCACAGCGCGCGCGCCCGCCCATTTCAAACCTGACGGACAGGGCCCGCAGGACAGAGAGAGAGAGGGGCGCGGGAACGAGGGAGAGGATGACAGGCGGGGCCCACCTGTCATCACTAACCCGTGGACAGGGGGGTCACGGTGCTCACCGGTGATGATGCAGGCCACGGCGAGCTCCGGCAAGTGCGGGGATGGCTTCAGGAGACTGTCGCACGACGGTGGGTGGTGGACTTGGCCGGCGGGGGTGCCTGGTTTGCCGGCGACGAGGAGCTGCGGCGGAGGAGCTTCGGGACGTGGTGACTCCGGCCGTTTCCGGCAGCTACAGAGAGGGGAAAGAAGGGGGGAAGGATCAGAGGGCTGCAGGGGTTCCAGATCGAGGCAGAGGAGGAACGGGGGAGGCCTATACCTCACGAACTCCGGCGAGCCGAAGCGGCGGAGCTCGAGCTCGATCTCGAGCTCGGGCGGTTATGTAGAGGAACTGGGGTGCAGGGGGATGTTTAGGGGAGTGAGAGAGCGAGTGGTGAGGAGAGGAGGGCGCGGGGAGGCCTTTAAGTAGGCGAGCGGCGAGGTGCCGTGGACCCATGCGCCGGAGAGCTCACGCTCATCGCTGCAGGGCTCGGGGGAAGAGGGTGTGGTGTCTGGGGTGTTCCTGGACGTCGACTACGTCGGGAGGGACAGAGAGAGGGAGTGGGGAGAGGTCAGAGGTGCGCACGTGTGAGCCGTGCCATTGGCGCGCTCGGGCGGCCGGTGTTTGCTAGCGCAGAGGCGCGGGGATGAGGAGAGAGGAGGGGGCCGACCGCGTAGCGTGCTGCGGACGCCGAGGCGCATCGGCAGGCACGCGGGGGAGGCACGAGGTGGTCGGAGGCGTCTGGCAGAGGGCGGCTACAGTACGGGAGCGCACTGTAGCGCGCTCCAGAGCGCCCAAATGGCCGGCATGGCATTTTCTATGCCTTGTGGGAGCGGCCAACCGTGTCCAGTAGCTCAAGGGTGGAGTAAAGAAGTAGGGAGAGGCATTGGATGCTCTGGATGGCCAGTAGGAGAGGAGAGAAGTAGAAGAAGAGGGAGAAATGGGCTGTCCAGAGAGAGAAAGAGGTGGTTTCACCCATCCAATAATGGAGCTGTGGAAGAGGACTAGGGGAGCTGTGGTAAAAAGTTGAGCTCAAGGAGAATAGTTTTAGTGGTCAAAATGGTGATTTTTGAAAAGTAGCAGAAGGTGTTTGATAAAGGTTTTGGCAAGCAAATGATTTCCAATTGCCATGAGACTCCACAGGGTGAAATGACACATATAATTAGGGTCTTCCACCAATTTGGAGCTTATTTGGGCAAAGTTGCCAATGCAACTTTTGTAAACCCTAGAAATGAGCAGAAATAGACTTGTGTAGATCTAGTTGATCAAATCACTTCTCCTTGATGCACTACTTGGTGTAGTGGCCTCATTCGGTCATATGAACATGCTCACAAAAGTTGAGGTCAAGGAGAGAAAGTTGGTAGTACAAACTTGCTCAAATTAGGTTCTGAACAGAAAGGGTTATGGGGCATTTTGGTGGACCAAAATGACCTTGATTGAAGTGAGGCTTTTCAAGATCATCACAATATGCATTTGTGACTTGCTGGATTTTTCTTGGATTTTTATGGAAATATTTCCTCTAGAAATATTTCAAATCCTTGAAATAGGCAGAAATGGTTTTGGGAGGTTTTGTCCAATATTTTGAACATGACCATGTGTTGAAACTCTTATATATGGGAAATATATGCCCACTGAGTTTCCCTGATTTTTTTCAAATATTTTTAAAACAATAAAATAATTTTTACCTATTAAAGACCATTTTTGGCCTTTAGAAAAAGCTTTTAAATAAAATAGGAAAATAACTTTTAAAATTATATTATTGGGGTTTATGGGAATCCTATATCTAATAGGTTTCAAATATACCTTTTGAAATATTTTTCATACCCCAAATCAGGTACTTGCAGTGCAAACCTCAATCCAAGGGTTTTTGGAAAACTAATTTTTGAAAATACTATTTGGCCAAATTATTTTTGTAAGAAAATACTATATTGTACTATACACATGGCATGTGTTGGGTAACGTAGCAGAAATTCAAAATTTTCTACGCATCACCAAGATCAATCTATGGAGTAATCTAGCAACGAGGGGAAGGAGAGTGCATCTAAATACCCTTGTAGATCGCTAAGCAGAAGCGTTCAAGTGAACGGGTTGATGGAGTCGTACTCGTCGTGATCCAAATCACCGATGATCCTAGTGCCGAACGGACGACACCTCCGTGTTCAACACACGTACAGCCCGGTGACGTCTCCTACGCCTTGATCCGGCAAGGGGAGAAGGAGAGGTTGGGAAGACTCCATCCAGTAGCAGCACGACGGCGTGGTGGTGGTGGAGGAGCGCGGTACTCCAGCAGGGCTTCGCCAAGCACCGCAAGAGATGAGGAGGGAGAGGGGTAGGGCTGCGCCAAGAAGGAGAGGAACTCATCTGTTGGCAGCCCCAAGTCCTCAAGTATATATAGGGGAGAGGGAGGGGTGCGCCCCACCTAGGGTTCCACCCTAGGGGCGGCGGCCAGCCCCAATCCCATCTAGGGTGGCGGCCAAGTGGAGGGGGAGAGGGAGGCGCACCAGGCATGGGCCTTAAGGCCCATCTGCCCTTAGGGTTTGCCCCCTCTTCCCCTTAGGCGCATGGGCCTTGGTGGGGAGGCGCCCCAGCCCACTTAGGGGCTGGTCCCTTCCCACTATTGGCCCATGTAGGCCTCCGGGGCTGGTGGCCCCACCTGGTGGACCCCCGGACCCCTCCGGTGATCCCGGTACACTACCGGTGATGCCCGGAGCACTTTTGGTGGCCAAAACCATACTTTCTATATATTAATCTTTACCTCCGTACCATTCCGGAACTCCTCATAACGTCCAGGATCTCATCCGGGACTCCGAACAACATTCGGTAACCACGTATATCTATTCCCTATAACCCTAGTGTCATCGAACCTTAAGTGTGTAGACCCTACGGGTTCGGGAGTCATGCAGACATGGCCGAGATAACTCTCCAACCAATAACCAATAGCGGGATCTGGATACTCATGTTGGCTCCCACATGTTCCACGATGATCTCATCGGATGAACCACGATGTCGAGGATTCAATCAATCTCGTATACAATTCCCTTTGTCTAGTGGTACGATACTTGCCCGAGATTCGATCGTCGGTATCCCGATACCTTGTTCAATCTCGTTACCGGCAAGTCTCTTTACTCGTACTGTAACACATCATCCCATGATCAACTCCTTGGTCACATTGTGCACATTATGATGATGTCCTACCGAGTGGGCCCAGAGATACCTCTCCGTTTACACGGAGTGACAAATCCCAGTCTCGATTCGTGCCAACCCAACAGACACTTTCGGAGATACCTGTAGTGTACCTTTATAGCCACCCAGTTACGTTGTGATGTTTGGCACACCCAAAGTATTCCTATGGTATCCGGGAGTTGCACAATCTCATGGTCTAAGGAAATGATACTTGACATTAGAAAAGCTTTAGCATACGAACTACACGATCTTTGTGCTAGGCTTAGGATTGGGTCTTGTCCATCACATCATTCTCCTAATGATGTGATCCCGTTATCAACGACATCCAATGTCCATGGTTAGGAAACCGTAACCATCTATTGATCAATGAGCTAGTCAACTAGAGGCTTACTATGGACATGGTGTTGTCTATGTATCCACACATGTATCTGAGTTTCCTATCAATACAATTCTAGCATGGATAATAAACGATTATCATGAACAAGGAAATATAATAATAATCAATTTATTATTACCTCTAGGGCATATTTCCAACAGTCTCCCACTTGCACTAGAGTCAATAATCTAGTTCACATTGCCATGTGATCACAGGTCACATCGCCATGTGACTAACATCCAAAGAGTTTACTGGAGTTAATAATCTAGTTCACATCACTATGTGATTAACAATCAATGAGTTCTGGGTTTGATCATGTTATGCTTGTGAGGGAGGTTGTAGTCAACGGGTCTGCAACATTCAGATCCCTATGTATTTCGCAAAAATTTATGTCATATCATAGATGCTGCTACCACGTTCCACTTGGAGCTATTCCAAATGGTTGCTCCACTATACGTATCCGGTTTGCTATTCAGAGTCATTCGGATAGGTGTTAAGGCGTGCATCGACGTAACCCTTTATGCCGAACTCTTTATCACCTCCATAATCGAGAAACATGTCCTTATTTTCTCCAAGGACAATTTTGACCGCTATCTGGTGATCCACTCCTTGATCACCTTTGTACCCTCTTGCCAGACATGTGGCAAGGCACACATGAGGTGCGGTACATAGCATAGCATACTATGGAGCCTATGTCTAAGCATAGAGGACGACCTTCGTCCTTTCTCTTCTGCCGTGGTCGAGCTTTAAGTCTTAACTTCATACCTTACAACTCAGGCAAGAACTCCTTCTTTGACTGATCCATCTTGAACACCTTCAAGATCATGTTAAGGTATGTGCTCATTTGAAAGTACCATTAAGCGTTTTGATCTATCCTTATAGATCTTGATGCTCAATGTTCAAGTGGCTTAATCCAGGTTTTCCATTGAAAAACACTTTTCAAATAACCCTATATGCTTTCCAGAAATTCTACATCATTTCCAATCAACAATATGTCAACAACATATACTCATCAGAAATTTTATAGTGCTCCCACTCACTTCTTTGGAAATACAAGTTTCTCATAACCTATGTATAAACCCAAAATCTTTGATCATCTCATCAAAGCGTACATTCCAACTCCGAGATGCTTACTCCAGTCCTTAGAAGGATTGCTGGAGCTTTCCATACTTGTTAGCATTTTCCCAGGATTGACAAAACCTTCTGGTTGTATCTCATACAACCTTTCCTCAAGAAAATCATCGAGGAAACAATGTTTTTTGACATCCTATCTGCATGATTTCATAAACAATGCAGTAACTGCTAACATCATTCCAACAGACTTTTAGCATCGCTACATGTGAGAAAGTCTCATCGTAGTCAACTCCTTGAACTTGTCAGGAAACATCTTAATGACAAGTTGAGCTTTCTCAATGGTGACACTTACCATCATTGTCTGTCTTCCTTTTAAAATCCATCTGCACCCAACAGCCTTACGACTATCAAGTAGTTCTTCCAAAGTCTACACTTTGTTTTCATACATGGATCCTCTCTCGGATTTTATGGCCTCGAGCCAAATTTTTTTTGGAATCCGGGCCCACCATCGCTTCTCCATAGCTCATAGATTCATTGTTGTTTAGCAACATGACTTCCAAGACAGGATTACGTACCACTCTGAAGTAGTATGCATCCTTGTCATCCTACGAGGTTTGGTAGTGACTTGATCCGAAGTTTCATGATCACTATCATAAGCTTCCACTTCAATTGGTGTAGGTGCCACAGGAACAACTCCCTGTGCCCTGCTACACCCTAGTTGAAGTGACGGTTCAATAACCTCATCAAGTCTCCACCATCCTCCCACTCAATTCTTTCGAGAGAAACCTTTTTCTCGAGAAAGGACCCGATTTCAGAAACAATCCCTATTGCTTTCGGATCTGAGACAGGAGGTATACCCAACTGTTTTGGGTGTCCTATGAAGATGCATTTATCCGCTTTGGGTTCGAGCTTATCAGCCTGAAACTTTTCCACATAAGCGTTGCAGCCCCAAACTTTTAAGAAATGACAGCTTAGGTTTCTCTAAACCATAGTTCATACGGTGTCATCTCATCGGAATTATGTGGTGCCCTATTTAAAGTGAATGTGGTTGTCTCTAATGCCTAACCCATAAACTATC
Source organism: Triticum dicoccoides (assembly GCF_002162155.2). Classification (NCBI taxonomy): domain Eukaryota; kingdom Viridiplantae; phylum Streptophyta; class Magnoliopsida; order Poales; family Poaceae; genus Triticum; species Triticum dicoccoides. Next base: position 166,032,083 of record NC_041386.1, read on the forward strand.
ATGGTAATTCGATAAGTGACATCATGGTATGCATCATATCCAATAGGGTGCAGTTATGATGTTCGGACACACCATCACACTATGGTGTTCCAGGCTGTATTGGTTGTGAAACAATTTCCACAATGTCTTAATTCTGTGCCAAACTCGTAATTCAGATATTCATCTCTATGATCATATCATAGACATTTTATCCTCTTGTCACGACGATGTTCAACTTCACTCTGAAATTACTTGCACCTTTCAATAATTCAGACTTATGTTTCATCAAGTAAATATACTCAGTATCTACTCAAATCATCTGTGAAGTAAGAACATAACGATATCCACTACATGCCTCAGCACTCATTGGACTGCGCACATCAAGATGTATTACTTCCAACAAGTTGCTTTCTTGTTCCATCTTACTGAAAACGAGGCTTTTCAGTCATCTTGCCCATGTGGTATGATTTGCATGTCTCAAGTGATTCAAAATCAAGTGAGTCCAAACGATCCATCTGTATAGAGTTTCTTCATGCATATCTACCAACAAACATGGTTCGCATGTCTCAATCCTTTCAAAAATGAGTGAGTCCAAAGATCCATCAACATGGAGCTTCTTCATGCGTTTTATACCAATATGACTCAAATTGCAGTGCCACATTTGTGTGGTACTATCATTACTATCTTATACCTTTGGCATGAAAATGTGTATCACTACGATCGGGATGGTATTATTCAAATAAACAGAGTAACCATTATTCTCCTTAAATGAATAACCGTATCGCGATAGACATAATCCAATCATGTCTATGCTCAACGCAAACACCAAATAACAATTATTTAGGTTTTAATACCAATCTCGATGGTAGAGGGAGCGTACGATATTTGATCAACCTTGGAAATACTTCCAACACATATCGTCATCTCACCTTTTGCTAGTCTCCGTTTACTCCGCAACCTTTTATTTCGAGTTTACTAACACTTAGCAACCGAACCGGTATCTAATACCATGGTGCTACTAGGAGTACTAGTAAAGTACACATTAACACAATGTATATCCAATATACTTCTATCGACCTTGCCAGCCTTCTCATCTACCAAGTATCTAGGGTAATTCTGCTCCAGTGGTTGTTCCCCTTATTACAGAAGCACTTAGTCTCGGGTTTGGGTTCAACCTTGGGTTTCTTCACTAGAGCAGCAGCTGATTTGCCGTCTCATGAAGTATCCCTTCTTGCCCTTGCCCTTCTTGAAACTAGTGGTTTCACCAACCATCAACAATTGATGCTCCTTCTTGATTTCTAATTTTGTGCTGTCAAACATCGCGAATATCTCAAGGATCATCATATATGTCCCTGATATATCATAGTTCATCATGAAGCTCTAGCAGCTTGGTGGTAATGACTTCGGAGAAACATCACTATCTCATCTGGAAGATCAACTCCCACTCGATTCAAATGATTGTTGTACTCAGACAATCTGAGCACAAGCTCAACAATTGAGCTTTTCTCCCTTAGTTTGCAGGCTAAGAAAATCGTCGGAGGTCTTATACCTCTTGACGTGGGCACGAGCCTGAAATACCAATTTCAGCCCTCGAAACATCTCATATGTTTCGCGACGTTTCAAAACGTCTTCGGTGCCTCAACTCTAAACCGTTTAACTGAACTATCATGTAGTTATCAAAATGTGTATGTCAGATGTTCGCAACATCCACCGACGACGTTCGAGGTTCAGCACACTGAGCGGTGCATTAAGGACATAAGCCTTCTATGAAGCAATGAGGACAATCCTCAGTTTACGGACCTAGTCCGCATAATTGCTACTATCAACTTTCAACTAAATTTTCTCTAGGAACATATCTAAACGCGAGCTACGACATAATTTGCGAAGACCTTTTGACTATGTTCAGGATAATTAAGTTCATCTTATGAACTCACACTCAGATAGACATCCCTCTAGTCATCTAAGTGATACATGATCCGAATCAACTATGCCGTGTCCGATCATCACGTGAGACGGACTAGTCATCATCGGTGAACATCTCATGTTGATCGCATCTTCTATACGACTCATGTTCGACCTTTCGGTCCTCCGTGTTCCGAGGCCATGTCTGTACATGCTAGGCTCGTCAAGTTAACCTAAGTGTTTCGCATGTGTTCCAAGGCCATGTCTGTACATGCTAGGCTCGTCAACACCCGTTGTATTCGAACGTAAGAATCTATCACACCCGATCATCACGTGGTGCTTCGAAATGACGAACTTTCGCAACGGTGCACAGTTAGGGAGAACACTTCTCTTGAAATTTTAGTGAGGGATCATCTTATTTAAGCTACCGTCGTTCTAAGCAAATAAGATGTATAAACATGATAAACATCACATGCAATCAAATAGTGACATGATATGGCCAATATCATATTTCTCCTTTTGATCTCCATCTTCGGGGCTCCATGATCATCATCGTCACCGGCATGACACCATGATCTCCATCATCATGATCTCCATCATTGTGTCTCCATGAAGTTGTCTCGCCAACTTATTACTTCTACTACTATGGCTACTGGTTAGCAATAAAGTAAAGTAATTACATGGCGTTGTTCAATCACACGCAGGTCATACAATAAATAAAGACAACTCCTATGGCTCCTGCCGGTTGTCATACTCATCGACATGCAAGTCGTGATTCCTATTACAAGAACATGATCAATCTCATACATCACATATCATTCATCACATTCTTCTTGGCAATATCACATCACATAGCATACCCTGCAAAAACAAGTTAGACGTCCTCTAATTGTTGTTTGCATGTTTTATGTGGCTGCTATGGGTTTCCAGCAAGAATGTTTCTTACCTACGCAAAAACCACAACATGATATGCCAATTGCTATTTACCCTTCATAAGGACCCTTTTCATCAAATCCGATCCGACTAAAGTGGGAGAGACAGACACCCGCTAGCCACCTTATGCAACTAGTGCATGTCAGTCGGTGGAACCAGTCTCACGTAAGAGTCCGTGTAAGGTCGGTCCGGGCCGCTTCATCCCACAATGCCGCCGAATCAAGATTGGACTAGTAACGGTAACCATATTGAACAAAATCAACGCCCACAACTACTTTGTGTTCTACTCGTGCATAGAAACTACGCATAGACCTAGCTCATGATGCCACTGTTGGGTAACGTAGCAGAAATTCAAAATTTTCTACGCAACACCAAGATCAATCTATGGAGTAATCTAGCAACGAGGGGAAGGAGAGTGCATCTACATACCCTTGTAGATCGCTAAGCGGAAGCTTTCAAGTGAACGGGTTGATGGAGTCGTACTCGTCGTGATCCAAATCACTGATGATCCTAGTGCCGAACGGACGGCACCTCCGTGTTCAACACACGTACAGCCCGGTGACGTCTCCTATGCCTTGATGCAGCAAGGGGAGAAGGAGAGGTTGGGAAAACTCCATCCAGAAGCAGCACGACGGCGTGGTGGTGGTGGAGGAGCACGGTACTCCAGCAGGGCTTCGCCAAGCACCGCAAGAGACAAGGAGGGAGAGGGGTAGGGCTGCGCCAAGAAGGTGAGGAACTCATCTGTTGGCAGCCCCAAGTCCTCAAGTATATATAGGGGAGAGGGAGGGGTGCGCCCCACCTAGGGTTCCACCCTAGGGGCGGCGGCCAGCCCCAATCCCATCTAGGGTGGCGGCCAAGTGGAGGGGGAGAGGGAGGCACACCAGGCATGGGCCTTAAGGCCCATCTGCCCTTAGGGTTTGCCCCCTCTTCCCCTTAGGCGCATGGGCCTTGGTGGGGAGGCACCCCAGCCCACTTAGGGGCTGGTCCCTTCCCACTATTGGCCCATGTAGGCCTCCGGGGCTGGTGGCCCCACCTGGTGGACCCCCGGACCCCTCCGGTGGTCCTGGTACACTACCGTAGATGCCCGGAACACTTCCGGTGGCCAAAACCATACTTCCTATATATTAATCTTTACCTCCATACCATTTCGGAACTCCTCGTGACGTCCAGGATCTCATCCGGGACTCCGAACAACATTCGGTAACCACGTATATCTATTCCCTATAACCCTAGCGTCATCGAACCTTAAGTGTGTAGACCCTACGGGTTCGGGAGTCATGCAGACATGGCCGAGATAACTCTCCGGCCAATAACCAACGGCGGGATCTGGATACCCATGTTGGCTCCCACATGTTCCACGATGATCTCATCGGATGAACCACGATGTCGAGGATTCAATCAATCCCGTATACAATTCCCTTTGTCTAGTGGTACGATACTTTCCCGAGATTCGATCGTCGGTATCCCGATACCTTGTTCAATCTCGTTACCGGCAAGTCTCTTTACTCGTTCCGTAACACATCATCCCGTGATCAACTCCTTGGTCACATTGTGCACATTATGATGATGTCCTACCGAGTGGGCCCAGAGATACCTCTCCGTTTACACGGAGTGACAAATCCCAGTCTCGATTCGTGCCAACCCAACAGACACTTTCGGAGATACCTGTAGTGTACCTTTATAGCCACCCAGTTACGTTGTGACGTTTGGCACACCCAAAGTATTCCTACGGTATTCGGGAGTTGCACAATCTCATGGTCTAAGGAAATGATACTTGACATTAGAAAAGCTTTAGCATACGAACTACACGATCTTTGTGCTAGGCTTAGGATTGGGTCTTGTCCATCACATCATTCTCCTAATGATGTGATCCTGTTATCAATGACATCCAATGTCCATGGTCAGGAAACCGTAACCATCTATTGATCAATGAGCTAGTCAACTAGAGGCTTACTATGGACATGGTGTTGTCTATGTATCCACACATGTATCTGAGTTTCCTATCAATACAATTCTAGCATGGATAATAAACGATTATCATGAACAAGGAAATATAATAATAATCAATTTATTATTGCCTCTAGGGCATATTTCCAACAGCATGATCATTGGGCAGAAGTTTGGGGCAAGGAGATGAAGTACAGAAGGTGGAGTAGTTGACTTTAAAGAGCACTTGAAAAAATCACAAAGAGAAAACCAACTCCAAAATAAAAGCAAAATAATGCAAAAGTTTTTGTTGGCCCAACTTTTCATGCTTTATTAATGCAAATGAAGTGTTACAAAATGCAGGGTGTGACATGACTCTAGTAAACCCTTTGGGTGTTGGTCACATGTTGATGTGAACTATGGGTGTTAATCACATGGTGATGTGAACCATTGGTATTAAATCACATGGCGATGTGAACTAGATTATTGACTCTAGTGCAAGTGGGAGACTAAAGGAAATATGCCCTAGAGGCAATAATAAAGTTATTATTTATTTCCTTATATCATGATAAATGTTTATTATTCATGCTAGAATTGTATTAACTAGAAACATAATACATGTGTGAATACATAGACAAACAGAGTGTCACTAGTATTCCTCTACTTGACTAGCTCGTTGATAAAAGATGGTTATGTTTCCTAACCATAGACATGAGTTGTCATTTGATTAACGGGATCACATCATTACGAGAATGATGTGATTGACTTGACCCATTCCGTTAGTTTAGCACTTGATCGTTTAGTTTGTTGCTATTGCTTTCTTCATGACTTATACATGTTCCTATGACTATGAGATTATGCAACTCCCGTTTACCGGAGGAACACTTTGTGTGCCACCAAATGTCACAACATAACTGGGTGATTATAAAGGTGCTCTACAGGTGTCTCCAAAGGTACTTGTTGGGTTGGCGTATTTCGAGATTAGGATTTGTCACTCCGATTGTCGGAGAGGTATCTCTGGGCCCACTCGGTAATGCACATCACTATAAGCCTAGCAAGCATTGCAACTAATGAGTTAGTTGTGGGATGATGTATTACGGAACGAGTAAAGAGACTTGCCGGTAACGAGATTGAACTAGGTATTGAGGTACCGACGATCGAATCTTGGGCAAGTAACATACCGATGACAAAGGGAACAATGTATGTTGTTATGCGGTCTAACCGATAAAGATCTTCGTAGAATATGTAGGAACCAATATGGGCATCCAGGTCCCGCTATTGGTTATTGACCAGAGAGGTGTCTCGGTCATGTCTACATAGTTGTCGAACCCGTAGGGTCTGCACGCTTAACATTCGTTGACGATATAGTACTATATGAGTTATGTATGTTGGTGACCAAATGTTGTTCGGAGTCCGGGATGAGATCACAGACATGACAAGGAACTCCGGAATGGTCCGAAGATAAAGTTTGATATATGGGATAATAGTGTTTGGTCACCGGAAGGGTTCTGGAAATCACCGGAAGGGGTTCCGGATGTTTCCCGAAATGTTTGGGTACAAGAACACTTTATTTGGGCCAAAGGGGAAAGCCCACAAGGTTTTTGGAAAGCGCAAAAGGAAGTTTTGCGGAGTCCAGGGGCCAGACGCCAGGGTCCCTGGCGTCTGGGTCCAAACGCCGGGAACCCTGGCGTCTGGCCCTGGAGTCTGAGAAGGACTCTTTCTTTTCGGGTGAAACCGACTTTGTGGAGGCTTTTACTCCAAGTTTCGACCCCAAGGCTCAACATATAAATAGAGGGGTAGGGCTAGCACCCAAGACATCAGGAAACACCAAGCCGTGTGTCGGCAACCCCGTCCCCTCTAGTTTATCCTCCGTCCTAGTTTTTGTAGTGCTTAGGCGAAGCCCTGCGGAGATTGTTCTTCACCAACACCGTCACCGCGCCGTCGTGCTGCCGGAACTCATCTACTACTTCGCCCCTCTTGCTAGATCGAGAAGGCGAGGATGTCACCGAGCCGAACGTGTGCAGAACTCAGAGGTGCCGTGCTTTCGGTACTTGGATCGGTCGGATCGTGAAGACGTACGACTACATCAACCGCATTGATATAATGCTTCTGCGAACGGTCTACGAGGGTACGTAGACAACACTCTCCCCTCTCGTTGGTATGCATCACCATGATCTTGCGGGTGCATAGGATTTTTTTTTTGAAATTACTATGTTCCCCAACAATCACTGGACAACGGTCAAGAACATCCTAAAATACCTGAAAAGGACTAATGATATGTTTCCCGTTTATGCAGGTGACAAAGAGCTTGTCGTAAATGGTTACATCGATGCAAGCTTTGACACTGATCCAGATGACTCTAAGTCACAAACCGGATACGTATTTATATTGAATGGTGGAGCTGTCAGTTGGTGCAGTTCTAAGAAGAGCGTCGTGGCGGGATCTACATGTGAAGCGGAGTACATAGGTGCTTTAGAAGCAGCAAATTAAGGAGTCTGGATGAAGGACTTCATATCCGATTTAGGTGTAATACCTAGTGCATCAGGTCAAATGAAAATCTTTTGTGACACTACTGGAGCAATTGCCTTGGCGAAGGAATCCATATTTCACAAGAGAACCAAACACATCAAGAGACGCTTCAATTCCATCCGCGATCAAGTCAAGGAGTGAGACATAGAGATTTGCAAGATACATATAGATCTGAATGTTGCAGACCCGTTGACTAAGCCTCTGTCACGAGCAAAACATGCTCAACACCAAGACTCCATGGGTGTTAGAATCATTACTATGTAATCTAGATTGTTGACTCTAGTGCAAGTGGGAGACTGAAGGAAATACCCCTAGAGGCAATAATAAAGTTGTTATTTATATTTCGTTATATCATGATAAATGTTTATTATTCATGCTAGAATTGTATTAACCGGAAACTTAGTACATGTGTGAATACATAGACAAAATAGAGTGTCCCTAGTATGCCTCTACTAGACTAGCTCGTTAATAAAAGATGGTTAAGTTTTCTGACCATAGAAATGTGTTGTCATTTGATGAACGGGATCACATAATTAGAGAATGATGTGATGGACAAGACCCATCCGTTAGATTAGCATAATGATCGTTTAGTTTTATTGCTATTGCTTTCTTCATGACTTATACATATTCCTCTGACTATGAGATTATGCAACTCCCGAATACCGGAGAAACACCTTGTGTGCTATCAAACGTCACAATGTAACTGGGTGATTATAAAGATGCTCTACAGATGTCTCCGAAGGTATTTGTTGAGTTGGCATAGATCAAGATTAGGATTTGTCACTCCGAGTATCGGAGAGGTATCTCTGGGCCCTCTCAGTAATGCACATCACTATAAGCCTTGCAAGCAATGTGACTAATGAGTTGGATGCGGGATGATGCATTATGGACCGAGTAAAGAGACTTGCCGGTAACGATATTGAACTAGGTATGAGGATACCGACAATTGAATCTCAGGCAAGTAACAGACCGATGACAAAGGGAATGACGTATGTTGTTATGCGGTTTGACTTATAAAGATTCTCGTAGAATATGTAGGAGCCAATATGAGCATCCAGGTTCCGCTATTGGTTATTGACCGGAGATGTGTCTCGGTCATGTCTACATAGTTCTCGAACCCGTAGGGTCCGCATGCGTAACGTTTGATGACGATTTGTATTATAAGTTATGTGTTTTGGTGACCGAAGTTTATTTGGAGTCCTGTATGAGATCACGGACATGATGAGGAGTCTAAAAATGGTCGAGAGGTAAAGATTCATATATTGGAAGGTTATATTCGGACATCAGAATGGTTTCAAGTGATTCGGGTATTTTTCCGGAGTACCGAGGGTTACCGGAACCTCCCGGGGAAGTGTTGGGCCAACATGGGCCTAAGGGAGAGAGAGAGAGGGAAGCCCGCGGGGGGTGGACGTGCGCTCCCTTCCTAGGGAGTCCGAATAGGACAAGGAGGGGGCGGCGGCCCCCTTCCCTTTCCCTCTCCCTCTCCTTCCTATTCCCTCCGGTGGAGAAAGGAAAACGGGGGGTGAATCCTACTTGGACTAGGAGTCCAAGTAGGACTCCCCCATGGTGCGCCCCTCCTGGCCGCCAGCCTCTCTCCCCCTCCTTTATATATGTGGGCAGGGGGCACCCCAAAGGCACACCAAGATTTCTCTAAGCCATGTGCGGTGCCCCCCTCCACAATTTACTCCTCCGGTCATAGCGTCGTAGTGCTTAGGCGAAGCCCTGCGCGGATCACATCACCATCACCGTCACCACCCCATCGTGCTAACAGAACTCTCCCTCAACCCTCTACTGGATCAAGAGCTCGAGGTGTTGGGGAACGCAGTATTTCAAGAAAAATCCTACAATCACGCAAGATATATCTAGGAGATGCATAGCAACAAGAGGGGAGAGTGTGTCTACGTACCCTCGTAGACCGAAAGCGGAAGCGTTTAGTAACGCGGCTGATGTAGTCAAACGTCTTCGGGATCCAACCGATCTAGTAGCAAACACACATCACGTCCATGATCTGCACACGTTTAGCTCGGTGACGTCCCTCGTACTCTTGATCCAGCTGAGGCCGAGGGTGAGTTCCGTCAGCACGACGGCGTGTTGACGGTGATGATGAAGTTACCGACGCAGGGCTTCACCTAAGCACTACGACAATATGACCGAGGTGTAAAAACTGTGGAGGGGGCACCGCACACGGCTAAAGATCAACCTGTGTGTCTATGGGGTGCCCCTCCCCCGTATATAAAGGAGGGGAGGAGGAGGAGGGCCGGCTTCAAGGGCGCGTCCAAGGGGGGATTCCTACTCCTAGTAGGAGTAGGTTTCCCCCTTTCCTAGTCCAAGTAGGAGAAGAAGGAAGGAGAGGAAGAAGAGAAGGAAAGGGGGCGGCCCCCTAGCCCTAGTCCAATTCTGTTTGGGCTAGGGGGGCGCACGGCACCTCTTGGCCTGCCTCCTCTCTTCCACCACTAGGCCCATAAGGCCCAATAACTTCCCGGAGGGGGTTCTGGTAACCCCCGGTACTCCGAAACTTATCTGAAACGACCCAAACCATTCTGGTGTCTGAATGTAACCTTCCAATATATGAATCGTTATGTCTCGACCATTTCGATACTCCTCTTCATGTCCGTGATCTCATCCAAGACTCCGAACATCCTTCGGTACATCAAATCACATAACTCATAATACATATCGTCATCGAGCGATACGCGTGCGGACCCTACGGGTTGGAGAACTATGTAGACATGACCGAGACACATCTCCGGTCAACAACCAATAGCGGAACCTGGATGCTCATATTGGTCCTACATATTCTACGAAGATCTTTATCGGTCAAACCGCATAACAACATACATTGTTCCCTTTGTCATCCGTATGTTACTTACCCGAGATTTGATTGTCGGTACCATCATACCTAGTTCAATATCGTCATCGACAAGTCTCTTTACTCGTTCTGTAATGCATCATCCCATGACTAACTCATTAGTCACATTGCTTGCAAGGCTCATAGTGATGTGCATTACCGAGAGGGCCAAAGATACCTCTCCGATAAATGGAGTGACAAATCCTAATCTCGATCTATGCCAACTCAACAAAACACCATTGGAGACACCTGTAGAGCATCTTTATAATCACTGAGTTACGTTGTGATGTTTTATAGCACACAAGGTGTTCCTCCGGTATTCGGGAGTTGCATAATCTCATAGTCATACGAACATGTATAAGTCATGAAGAAAGCAATAGCAATAAACTAAACGATCATAGTGCTAAGCTAACGGATGGGTCTAGTCTATCAAATCATTCTCTAATGATGTGATCCCATTCATCAAATGACAACACATGTCTATGGCTAGGAAAATTAACCATATTTGATTAATGAGCTAGTCAAGTAGAGGCATACTAGGGACACTTTGTTTGTCTATGTATTCACACATGTACTAAGTTTCCGGTTAATACAATTCTAGCATGAATAATAAACATTTATCATGATATAAGGAAATATAAATAACAACTTCATTATTGCCTCTAGGGCATATTTCCTTCAGTCTCCCACTTGCACTAGAGTCAATAATCTAGATTACACAGTAATGATTCTAACACCCATGGAGTCTTGGTGCTGATCATGTTTTGCTCATGAAAGAGGCTTAGTCAACGGGTCTGCAACATTCAAATACGTATGTATCTTGCAAATCTCTATGTCTCCCTCCTTGACTTGATCGCGGATGGAATTGAAGCGTCTCTTGATATGCTTGGTTCTCTTGTGAAATTTGGATTCCTTTGCCAAGGCAATTGCACCATTATTGTCACAAAAGATTTTCATTGGACCCGATGCACTAGGTATTACACCTAGATCGGATATGAACTCCTTCATCCAGACTCCTTCATTTGCTGCTTCCGAAGCAGCTATGTATTCCGCTTCACACGTAGGTCCTACCACGACGCTCTGCTTAGAACTGCACCAACTGATAGCTCTACCATTCAATAAAAATACGTATCCGGTTTGTGAATTACAGTCATCCGTATCAGTGTCAAAGCTTGCATCGACGTAACCGTTTACGAGAGCTCTTTGTCACCTCCATAAACGACAAAACATATCCTTAGTCCTTTTCAGGTATTTCAGGATGTTCTTGAATCTTGATAGCTGTCCAGTGATCCACTCCTGGATTACTTTGGTACCTCCCTGCTAAACCAATAGCAAGGCACACATCAGGTCTGGTACACAGCATTGCATACATGATAGAACCTATGGCTGAGGCATAGGGAATGACTTTCATTTTCTCTCTATCTTCTGCAGTGGTCAGGCATTGAGTCTGACTCAACTATACACATTGTAACACAGGCAAGAATCCTTTCTTTGCTTGATCCATTTTGAACTTCTTCAAAACTTTATCAAGGTATGTGCTTTGTGAAAGTCCAATCAAGTGTCTTGATCTATCTCTATAGATCTTGATGCCTAATATATAAGCAGCTTCACCGAGGTCTTTCATTGAAAAATTCTTATTCAAGTATCCTTTTATGCTATTCACAAATTCAGTATCATTTCCGATCAGCAATATGTCATCCACATATAATATCAGAAATGCTACGGAGCTCCCACTCACTTTCTTGTAAATATTGTCGGTGTTCTGGGAACGGGGGTCCCTAGACTTGCCTGCCTGCGGCCTGCGTCATGGCTCAACAGGGGGGGCCAGCACGGCCCATCTTCACCAACACAGACTCAAGACCCTCGCGAGGGGCCAAGCCTCGTGGGGCGGACAACGCGGAGCTTCCTCAGGCACGGCCTCATCAGGCTGGCTCGCGAGGAGGCGGAGAGATCAAGGCGGGGTACCTCACAAGGTGCCCGTGACGCAAGCCATGACGACCAAGGGCGCCAGGCGGGCGCCAGCCCGCGTAGTGTCCTCCTTTCCCCTTTGGTGCAAAGGGGGCAAGCGCAGCCGTGGAGTACCGAGGCATCAGGGCAAAGGTTGCCATTTCGGTGCAACAAGACCAAGACCAGGAGGACTGCAAGACGGAGGTCATTGTGGAGCCCAAGACGGCGTCACCACCAGAGCTTTGTGCAGGCGAAGACTACTTTTGTCAGGATAACTGGCACTAGGTGTCCCCCTTCAAATTAGCCCGCCATTGTTGGCTCCCTTCTCGCTCGATATTTGGGAAGAGGACCAGGGCCTCTATAAATAGGACCAGCCACCCACAGGGTAAAAGGGGGGTTCAATCGGTCGGCTGGAGATCGAAATCAGAGAGAGGACGATCGAGAAGAGAGAGAGAGAGAGAGAGAGAGAGAGAGAGAGAGAGAAGGGTGACTGAACTCCTCCTAGCAGTTCATCCCCCCAGCCAAGAACAGACCCTCGCGAGGCTGTTCATCCTTGTATTGTTCATCATCATCAGCCCAAGAGGCAATCCACCATACCACACACTGGAGTAGGGTATTACACCACAACGGTGGCCCGAACCAGTATAAACCTTGTGTCTCTCGTGTTGATCTTTCCGTAGCTTAGATCTTTGCATGGCGGAGGGGTGCAGGTAGGTAGGAGGCGAAATCTCCGCGCGCACCCCAGTGTTCGAACCTCAAGGGTCTGCCGGAACCCAAAATCCGACATTTGGCGCGCCAGGTAGGGGTGCGCCGGAATTCGTCTTCCACCACCCCGTTCTCCTCCGACCATCACGCCCATGTCTGACACTCGTCGGGCCCGCGCCGAGCGCCGGGCCGCTCTCGCTTCCTGCGTCGCCCAGACAGCCCCTGTCGGCGGGCGTCCTCGCCGTTCCCTGTCACCTACCGTCAACGCCGCCACCGGCCCGGCGGGGGACGAGCAGCAAGCATCGTCTCAGCATCCGTCCATGCGGCAAGACGGCCGCACCGCAACTCCCTCGCTCACCCCAGCTGGTTCTTCGTCCCGCGCGCTCCGCGCGCCCATGGAGGCTCGAGCTACGCTCATCGCGGCAAACGAGCTCCTGCGCTACCGTCCCGTCGACAACGTCTATGAAGAATGGCTCGACCGCGTCGCTGAGCTCGTCCGCGCCGCAGGGGGCTCTCCTGCGTCGTCCGTTCTGCTGCACCGCACCCCGCCCCGCGCGGGCGATGAAGCTCCGGCGGCGCCCCGACCGCCTCCTCCTCAGGAAGGCGCCATGGCTCCAAGGCGCGTGGCCCCTGGGCGGAACCCGCTTCGTCAGGTGCCAGCGCGGCAAGAGCAGAGCTGCCAAGAAGTCCCTCGCCCGCAAGAAGCTGCCCGGGCGCTCCCTGCTCCAGCACGTCGCGACCATGATCCTGCTCCCGCGCATCAAGACCCCGCGCTGCTCCCAGCTGCAGCGCGAGGGGACATGCAAGACCAAGCTCTCCGCCACCCAAGGCCTCCAGTGGCCACAGCAGGCTGCCGCGCCTTCACCACCGAGCTACGTAGCGCCGCGTGGCCCGGCAAGTTCAAGCCAGACCTGCCTCCTCGTTACGACGGCACGGTTGACCCTGCGGAGTTCCTCCAGCACTAAGAGCTGGGCATCGAAGCCGCCAACGGAGACGAGAAGGTCATGGCGAACTGGTTCCCCATGGCGCTCAAGGACGGGGCCCGCACCTGGCTCCTGAACCTGGCTCCAGGCACGATCTCCTCCTGGGACGAGATGCGCACCCGCTTCATCGCCAACTTCCAAGGTACTCGCGACCGGCCACCCGCCGTGAGTGACATGCGCCACATCAAGCAACAACCCGGGGAGACCCTGCAGAAGTACATCCAGCGCTTCAACAACGCACGCCTCAAGATTCCCAAGGTGACTGAGGAGGCCATCATCTCAGCCTTCTTTGACGGTGTGTGCGATGTCAAGATGAAGGAGGAGCTGGCGATGCATGAAGACATGTGCACTTCCTTGGAGCTGTTCAACTTGGCAACCAAGTGTGCGAGGGCTGAGGAAGGGCGTCTCTCCCTCCTCGAGCTGCCTGCCGCAGACCCAGAAGAGAAGAAGCCCAAGGCCAAGGATGTGAAGCACAAGGGGGCTGCCGTGCTCGCGGCAGAACTAGACACCAAGCGGGGCAGAGATCAGCCCGAACCTTCCAAGGGTGGCCGGTACTATGTGTACCACGACCTCCACACCCACAACACCAACAAATGTCAAGAGCTCCGAGCCGTGCAAGAAGGAAGGATCGGTCGTCGCCCTGACCGCGGTGACCGGGGCTACGGTCGAGGAGGAGGAAGGAATGCAGGACGCTGGGAAGACCGTGGCCCGCGCCAAGGGTGGCGCGATCAACCTCGTGAGGATCGCTGGCAAGACCCGCCTCGCGAGGGAGACTGGAGGGATCAGCCTCGCGAGGATCACCCGCAAGGCAACGCAGGCCTCCCACCGCTTTCGCCGCAGCCAAGGAGAAACGAGGGCCGCCACCAGGACGAGGGGGCTGGGGGCTTCCAGGAGCCGCGCGCGATCGCCTGCATCCTGGGCGGGGCTCAAGCCCCAGCCTCTCAATGCATCTTCAAGCAGTTCGCCCGCGAAGTGAATACAGTCCTCCCCAGGCTCGAAGCCACGCGCACTCTCAGGTGGTCGGTGTGCGCCATCACGTTCAGCTCAGCAGATCAGCTCAAGTGTGCGGCTACAGCCGGAGTCCTCCCAATGCTTTGTTTCCCAATCATCAGCAACGTGGTGGTCACCATGACCCTCATCGATGGCGGGGCAGGGCTCAATGTCCTGTCCGTGGAAACATTCAACAATCTCCAAGTGCCCTACAGCCAGCTTCAGCCAACCAAGCCTTTCTCCGGAGTCACCGACGGCTGCACGGTCCCGATTGGGCAGGTCCGCCTCCCTGTCACCTTCGGGGCACGCGACAACTACCGCACCGAGCTCATCGACTTCGACGTCGCTCACATTCGCCTGCCGTACAACGCCATCCTTGGGTACCCAGCGCTGGCCAAGTTCATGGCCGTAACTCACCACGGCTACAACGTCCTCAAGATGCCAGGAAGTGGCGGAGTCATCACGGTGCCCTGTGAAGAGAAGGACGCGGTGTGTTCCCTGGAACGAGCCTTTCAGGCCGCGTCACTGGAAGACCCGGATCGCGGAAGCAGGAGGCCTCCCGAGACCGCCCCCAAGAAGAAGAAGACATCGTCCGGCCCAACCACTCAGGAGGAAGGCCCCTCTGGGCCTGCGCCTGCCCAGGGGGAACCTCCTTCCATCACATAGGAAAGCGCGCCCGGCGCCCTCCTCAGGCAGGGCTCGGGGGCTCTCCCTGGAGGGCCACCGACCTAGCTAGGGTCACGAGGGAGGCACTTGGGCACCACATGGAGGCGTGTTTCGAAGCACGTTTCCCTCAATAAGGAGCAAGGCAAGGAGAGCCAGACCCTCAGGAGTTCATCAGCAAGGCCATTCAAGATCTACGGGAGTCAAGAGTCATGAAAGGCGGCCACCGCCTACCAGCAGTGGCTCCCCATCCAGGCGAGGATGGTGGGCTGCGCATTTGCATCGACATACTAGGGCTCAACCGAGTCGCCTCTCTGGAGCGCCTCTGGCCCTCGCGAGTGGGGCGCTGCGGAGGTCTACCCCACAGCTACATTCGCATGCCTTACGGCTTGCCAAACACGGCTGCCGCGTACCAGCACCTCACGAGGGGCATCACGGGGGCACGAGAGGCCAGGCGTTCCGCAGCCCTGGCGGGGATGGAGATGGTCCGCGAGGAGCCGCCAGCGCCTCCGGAACCTCCTGAGGCCCTTGGGCCTGGGGGCTCATGAGGATCGGCTTCCGCAGCCCGCCAAGTCTGCTACACCAACACCCCTTCATCCTCAACGTCATTAGGTGACATCTTTCAAGTTTCACTTCCAGCTGGGAGCGCCCCCCCAGGGCTGCATTATTCCTAGGCCGCGTGGGTCCGTCCCTGCGGCGTGTATCCCTTTTATTTCATGTTGTTAGCTTACCTTGTTGGGGGCGTCCCTCGGGCTACATGATCCCCAAGTCGCTCGGGCCAGACCCAGTGATGTCCGCCTTCCCAACATCTATTTAAACGAATCCACTCCTCCGCGGCTAGTGTGCTTGACCTAGTTACCCGCTCAACTGACGGAAGTGCTCCCAAATGGCACGACGCTTGCGCATGGGTCCGTCCCTACAACACCGACAAACCTGAATGGCTGAGCTCTGGCCGCGTCAGCCCCGCATGGCGCCACCTCGTCAAGCCTTCAGTGCCTCATTACCCCTCGGAAGCAGCCAACGGCTGACTGTCAACTGTCATGGCAACCCCCTCATTTTTTCTATGATGGATCTACAGGATCTCCTGAAGGAGCTGCGTCAGGTGAGGCCCTTGCGGTGTCTCCTTCACTCTCGTCCGCGCGAACCGCTTGCACGTTAAAGGGGGGTGCCTAAGCATCGTGACTCAGGGCTCCTACTGGCTCTCCAGCCCTCACCCTCTGGCCTTGTCCACGGCATCGCGACCTGACATACCAGCAACGGCTGAGACTCGCTCGAGGGCCGGGACCCGAGGATGTAGAGCAGAAAGGGGAGCAAAGGTGAGAGGGGAGGGACATGCGAGGACCTCGCCAAGCAACCTCATGCCAGCCGATGCACGGACCCGGCGACACACCAGGGAGCGGCCCCTGATTCTCAAGATAAGTCACCACCCGGAAGCGCCAGCTACCGTGGCATCATCCCCGCACCTAATGCAATCCCGTGTTAGCGACGCCGCTCTCCTTTCTCACCGAACGACGGCTGCTTGAGCGCCAAAGGGGACCTCCTGAGCATCGTGACTCACGGGCTCTTACCGGACTCCAGGTCGCTCACCTCCTGGCCTTGACCACGGCATCGCGACCTGGCATACCAGCGATGGCTGAAGCCGCCTTGAGACTGGGACCTGTCGGCGCAGAGCACCAAGCCCTCGTGAGGTTCGAAAGGGAGGACGGAGCTAAAACGGAATGAGCAACTCGCACAATTCTACGACAAGGGTTATATTAACAAAACAGGATCACAGGCACCTTACAAACCCCCACGGGACACGTCTTTGATTCCTCGCAGGGAACAGATCCTAAAGGGACACTAACTACACGCGCCCCTGCAAAAGACGCCATTGTCAACAGTGGGCCGTCAAGCACCGGCGCCAACCCCATCCAGATCAGAGTCGGCGGTGGCCTGACGAGCCCGCCCTGCTCTAGGAGCGGCGCCGGCTCGGGGGCTCATAGCTGTCGTCGCTCGTCTCCGGAGTCGCGAAGAGCTCGCCGGAGTCACTAGAACCTCCGACGCCTCCACCGCCTGAGGAGCCGCCAAAGGAGCGGTTGGCGGGCCCAGTCCTCGCCGCAGCAGGGTCCTGGCCACCTCTCCCGGGGCAGCACTCCAGTCGATGCCCGTCCGCATCGAAGACCTTGAAGAACATCACCGAAGCACCGTCGTACTCCAAGTGGATTGCAAGGGCGCCTCTTGTCCTGCAAACCCGGGCAATCTCGCTCCAGCCCCGAGTCATGAAGACCTCGCCCGGGGCAACGATCGCGACCTCTGCCTCGGTCGCGAGGGTGCTGCAGCCGGCGTGCTGCAGCCAAAGCTCCAGGAGTTCTCCCTGCGGGATGATGGAGGTGAAGAAGGGAGGAAGGCGAATCCAAGACTAAGGAGGCATGGCGACGTGGAGCACGAACTCTCGGGAGGAGCCCTCAGTGTGCACCCCAGGGGGACGACCCACACCTTCGTGACTCGTCGGCACCGACGGTGGTGCCGCCCGTGGCGATCAGCATCAACTCCTTCAGGGCCCTCGATGTGGGCGTACAAGGGAAGCGGGAACCCCGGCGGTGCCCGCTCGCACCAACGCCTCGACACCACCTGATGGGCCCCCTCGTCCGGGCCACGGAGGATGAGCCGTTTCTTCGGCGGGAGCGGGTCTGGTTCCTCTCGAGGAGCCTTTCCCTTCTCTGTCATCGAGAACCGGCAGATCGGAGCCATCGCAGCAAGACGGAGCAAGGACCGGGAAGAAGGAGAAGCAAGGAGGGATGGACTGGAAGGGCGCACGCTGTTCCGTACTTATGTCGGCGAAGGCCAACCGCCGACCTCCACGATTGCAGGTAATCATGACCCACTTTGCATGCAGGTACTTGTCCAGTCTGTGCAGTTGCCGAGGCGCCATGGGGAAGTGGAGGCACCCATGTCCAATCAACCGCCATGCGGCGCCCGAGGCCGCAGGCTGTTAGGGCCCGCGGCGCTTCGCTCTTGCCCTTTTGCCTCCCTGCACGGCCAAGTCCGGGTGCACCTTGGGCCCGGGGGCTACTGTCGGCGTTCTGGGAATGGGGGTCCCCGGACTTGCCTGCCTGTGGCCTGCGGCGTGGCTCAACAGGGGGGCCCAGCACGGCCCATCTTCACCAACACAGACTCAAGACCCTCGCGAGGGGCCAAGCCTCGCGGGGCGGATGACGCGGAGCTTCCTCAGGCACGGCCTCATCAGGCTGTCTCGTGAGGAGGCGGAGAGATCAAGGCGGGGTACCTCATGAGGTGCCCGTGACGCAAGCCATGACGACCAAGGGCGCCAGGCGGGCGCCAGCCCGCGCAGTGTCCTCCTTTCCCCTTTGGTGCAAAGGGAGTAAGCGCAGCCGTGGAGTACCGAGGCATCAGGGCAAAGGTTGCCATTTCGGTGCAACAATACCAAGACCAGGAGGACTGCAAGATGGAGGTCATTGTGGAGCCCAAGACGGCGTCACCACCAGAGCTTTGTGCAGGCAAAGACTACTTTTGTCGGGATAACTGGCACTAGTTGTCCCCCTTCAAATTAGCGCGCCATTGTTGGCTCCCTTCCTGCTCGATATTTGGGAAGAGGACCAGGGCCTCTATAAATAGGACCAGCCACCCATAGGGTAAAAGGGGGGTTCAATCGATCGGCTGGAGATCGAAATCAGAGAGAGGACGATCGAGAAGAGAGAGAGAGAGAGAGAAGGGTGACTGAACTCCTCCCAGCAGTTCATCCCCCCAGCCAAGAATAGACCCTCGCGAGGCTGTTCATCCTTGTATTGTTCATCATCATCAGCCCAAGAGGCAATCCACCATACCACACAGTGGAGTAGGGTATTACACCACAACGGTGGCCCGAACCAGTATAAACCCTGTGTCTCTCGTGTTGATCTTTCCGTAGCTTAGATCTTTGCGTGGCGGAGGGGTGCAGGTAGGTAGGAGGCGAAATCTCTGCGCGCACCCCAGTGTTCTAACCTCAAGGGTCTGCCGGAACCCGAAATCCGACAAATACAGGCTTCTCCAAAAGTTTGTATAAAACCATATGCTTTGATCACACTATCAAAGCGTATATTCCAACTCCGAGATGCTTGCACCAGTCCATAAAATGGATCGCTAGAGCTTGCACACTTTGTTAGCATCTTTTGGATCGCCAAAACCTTCTAGTTGCATCATATACAACTCTTCTTTAAGATATCCACTAAGGAATGCAGTTTTTACATCCATTTGCCAAATTTCATAATCATAAAATGCGACAATTGCTAACATGATTCGGACGGACTTAAGCATCGCTACGGATGAGAAGGTCTCATCGTAGTCAACTCGTTGGACTTGTTGAAAACCTTTCGCAACAAGTCGAGCTTTATAGACAGTAATATTACCGTCAGTGTCAGTCTTCTTCTTGAAGATCCATTTATTCTCTATGGCTTGCCGATCATCGGGCAAGTCAACCAAAGTCCACACTTCTCATACATGGATCCCATCTCAGATTTCATGGCCTCAAGCCATTTCGCGGAATCTGGGCTCATCATCACTTCCTCATAATTCGTAGGTTCGTCATGGTCAAGTAACATGACTTCCAGAATAGGATTGTCGTACCACTTTGGTGCGAATCTTAATCTGGTTGACCTACGAGGTTCGGTAGTAACTTGATCAGAAGTTTCATGATCATTGTCATTAGCTTCCTCACTAATTGGTGTAGGAATCACTCGAACTGATTTCTGTGATGAACTACTTTCCAATAAGGGAGAAGGTACAGTTACCTCATCAAGTTCTACTTTCCTCCCACTCACTTCTTTTGAGAGAAACTCCTTCTCTAGAAAGGGTATATTCTTAGCAACAAATATCTTGCCTTTGGATCTGTGATAGAAGGTGTACCCAACAGTCTCCTTTGGGTATCCTATGAAGACACATTTCTCCGACTTGGGTTCGAGCTTATCAGGTTGAAGCTTTTTCACATAAGCATCGCAGCCCCAAACTCTAAGAAACGATAACTTGGGTTTCTTGCCAAACCATAGTTCATATGGTGTCGTCTCAACGGATTTCGATGGTGCCCTATTTAACGTGAATGGAGCCGTCTCTAAAGCATAACCCCAAAACAATAGCAGTAAATCAGTAAGAGACATCATAGATCGCACCGTATCTAATAAAGTGCGGTTACGACGTTCGGACACACCATTACACTGTGGTGTTCCAGGTGGCGTGAGTTGCGAAACTATTCCCCATTGTTTCAAATGAAGACCAAACTCATAACTCAAATATTCACCTCCACGATCAGATCGTAGAAACTTAATTTTCTTGTTAAGATGGTTTTCCACTTCACTCTGAAATTCTTTGAACTTTTCAAATGTTTTAGACTTATGTTTCATGAAGTAGATATACCCATATCTGCTCAAATCATCCGTGAAGGTCAGAAAATAACAATACCCGCCACGAGCATCAACACTCATCGGACCGCATACATCAGTATGTATTATTTCCAATAAGTCTGTTGCTCGTTCCATTGTTCCGGAGAACGGAGTCTTAGTCATCTTGCCCATGAGGCATGGTTCGCAAGCATCAAGTGATTCATAATCAAGTGATTCCAAAAGCCCACCGGCATGGAGTTTATTCATGCGCTTTACACCAATAAGACCTAAACGGCACTGCCACAAATAAGTTGCACTATCATTATTAAACTTATATCTTTTGGCTTCAATACTATGAATATGTGTATCACTACTATCGAGATTCAATAAAAACAGACCACTCATCAAGGGTGCGTGACCATAAAAGATATTACTCATATAAATAGAACAACAATTATTCTCTGATTTAAATGAATAACTATCTTGCATCAAACAAGACCCAGATATAATGTTCATGCTTAAAGCTGGCACCAAATAACAATTATTCAGGTCTAATACTAATCCCGAAGGTAGATGTAGAGGTAGCATGCCGACCGCGATCACATCAACTTTGGAACCATTTCCCACGCGCATCATCACCTTGTCCTTAGCCAATCTTCGCTTAATCCGTAGCCCCTATTTCGAGTTGCAAATATTAGCAACATAATGAGTATCAAATACCCAGGCGCTACTGCGAGCATTAGTAAGGTACACATCAATAACATGTATATCAAATATACCTTTCACTTTGCCATCCTTCTTATTGATACATCTCCAACGTATCTATAATTTTTGATTGCTCCATGCTATATTATTTTTGGGACTAACCTATTAACCGGAGACCCAGCCCAGAATTGATGTTTTTGCCTATTTCAGTGTTTTGGGTAAAGAGAATATCAAACGGAGTCCAAACGGAATAAAATCTTCGGAAACGTGATTTTCTCACCGAACGTGATCCAGGAGACTTGGACCCTACTGCAAGGGATCAAAGAGGTGGTCACGAAGGTGGGGGCGCGCCCCCTGCCTCGTGGGCCCCTCGGTGCTCCACCGATGTACTCCTTCCTCCTATATATACACACGTACCCCCAAACGATTAGAACAGGAGCCAAAACCCTAATTCTACCGCCGCAACTTTCTGTATCCACGAGATCCCATCTTGGGGCATGTTCCGGAGCTCCGTCGGAAGAGGGCCGTCATCACGGAGGGCTTCTACATCATCCTAGCCCCTCCGATGAAGTGTGAGTAGTTTACTTCAGACCTTCGGGTCCATAGTTAGTAGCTAGATGGCTTCTTCTCTCTCTTTGAATCTCAATACAAAGTTCTCCCCCTCTCTCGTGGAGATCTATTCGATGTAATCTTCTTTTTGCGGTGTGTCTGTTGAGACCGATGAATTGTGGGTTTATGATCAAGTCTATCTATGAATAATATTTGAATCTTCTCTGAATTCTTTTATGCATGATTGGTTATCTTTGCAAGTCTCTTCAAATTATCCGTTTGGTTTGGCCAACTAGATTGGTAGTTCTTACCATGGGAGAAGTGCTTAGCTTTGGGTTCGATCTTGCGGTGTCCTTACCCACTTACAGAAGGGGCAGCAAGGCACGTATTGTATCGTTGCCATCGAGGATAACAAGATGGGGTTTATTTCATATTGCATGAATTTATCTCTCTACAACATGTCATCTTGCTTAAGGCGTTACTCTGTTTTTAACTTAATACTCTAGATGCATGCTGGATAGCGGTCGATGAGTGGAGTAATAGTAGTAGATGCAGAATCGTTTCGATATACTTGTCACGGACGTGATGCCTATATACATGATCATGCCTAGATATTCTCATAATTATGCACAATTCTATCAATTGCTCAACAGTAATTTGTTCACCCACCGTAGAATACTTATGCTCTTGAGAGAAGCCACTAGTGAAACCTATGGCCCCGGGTCTATTCTCATCATATCAATCTCCATCACTTTTATATTGCTTTGCTTTTTACTTTGCCTTTACTTTTTACTTTGCATCTTTATATCAAAACTACCAAAAATATTCTATCTATCATATCTCACTCTCGTAAGTGACCGTGAAGGGCTTGACAACCCCTAATCGCGTTGGTTGCGAGTAGCTATCGCTTTGTGCATGTACGAGGGACTTGAGCGTGGGCTCCTACTAGATTGATACCTTGGTTCTCAAAAACTGAGGGAAATACATAGCTACTCTGTTGCATCATCCCTTCCTCTTCGGGGAAAACCAACGCAAGCTCAAGACGTAGCACTTATCCGCCAAATACTTGGGGCAGTTCCGCTTCCAGTGACCACTCCCTTTGCAGTAGAAGCACTCAGTCTCAGGCTTAGGTCCAGACTTGGGCTTCTTCACTTGAGCAGCAACTTGCTTGCCGTTCTTCTTGAAGTTCCCCTTCTCCCCTTTGCCCTTTTTCTTGAAACTAGTGGTCTTGTTAACCATCAACACTTGATGCTCCTTCTTGATTTCTACCTCCGCAACCTTTAGCATTGCGAAGAGCTCAGGAATTTTATTATCCACCCCTTGCATATTATAGTTCATCATGAAGCTTTTGTAGCTTGGTGGCAGTGATTGAAGAACTCTGTCAATGACACTATCATCAGGAAGATTAACTCCCAGTTGAGTCAAGTGGTTGTGGTACCCAGACATTCTGAGTATATGTTCGCTGACAGAACTATTCTCCTCCATTTTGCAGTTGTAGAACTTATTGGAGACTTCATATCTCTCAATCCGAGCATTTGCTTGAAATATTAACTTCAACTCCTCGAACATCTCAGATGCTCCATGATGTTCAAAACATCGTTGAACTCCTGATTCTAAGCCATAAAGCATGGCACACTGAACTATCGAGTAGTCATCAGCTTTGCTCTGCCAGACGTTCATAACATCTAGTGTTGCTCCTGCAGCGGGCTTTGCACCTAGCGGTGCTTCCAGGACGTAATTCTTCTGTGCAGCAATGAGGATAATCCTCAAGTTACAGACCCAGTCCGTGTAGTTGCTACCATCATGTTTTAACTTAGCTTTCTCTAGGAACGCATTAAAATTCAAAGGAACAGTAGCACAAGCCATTTATCTACAACAACATAGACATGCAAAATACTATCAGGTACTAAGTTCATGATAGATTAAAGTTCAATTAATCATATTACTTAAGAACTCCCACTTAGATAGACATCCCTCTAGTCATCTAAATGATCACGTGATCCATATCAACTAAACCATGTCCGATCATCACGTGAGATGGAGAAGTTTTCAATGGTGAACATCACTATATTGATCATATCTACTATATGATTCACGCTCGACCTTTCGGTCTCAGTGTTCTGAGGCCATATCTACATATGCTAGGCTCTTCAAGTTTAACCTGAGTATTCTGCTTGTGCAAAACTGGCTTGCACCCGTTGTATGTGAACATAGAGCTTATCACACCCGATCATCACGTGGTGTCTCGGCACGACGAACTGTAGCAATGGTGCATACTCAGGGAGAACACTTATACCTTGAAAGTTAGTGAGAGATCATCTTATAATGCTGCCGCCGTACTAAGCAAAATAAGATGCATAAAAGATAAACATCACATGCAATCAATATAAGTGATGTGATATGGACATCATCATCTTGTGCCTTTGATATCCATCTCCAAAGCACCGTCATGATCACCATCGTCACCGGCTTGACACCTTGATCTCCATCGTAGCATCATTGTCGTCTCGCCAACTATTGCTTCCACGACTATCGCTACCACATAGTGATAAAGTAAAGCAATTACATGGCGATTGCATTTGATACAATAAAGCGACAACCATATGGCTCCTGCCAGTTATCGATAATTTTGTTACAAAACATGATCATCTCATACAACAATTTATATATAATCATGTCTTGACCATATCACATCACAGCATGCCCTGCAAAAACAAGTTAGATGTCCTCTACTTTGTTGTTGCAAGTTTTACGTGGCTGCTACAGGCTTAGCAAGAACCGTTCTTACCTAAGCATCAAAAACCACAACAATTTTTCGTCAAGTGTGTTGTTTTAACCTTCAACAAGGACCGGGCGTAGTCAGACTCGATTCAACTAAAGTTGGAGAAACAGACGCCCACTAGCCACCTGTGTGCGAAGCACGTCGGTAGAACCAGTCTCATGAACACGGTCATGTAATGTCGGTCTGGGCTGCTTCATCCAACAATACCGCTGAATCAAAGTATGACATGCTGGTAAGCAGTATGACTATTATCGGCCACAACTCTTTGCGTTCTACTCGTGCATATAACATCTACGCATAGACCTGGCTCAGATGCCACTGTTGGGGAACGCGGTATTTCAAAAAATTCCTACGATCACGCAAGGTCTATCTAGGAGATCCATAGCAACGAGAGGGGAGAGTGTGTCTATGTACCCTCGTAGACCAAAAGTGGAAGCGTTTAGTAACGCGGTTGATGTAGTCGAACGTCTTCGCGATCAACCGATCAAGTACGGAACGCACGACACCTCCGCAATCTGCACACGTTCAGCTCGGTGACGTCCCTCGTACTCTTGATCTAGCTGAGTTCGAGGGTGAGTTCCGTCAGCACGACGACGTGTTGACGGTGATGATGAAGTTACCGATGCAAGGCTTCGCCTAAGCACTACAACAATATGACCGAGGTGTAAAAACTGTGGAGGGGGGCACCGCACATGGCTAAAGATCAACTTGTGTGTCTATGGAGTGCCCCCTCCCCGTATATAAAGGAGGGGAGGAGGAGGAGGGCCGGCCTCAAGGGGCGCGCCCAAGGGGGTGATTCCTACTCCTAGTAGGAGTAGGTTTCCCCCATTCCTAGTCCAAGTAGGAGAAGAAGGAAGGAGAGGAAGAAGAGAAGGAAAAGGAGGGGCCGGCCCCCTAGCCCTAGTCCAATTCGGTTTGGGCTAGGGGGGCGTGCGCCACCTCTTGGCCTACCTCCTCTCTTCCACCACTAGGCCCATAAGGCCCAATAACTTCCCGAAGGGGTTCTGGTAACCCCAGGTACTCCGAAACTTATCCGAAATGACCCAAACCATTCCGTTGTCCGAATGTAACCTTCCAATATATGAATCTTTATGTCTCGGCCATTTTGAGACTCCTCGTCATGTCCTTGATCTCATACAGGATTCTGAACAACCTTCGGTACATGAAATCACATAACTCATAATACATATCGTCATCGAACGTTAAGCGTGCGGACCCTACGGGTTCGAGAACTATGTAGACATGACCGAGACACATCTCTGGTCAATAACCAATAGCGGAACCTGGATGCTCATATTAATCCCTACATATTCTACGAAGATCTTTATCGGTCAAACAGCATAACAACATACGTTGTTCCCTTTGTCATCGGTATGTTACTTGCCCGAGATTCGATCGTCGGCACCATCATACCTAGTTCAATCTCGTCACGGGAAAGTCTCTTTACTCGTTCTGTAATGCATCATCCCGTGACTAACTCATTAATCACATTGCTTGCAAGGCTCATAGTGATGTGCATTACCGAGAGGGCCCAGAGATACTCTCCGATACACGGAGTGACAAATCCTAATCTTGATCTATGCCAACTCAACAAAACACCATTGGAGACACCTGTAGAGCATCTTTATAATCACCCAGTTACGTTGTGACGTTTGATAGCACACAAGGTGTTCCTCCGATATTCGGGAGTTGCATAATCTCATAGTCATAGGAATATGTATAAGTCATGAAGAAAGCAATAGCAATAAACTAAACGATCATAGTGCTAAGCTAACGGATGGGTCTAGTCCATCACATCATTCTCTAATGATGTGATCCCGTTCATCAAATGACAACACATGTCTATGGCTAGGAAACTTAACCATCTTTGATTAACAAGCTAGTCAAGTAAAGGCATACTAGGGACACTCTGTTTGTCTATGTATTCACACATGTACTAAGTTTCCGGTTAATACAATTCTAGCATGAATAATAAACATTTATCATGATATAAGGAAATATAAATAACAACTTTATTATTGCCTCTAGGGCATATTTCCTTCACGAGGGACGTCATCGAGCTGAACTTGTGCTGAACACGGAGGTGTCGTACGTTCGGTACTTGGATCGGTTGGATCGTGATGACATTCGACTACATCAACCGCGTTAACCTAACGCTTCCGCTTTCAGTCTATGAGGGTACGTGGACACACTCTCCCCGTCTCGTTGCTATGCATCTCCTAGATAGATCTTGCGTGATCGTAGGATTTTTTTTTGAAATTGCATGTTACGTTCCCCAACATAGGAAACATTAACCATCTTTGATCAATGAGCTAGTCTAGTAGAGGCTCACTAGGAACATTGTGTTGTCTATGATTCACACATGTATTTAAGTTTCCAGTCAATACAATTCTAGCATGAATAATAAACATTTATTGTGAACAAGGAATATGATAATAACCAATTTATTAATGCCTCTAGAGCATATTTCCAACAAAGATTTGGGTGGGATCATCACATACACATTCTACTTTGCACCCCCGTTGTCTTTTCGTTTCGATGGAGTTCTCCCTCTGTTTGCAAAGAGGTCAGTCACAAGCGGTAGTACCACTACTAGTACCGCGCGTACTACTGCTTTCTGCTCGGGTCTTGATTTTTCACGATGGGTTGCACGGTAGTACAACGGTAGTCCCTCATTGTAACGCCCCGAACACACCCGTCGGTGGTCGTTACTCCTGGCGAGATCTAGACTGGCCCCATAGATCAATACTAGTCTTTTCTGCGCACATTATCCTCACTCGTGCGCACCCGGGAGCAACTTCCCAGTCAGTCACCCATCCTGAAATTACTCCAAGCTGAGCACGCTTAACTTTCGAGTTCTGCCCGAATGGGCTTCCGAAAAAGAAGGAATGCCTTATTGATATGACTAGGCTATCATCCCTAATAAGCCAGGCTATCACATACACCCCCACTCAGTGGAACCGACGTCCTCGTCGGGCCACATGAACGTTCCCTCTTGGCACATACGTCTGTGCTTCCAGTCTGGTACAAGTGTCATGCCGTGTGCCACGACGGGTCACAAACGTCTTGAACAACATGGCTGCACACCTGTTCGCAAACATCCGGATAACCGCGAGGGTTGGCTCTGATACCAACTTGTAACGCCCCGAACACACCCGTTGGTGGTCGTTACTCCTGGCGGGATCTAGACTAGCCCCACATATCAATACTAGTCTTTTCTACGCACTTTGTCCTCACTCGTGCGCACCCGGGAGAAACTTCCCAGTCGGTCACCCAACCTGAAATTACTCCAAGCTGAGCACGCTTAACATTGGAATTCTGTCCGAATGGGCTTCCGGAAAAGAAGGAATTCCTTATTGATATGAGTAGTCTATCATCCCTAATAAGCCAGGCTATCACACTCATGCTCACCTCTGTGCAACCCCTTTTGACCTAGTAGAGCAAGTGTTAGTAGGAGTCGTAGTGCCGCTTGTAAGCGGTAGTACCGCGCCTACTACTGCTGCCAGTACTGCTCGTGGCTCTGCTCTTTAGCAATCCTCTATTTTCCTCAGCGGAAGTAGGAAGCGGCGGTTTCGGCTGTAAGCGGTAGTACCATCCATTTTGGGCGGTAGTACTGTTGCTACCATACTACCGCAGCCCCTGCTACCACAGTGTAGTGGTACCACAACCTCAGCGGTAGTACCGCTGGGGCGAGCAGTAGTACCACTCCGGTGGCACTACTGGCCCGTGACCTGTGTGTCATGATGGCAGGTGGAACTACTCCAGTATTTCCCCGGAGAGGGAGGGATGATGCAGCACAGCGGCGGTAGGTATTTCCCTCGGTTATGAAACCAAGATTATCGAACCAGTAAGAGAACCAAGCAACACAACGTAAACAACCCCTGCACACAAATAACAACACCTTGCAACCCGACATTTTAAAGGGGTTGTCAATCCCTTTCGGGTAACGGCGCTAGAAATTGGTGTGTGACGGTAAAAAGATTGTAATAGATTGGATAAATAGATCGCAAATAAAATAAAGTGCAGCAAAGTGTTTTTGTATTTTTGGTTTAATAGATCTCAAAATAAAAGCAAGGAAAAAGTAGATCGCAAAGGCAAATATATGAGAAATAAGACCCGGGGGCCGTAGGTTTCACTAATGGCTTCTCTCAAGAAAAATAGAAAACGGTGGGTAAACAAATTACTGTTGGGAAATTGATAGAACTTCAAATAATTATGACGATATTACATAGGCATCACGTCCAAGATTAGTAGACCGACTCCTTCCTGCATCTACTACTATTACTCCACACATCGACCACTATCCAGCATGCATCTAGTGTATTAAGTTCATGAAAAAACGGAGTAATGCAATAAGAATGATGACATGATGTAGACAAGATCCGTTTATCTATATGGCGGTAGATGTAGATCTCGTCTTTTTATCCTTAGTAGCAATGATACATACGCGTTGGTTCCCTTTCTGTCACTAGGATCAAGCACTGTAAGATCGAACCCACTACCGAGAACCTCTTCTCATTGCAAGATAAATAGATCGAGTTGGCCAGACAAAACCCAAATATCGGAGAAGAAATACGAGGCTATAAGAGATCATGCATAAAAGAGATCAAAGAAACTCAAATACTTTCATGGATACAAAAACATAGATCTGATCATAAACTCGAAGTTCATCGATCCCAACAAACACACCACAAAAGAGTTACATCATATGGATCTCCAAGAGACCATTGTCTTGAGAATCAAGAGAGAGAGAGATGAAGTCATCTAGCTACTAACTACAGACCCGAAGGTCTACAAAGAACTACTCACGCATCATCGGAGAGGCACCAATGGAAGTGGTGAACCCCTCTGTGATGGTGTCTAGATTGCATCTGGTGTTTCTGGACTCTACGGCGGCTGGATGAATATTTCGTCGACTCACCTAGGGTTTTGGGAATATTTGGGTATTTATAGAGCAAAGAGGCGGTCCGGGGGGCACCAGAGGTGGGCACAGCCCACCGGGGCGGGCCAGGGCCTCCTGGCGCGCCCTGGTGGGTTGTGCCCCCCTCGGGGCACCCCCCAGGTGCAACCAAGGCCCATCTGCTTCCTTTTGGCCCATAAAAAATCATCATAATGTTTCATGCCATTTGGACTCCGTTTGATATTGATTTCCTATGATGTAAAAAACATGGAAAAACAGGAACTGGCACTGGGCACTATGTCAATAGGTTAGTGCCAAAAAATATATAAAATGACTATAAAATGATTATAAAACATCCAAGATTGATAATAAAATAGCATGGAACAATCAAAAATTATAGATACGTTGGAGACGTATAAGCATCCCCAAGCTTAACTCCTACTCGTCCTCGAGTAGGTAAGTGATAAAAATAGAATTTTTTATGTGGAGTGTTGTTCATCAAGTCATATCATATTCTTTTCTTTATAGCATGGACATTTGGACTTTTATGTGATTCAAAGCAATAGTCTTGTTTTGACATAATAATTTAGATACTCAAGCATATCAACAAGCAACCATGTCTTTCAAAATATCAATCCTAAAATAAGTTATCCCTAGCCCATCATGCTCAAACATTGATCCATTCATGAAACACACTCGAATATTAACTACACCCAATACTTGAGCACAATCATATTTCCTCCTAGTTGGTGCTTTTTATGAGAGAAGATGGAGACTCAAATTTCAAAATAAAAATTGCATAAAGTAAAAGCAAGTCCCTTCGCAGAGGGAAGTAGGGATTTGTAGAGGTGCCAGAGCTCAAAGCAAAAAATTTGAGATAAAAACACTTTGGGAGGTGTATCCATCCCACCAACGAAAACGACTTAGAGTTCCCAATACTTTCCATGCATAAATATATCATAGGCGGTTCCCAAATAGAAAATAAAGCTTATTCCTTTTTCCACCATAACTTTCACTTTCCATGGCTAACCGTATCCACGAGTGCCCTCCATATTCCAAGGAATTTATTTTTGAAAACATAAAGTAAATTCATTTCTTTTTTGCATTTCTGTATTGGACATCCCTAATACCTTTGTCATACTCTTGTGCAATGACAAGTGAATAAACACTCATCTTGAGAATAACACATCTAACATGGAAAATATTAGCCACCCCTCACCACTCCGCGAGCGAAACAAACACACAAAAAAGAAGTTTATTTTGAAAATTAGAGATGGCACATGCAAATTTTCTTAGAACAGCAAAAAAATACCGCATATAGGTAGATATAGTGGACTCATGTGGCAAAACTGGTTTAAAGGATTTTGGATGCACAAGTAGAGGTCATACTTAGTGCAAAATGAAGGCTAGCAAAAGATTGGGAAGCGACCAACCAAGAAATGAATAATCTCATAAGCAAGCATTAAGCATAATTAACACTGAATAATGCACCACAAGTAGGATATAATTTTCATTGCATGACTATTAACTTTCATACTTGCATAGGGAATCACAAACCTTAACACCAATATTCTTACTAGAACACAATTACTCATCAACATAACTCACATATCACATCATCATATCTCAAAACTATTACTAAGAATCAAGTTTATTTTGTCCAATGATGTTCATGACACTTCCTTTTTCTTTATCCTTCTTGGATATCTATCACTTTGGGACTAATTCTCATGAGTTGCTTTTCATAAGCTCAACCAAATATAAGTGAAGATCATGAGCATAACAAATTTTCTTTCTCTCAAAATATTTAAGGTGAAGCAAGAGAGAATTTCTTCAAAATTTTACTAACTCTCAAACAAATCTAAGTGAAGCAAGATAGCATTTCTTCAAAAATAACAAAGCACACTGTGCTCAAAAAGGTATAAGTGAAGCACTAGAGCAAGTCCTAGCTCATAAAAGATTTAAGTGAAGCATAGAGAGCAATTATAACAAGTCATGACATAATTTTGGCTCTCTCAAATAGGTGTGTCCAGCAAGGATTGATAACTTAAAACACAAAATAAAACAAGTAAAGACACATCATACAAGACGCTCCAAGCAAAACACATATCATGTGACGAATAAAAATATAGTCTCGAGTAAAATACCGATAGTTGTTGGAAGAAAGCGGGGATGCCACTCGGGGGCATCCCCAAGCTTAGTTGGTTGCTCATTCTTGGATAATATCTTGGGATGTCGGGGCATCCCCAAGCTTAGGCTCTTACATCCTTCCTTCATCCATCGTAAGATAACCCAAAACTTGAAAACTTCAATCACACAAAACTCAACAAAGCCTTCGTGAGATCCGTTAGTATAAGAATAATAAACCACTACTATAAGTGTTGTATCAAACCAATTCATATTTTGTTTTTGTATTATATCTACTGTATTCCAACTTTTATATGGCAAAAACTCATCAAAGAAAACCATAGAGCCATCAAAATAAGCACACAACACAAAGAAAACAGAATCTGTCAAAACAGAACAGTCTGTAGCCATCTGACTATTTCGAATACTTATGTAACTCAAAAAACTCTGAAAAATTAGGAAGACCTGAGAAATTTTTATATTGATTTACTGCAATTGGAATGGGTATTTTATTGCCCTCTGGTAAAAAATTAAAATTAATTTCGTGAGCGCAAACTTTCTGTTTTTTCAGCAAGATCAAACAACTATTGCCCAAGAAGATCCTAAAGGCTTTACTTGGCACAAACACTAATTAAAACATAAAAAAACACAATCATAACAGTAGCATAATTGTGTAAACACACAAGAACATAAAGCAACAAGCAAAAATAAATTTATTCATTGGGTTGCCTCCCAACAAGCACTATAGTTTTACGCCCTTAGCTAGGCATAAAGCAAGGATCTAAGTTTTGTCATCTTTGGTTCGAGATCCATAAGATGCCCTCATGATTGATTCATAAGGTGGATTAATTCTAGTTCTAGGAAAGTGTTTCATACCCTTCCTCAAAAGAAATTGGAACTTAATATTGCCTTCTTTCATATCAATCACGGCACCAATAGTGCATAAAAATGGTCTACCAAGAATAATTGGACAAGACGGATTGCAATCAATATCAAGAACAATAAAATCTATGGGCACATAATTCCTATTTTCAAGAATAAGAACATCATTAATTCTTCCCATAGGCTATTTAATAGTGGAATCCGCCAAGTGCAAATTCAAGGAACATTCTTCAAGATTGGTAAGACCAAGCACATCACATAAAGATTTCGGAATTGTAGAAACACTAGCACCCAAGTCACACAAAGCAAACCACTCATAATTTTTAATCTTGACTTTGATAGTAGGTTCCCACTCATCATGCAATTTTCTAGGAATTGAGACTTCTAATTCCAATTTTTCTTCAAGAGTTTTCATTATAGCATCAACAATATGTTTAGTAAAAGCTTTATTTTGTTCATAAGCATGGGGTGAATTTATCATGGATTGCAAAAAGAAATACAATCAATCAAAGAGAAACTATCATAATTAAAGTCTTTGTAATCCAAAATAGTGGGTGCATCACTAGCTAAAGTTCTGACCTTTTCAAACCCACTTTCATCAATTTTCTCAACAAGATTTTCACCCTCCGAAATATCGGGACGCCTTCTACCTAAAGTTGACTCTTCTCCAGTCCTTTTTATCATCTTAACTTTACTAAACAAGGAATCAATAGAAGAAACACCAATCATTTTAAGATCTTTATCACTTTTGCAAGAATAATCACTAGAAAAAGCTTTTTCCAAAAATTCTCTTTTAGCTCTAAGCATAGCAGTTCTTTTCTTACTTTCATCCATATAAACATAAACAACTTTAATTGATTCATCTACTTTAGGCACAAAAAAATTCATCTTGAGATTTTCCACATCATGAGCAATTCTATCAACACTTCTAGACAAATCATCAATTTTTTCAACTTTTCTTCTATGGAATTGTTGAAAACTTTTTGTGTGTTGATAAATTCTTTAATATTATTTTCAAGATCAGAGGTGTTCCTATTATTATTATTATTATTATTATATTGATTTCCATAGGAATTACCATAATTATTAGAGGAATCACTAGGAAAAGGCCTAGGATTAAAATTACCTCTATAAGCATTATTGTTAAAATTATTTCTAGAGATAAAATTCACATCAATGGCATCACTATTTTGCTCAATCAAAAAGACAAAGGCATTTTAATAGCAACCAATTTCATAAGAGCATCAACTTTATCACTCAAAGAAGAAATTTCTTCAACCGAATTAACCTTTTTACTAGTAGGAGCTCTTTCGGTATGCCATTGAGAATAATTTGCCATAATATTATCAAGAAATTTGGTGGCTTCACCCAAAGTAATTCCCATAAAAGTACCACCCGCAGCGGAACTAAAAGATTATGAGAAACAAAATTCAATCCCTCATAATTTTTTTGTATGATCATCCAAAGATTTAACCCATGAATTGGGCAATTCCTCAGCATCACTTTCATCCTTTCCCAAGATTGCGCAACATGCTCATGTTCAAGTTGCTTGAAATTCATGATCCGGGTTCTAAGGGAAATATTTTTTGCGGGAGGAAAATACTTAGTGATAAAAGCATCTTTGCACTTATTCCAAGAATCGATACTATTACGAGGCAAATAAGAGAACCAGATTTTTGCAGAATCACGCAAGGAAAACAGAAATAATTTCATCTTGACCACATCATTGTCCACATCTTTTTTCTTTTGCATATCGCATAATTCCATGAAGGTATTAAGATAGGACGCGACATCCTTATTAGGAGTAGCGGAAAATTGGTCTTTCATAACAAGATTTAGCAAAGCAGTATTAATATCACAAGTCTCCGCACTAGTGGCGGGAGGAGCAAGCGGAGTGCCAATAAAATAATTGTTATTGGTATTTGAGAAATCACATAACTTGATGTTCTCTTGAGTCATGATGACCACACAACAAGATTGCACTCAAAAACAGATCCGGCAAGAAAATGGTGAACGGAAAAAGAGAGGCGAATAAAATGGCAAATTTTTGTGAAGTGGGGGAGAGGAAAACGAGACGCAAATGAAAAATAATGTAAATTGCAAGGAGATGAGATTTGTGATTAGGAACCTGGTTATGTTGAAGATGTTCCTCGGCAACAGCGCCAGAAATTCTCCTTGATGGCAGCTGGAACTACGTCGGTATTTCCCTGGAGAGGGAGGGATGATGCAGCACATCGACGGTAGGTATTTCTCTTAGTTATGAAACCAAGGTTATAGAACCAGTACGAAAACCAAGCAACACAACGTAAACAACCCCTGCACACAAATAACAACACCTTGCAACTCGACGTGTTAAAGGGGTTGTCAATCCCTTTCGGGTAACGGCACCAGAAATTGATGTGTGGCGGTAAAAAGATTGTAATAGATTGGATAAATAGATCGCAAATAAAATAAAGTGTAGCAAAGTGTTTTTGTATTATTGGTTTAATAGATCTAAAAATAAAAGTAAGGAAAAAGTAGACCGCAAAGGAAAATATATAAGAAATAAGACCCGGGGGCCGTAGGTTTCACTAGTGGCTTCTCTCAAGAAAAATAACAAACGGTGGGTAAAACAAATTACTGTTGGGCAATTGATAGAATTTCAAATAATTATGACGATATTACATAGGCATCACGTCCAAGATTAGTAGACCGACTCCTGCCTGCATCTACTACTATTACCCCACACATCGACCGCTATCCAACATGCATCTAGTGTATTAAGTTCATGAAAAAACGGAGTGATGCAATAAGAACGATGACATGATGTAGACAAGATCCGTTTATCTATATGGTGGTAGATATAGATCTCGTCTTTTTATCCTTAGTAGCAACGATACATATGTGTCGGTTCCCTTTCTGTCACTAGGATCAAACACCATAAGATCGAACCCACTACCGGGCACCTCTTCCCATTGCAAGATAAATAGATCGACTTGGCAAGACAAAACCCAAATATCGGAGAATAAATACGAGGCTATAAGATATCATGCATAAAAGAGATCAAAGAAACTCAAATATTTTCATGGATATAAAAACGTAGATCTTATCATAAACTCGAAGTTCATCAATCCCAACAAACACACCGCAAAAGAGTTACATCATATGGATGTCCAAGAGACCATTGTATTGAGAATCAAGAGAGAGAGAGAGAGATGAAGCCATCTAGCTACTAACTACAGACCCGAAGGTCTACAAAGAACTACTCACGCATCATCGGAGAGGCACCAATGGAAGTGGTGAACCCCTCCGTGACAGTGTCTAGATTGGATCTGGTGTTTCTGGACTCTGCGGCGGCTGGATGAATATTTCGTCGACTCACCTAGGGTTTTGGGAATATTTGGGTATTTATAGAGCAAAGAGGCGGTCCGGGGGGGCACCCGAGGTGGGCACAACCCACCGGGGCGCGCCAGGGCCCTGGTGGGTTGTGCCCCTCTCGGGGCACCCCAGGTGCAACCAGGGCCCATCTGCTTCCTTTTGGCCCCCATAAAAAATCATCGTAAAGTTTCGTTCCATTTGGACTCTGTTTGATATTGATTTCATGCGATGTAAAAAATATGGAAAAACCAGGAACTGGCACTGGGCACTATGTCAATAGGTTAGTACCAAAAAAATGATATAAAATGATTATAAAACATCCAAGATTGATAATAAAACAACATGGAACAATCAAAAATTATAGATACGTTGGAGACGTATCATGTCATTGCACTTACTTCCTGTCACTACCGTTTGGGTGGTAGTACGGCTCCCCGAGCGGTAGTACCACTTATGTGCAGGCTGAGGGCTACATAATGGTTGGATTTGTCCCCCGCTATATAAAGGGGGTCTTCTTCCTCTAGAAGGCTTACCTCTTCCTCCCCAAACTCCATTGTTGTTCCAAAGCTCATTTTCGCCCGATCTCTCTCGCTAGCCAATCAAACTTGTTGATTTTTTAGGGATTGGTTGAGAAGGCCCCGATCTACATTTCCACCAAGAGAAATTTGATTTCCCCACTAATCCCTTGCGGATCTTGTTACTCTTGGGTGTTTGAGCAGCCTGTACAGTTGAGGTCACCTCGGAGCCACATTCCATTGTGGTGAAGCTTCGTGGTGTTGTTGGGAGCCTCTAACTCGGTTGTGGAGATTACCCCAACCTTGTTTGTAAAGGTTCGGTCGCCGCATTCAAGGGCACCACTAGTGGAATCACGCCATCTTGCATTGTGTGAGGGTGTGAGGAGAATACGGTGGTCCTAGTGGCTTCTTGGGGAGCATTGTGCCTCCACACCGCTCCAATGGAGACGTACTTCCCCTCAAAGGGAAGGAACTTCGGTAACACATCCTCGTCTCCACCGGCTCCACTTATGGTTATCTCTTACCTTTACTTTGTGCAAGCTTTACTTGTGTTATACTCCTTTCTTGCTTGTGTTGTTTCCTTTGTTAGCATCATGTAGGTTGTTCACCTAGTTGCATATCTAGACAACCTATTTGTTGCTTTACCCAATTTGTCAAGAAAAACTAAAAATTGCTAGCCTATTCACCCCCATCTAGTCAACCATATCGATCCTTTCAATAGGTATGGCTATCTTGATTCTGTCATAAAATCGTTATGGATGTACATGCACGAGAGAAAACATGACCTACTATGACAAACACGTACCAACACATGAGTGCTTTTTTGTGGTGGGGTGGTCGCAGCCACCGCAGCAAGCTCACTCTTCCGTCTTTGTCAGAGGGCATGGCATCCCTAGTAGTACCGCAACCAACATCTCATACCTTGGCAAGCCGCCGTCATTGTAGCAAACAATGGTTTTCCTCCTAAAGTAGCATCACCCCTCCTCCCGCCCTTTATCACGTCATGGTGGGTATGGATCCCCATACGACCTATGCCCGCAGGCTTCTCCTCGCATCCTAAGTGCCTCCCTACATAGCATCGCTAGTGGCCCTCGCGTTGGGTGGGTGGTGGGAACCTCTCATAACATCGGCCGCGCGTGCGGATTGGGAGCAAACGCTGGCCGCTGGTGGAAAGAAGAAGAGGAGAATGGGGAATGGG